>NW_006921635.1:678997-719180 GCF_000298275.1 Orycteropus afer afer
AAAAAAAAAAAAAGCCTCTTGTTGGCGGGAGAGCTGTGAGCATGAAATGGACTGACATTTTCAGCACTTAACTTCCATGAGTGCCTGTTCCTACAGCAGCTTCTGCCACAGGCTCTGCCCACACACTCGTATTTCCTATGATCAAAATTTACTTCTTTTATGAACCCCACTCTCCTAAGAAGCCGAAGTACATCTCAGCAATGGGGGCTTTCCCCCCTTCCCCACGGTGGAGCCTAAACCCAGGCAAGGGGTAGTGGGAACATGTTCTCATCGTCACCTCCCACAGTGACACCCACTGAGGTGTCACTCATGGCTTCACTCATCAGTCGAAAGGTCACATATATCAGAGCCTGGGATGACACCGAATAGACTTCTTAGGGCTAGCTGAGGTCAAATGACCCAAGGCACACAAAGCCATTGGAACATGGTCCAGCCTGTGGCAGAGAGTCATCCACTCACTCTGTTACCCACAATGACCAGGCAATTGGTGCCCCAAGGAATGGGGGCCCAGTCTTGCCTGATCGTTCCTTTTTTCCCCCCCAAGAGACGCTGTGATGTCTCCCAATTTCTAAACTGTGCAGTCCCTTGCAGGCCCCAATTTCCTGTTGCCACACCCAACCTGCTTCTTGTATTTCTGTCACCAGATTGGCCCTATTAGAAAGAAGCCCTGTTCTAAAGATCCTGGATAGAGTGGGAGAAAAACGTGGACCAAAACTCAAAATCATTAAAAAAAAAAAAAAAATCAGGTTTGCGGTCTGATAGAACCTGGTGAGACCCCTGAGACTATGGCCCCTAGTTACCCTTCAGGTCTGGAATTGAACTGCCTCCCTTGGCTTCCAACCAAGCAATAGACAGGCATATGAGGTGAATATTTACATTAGGTAGACACACTCCTTGGAGCGATCAATAATGGGAGAACGGAAGGGCAATATTTGCACAGGGACACAGTGCAGGGGGTGGGACTGCATATGTAAGGGCACAGGGAAGAGGTAACCACAGGGGGGAAATGGGAAGAGAGCTGTTATACTGTGCAGAATTAGAGTCGATATCATGAAACAAAGTGTGTATGAACTGCTATATGGAAAATGAATTTGCTCTGTAAACTTTCACCCAAATCACAATTTAAAAATTTAAAAAAAAAAAAAAAAAGCCCTGTTTTACTATGCCTTTTTACTTGTCAACCTTGGACTTGGCAGCTCAGCAGCCAGCAGCTGTCTGAGTGAGGGAAAGCCTCCAGCTTCAGTGGGGCGGGAGCAGGAGGCAGAGCTGAAGCCCAAGGCTGAGGGGCTTTCACCCAGGCCCTAGAGCCTGTGAACTCAGACTTAAAGCCTCCAAACTGTAAGAGAATAAATGCCTGTTTGTTAAAGCCAAATAAATATATAAATAAAAAGCCCCGTTTTAATTACTAGTGATGCATAACTATCCCAAACTCTGTCACACAGAGCAAAAATCAGGTCTTACATCCTGCAGATTCTGCGGGTCAGGAACTCAGACAGGCCTCCTCCATGACCCCTGGCAGAGGGCTGGCCTTGAGGATCAAAAATGGCTTCACTTAGACGTCAGGGGCTTGGCAGGGATGGTGGGAAGCCTGGCTCTGCTGGGACTTGTGACCACAGTCTACATATGGTAGTCAGACTTCTTAAATAGTGGCTGGCTTCCCCAGAGGGGCGTCCCCAGGATGTTGCCTAGCTGCAGAGCTTTTCTGGCCCAGCCTTGTAAGTCACATGGCATCATCTTTGCCAGACTCTGCAGATCAAAGCAGTCCTCAGGTCACTCAGATTCAAGGGGCGACAGGCAGAGCCACAGCTTCCCCTAAGGGTCAAAAACCCTGGCTGTCATTTTTCCACCTGCCACAGCCCGAGGAACCGCTCTCGCAATGGATATGCTGGTCCTCGGTGAACCCCTAATGTCATAGGAAGGCTCTCTCCCCACGGAGCTGCTGCCCCTCAGCAGGCGGGCCGCCTCCGAGTCCATCTGGCCGATCTGCAAACCCCAATGCCTGTCTGCGGACTGTGCACACGTGTCTCGTTTGTCTTCATTACATGAGAACATTCAGAAGCAGAAAAACAATGTTTGGGGTTTTTTTTCTTCAAAATTCTACTTGGGAACTCTTCCAGTCAAGACCCGGGCAGTTCTTTAATTCCCTGTCCCCCCGAAACGAGGTCTTCTCTGAACCACTCACACCCCCTCGCCTTCATTCCGGGTAGGTGGCCGAGCTGGGGATGAGGCAGCAACGCAGGCTCAAAATTCAGGTTTTCCTGACCTGGAACTCAGTCACTTTCGGTAACTGTGCGGGTGGGACTGTTTGTGCCTGTCTGCCATCCATCTCCCGCCTCAGCACCAGCGCCCCGGGTCTCCTCAGAGGTGCCCGCCCACAGGGTGCGCAGGCGCCATACTCCCCTGGCTGATGCGGCCACATGACCCAGAAGTGGCCAATCATAACCCTCCGTTCCCCCGGGTGGCAGTGATTGGTTCAGAGATGAGCACATGACCAAGGCCTGGCCATTGAGAGTTCTTCCCAGACCTTCTCCCGGAACTTAGGGGCAAAGTCACGTTCTTTTGTGCTGTGGCTGGGCTGTGGCACCTGGGGCTGCCTCAGGCGGAAAAGTCAGGACTGGAGAGAAAATGGACCCCAGATGGAAGCAGGCCACACTGCAGGTAAGTGGTGAGCAGGTGAGGTGAGGCTGAAGATCATGAACTCTGGACAAAGAGATCTGGGTTCAAGTCCGTACGCATGCCCAGTACCCTGGACAGCTGCCCCTTTCTCTCGCCCAACCACCCAGCCTGACTAGCGATTTAGCTGTCGAGACAGAAAAGAAAAGAAGTGGGAGGAATAACAGGGAGGGAGCCCCAAGATGAAAAAGCCTGATGGTATTGCAGAGCATAATCAATTGACTAACAACGGTTTCTCCCCCGGATGTCATCTAATGAAACGATTAGCGTCTGTTTACTGTTGGACGGCCGAGCGTGCTCTCCAACACAATATACCCTGACAGCCGACCCCGTGTTCAGTGTGTGTGACAGTGCAGATATCTTCTTAACGGTCCCTTATTAGTTGATGGCACTCTTGAACGTTTGGGGACGAAATGGCAGAGGCTTTTAGGGCTAGTTTGCGTTAATGTAAAAGGCAATCATGGCTGGCAGAGAATGGACCACAGCCTATCCAAGCCAGTGTTGTTTGGCTTCCCAAGCCTAATCCAGAGTCCTCTTAATCCTTTGCTGTGTGTGTTTAACACCTGTTTGCTTGATGAACCAGCACCGTCCTCATTTTTTCTGTACAAACACGGCTCAGGGTTACGGTGGGAGGGCAGAGAAGGGAAAGAAAAGCGGGTTAGCAGACATCGTGGCGTCTTCCACACGCCAGCACCTGATCTCAGACCCATCCCTGCTGCCCTTACAGAGGCAGCCCTTAGACAATCCAGTGCTACCCACCACAGCCGCCTACCCCGCCCAGGCTGCTCTCTGAATTACTTCCTGATTCTGCTCAGGCTCTTGCTCAGCTCCGGGCTGGCGCTTCCCCATCCCTGTGCATCAGCATCTTACCTTTTGGGCTGATTTCAAAGCCCTCCGGGAGGCCTTCCTGACCACCTTATCTTTATACGTTTCCCGTGGCTACTGGAAGAAAGTCCCGCCCACTGGGTGGCTCGAAACAACAGAAATGGATCACCTCACAGCTCTGGAGACCAGAAGTCCATATGCAAAGTGTCAGCAGGGCTTGCTCCTGGAATGTTCTAGGGGAACATCTTTCCCTGCCACCCCCTCCTCCCTTGGCTCGTGGCAGCATCACTCTAGTCTCTGCCTCCGTCTTGACAGGACCATCTTCCCTCTGTGTGGGTCTCTGTGTCTAAGGGCACCAGTCATGTTGGGTTAGGGCCCTTTCTACTGGAGTATGCCATGTCAACTAATTCCCTCAATTTCCAAATAAAGTCACATTCACAAGTACTGGGCGTCAGAACAGCAACGTATCTTTTGGGGGACAGTTCAACCCATTGTTAGCTGCCATCGAGTCACGTCTGGTTCATGGTGACCTTATAACAGAACACAACGGTGCCTGGGCCTGCACCATCCTCATGATCATTGGTATGTTTGTGTCCACTGGTGAAGCCAATATGTCATTCCATTTCATGGAGGACTTGTCTCATTTTCACTGTCCCTCTACTTCACAGAACTCCATCTGAAGACCACCACTGTCTTATGTCCCCGTCATATGCTCTCTTGTGTCCTTGTTGACCATCTATCTCTATGTGCCACAGGGCAGAATTCAGCTGCCTTGGTGACCTCTGGTCCCAGTGGCAGACACAGAGTGTGTCAGTTGAATAAGTTAGAACCTGATCCCCTCACTCTACAGAACACCTAACAAAAGCCACTTGGTATGGACACAGAAAGAGTAATCCCCTACCCGCCAGAAACTGTCTGGGGCACAGGCCGAGGTCACGTAGCCATGAGCAGCCACAGCTGGACAGGGTTCTGCAAGGCCAGGGAAACAGCTGACCTGCCTGCAGGGGCCTTTGTGCTCTGCCTGTTCACCCTGGAGAAAAAACAAACACAATCCTGACAGGCATGTAATCTCGGATTTAGGGAAGACACATACACACACACACACACACACACACACACAGGCCAAAGTGTTATAAAAACTGACAAGTCTACCTCACAGTTTATCCTTGAAAATGCAGACACCAAATGTCAATTAATGCACTCCCGCCCGCCCGCCCGCCCTCCCTCTGTCCCAGGCCAGTACTCCACCACTGACCAACAGGACCCAGCAAGTCACATCCAACCAAATGCGTGTGGAGTAGCAGCAGCCCTTTGGGTTGGTGCTTGGTCACAAGACGGGGCCAGATTCCTGCGCCACTGGGTGGGTTTGACCCACCAGCCTTGTGGTGAGTAGCCAAGCACCTTACCGTTTATGCCATTCAGGGCCTCCACCCGTGGTGGCGGTAAGCAGTGCTCCATTTCACCTACATGAAGCAGCCCCACCTTCACCTACACAGCCATGCAGCCATGTGACCAGGTCTGGCCCATGGGATGTAAGCAACTAAGGGGCCACTTCCTCTATGCCCCTTTCCAACAGGACTGGAATGTGAATTAAGCCAGCCTCAGCCATGTGCATGGCACCACCACCCTGCCTGTGGAGGCTGAAGCAACCATGTGGAGGAGGCCTGGGTCCCTGGATGACCTTGCAAAGCAGAACCAAAGATGGTCAAGTGAAGTCCTAGCTCAGGGAATGTGGGTAGGCCCTTACTTAGAAATAGGGTGTTTGCAGAGGTGCTCAAGTTAAGAGGTCAGGATAGATTAACCAAAACCAAACCCACTGCCATCTAGTCAAATCTGACTCCTCATGACCATACAGGACAGAGAACTGCCCCATAGGGTTTCCAGGCCCAGCCTGTCTTTATGCAAGCAGATTCCTTCATCTTTCTCCCACAGAGGGCTGGTAGGTTCAAACCACTGTCCTTTTGGTTAGCAGCCGAATGCTTTAAATACTGCACCACCAGAGCTCCTGTATGTTGGACCAGGGTGGGCCCCAACTCAGTGACTGGTGCTCCAGAGAAGCGACAGAGATACAGCCCAGGCAGCCTTCTGGGTGCTTGGGGCAGAGAAGTGACTGCAGCCCCAGGCCCTGTCCTTGGGCTGACAATGCAGTGAGGACAGAAATGGCCGCACAGAGTGAGGAGGCACCGGAGGGGAGGCCAGGAGGGCAGCTGAGGACCTGCTCACCCAGGTGAGAGACTGCAAAGACAAGGAGGGTGGCCGGGAACCCCAGTACAAGAAGGTTCTTGGAGGTGGCAGGAAAGGGCCTGAGCCTGGCAGGCCACAGGAGCTGAGCAGGAGCACGTCCTGGCAGCCAGCGCCGGGCCAAGTGCCAGATTCCACTACCGGACACACCTGGTGGGACAGAGCCCAGCCACGGCGCCATAACCTGTAGCTGCCCCAGCCTTGGCGGTGGCAGTGACTGGCTGTGAAGCACATACTCAGCCAGGGCCCAGCCAGCACGGCCTCTACCACGTGCACGTCTGCTGTTCCAGACCATCTGCCGCTCATTAATGAAGTGGCCCAGCGTGGCTCATTAATAAGGACGCATGAGCTCAGCCAGCTAGGGACATCCTGACGGAACTAAAGGGCACAGTGATTAAGCCACAATGATGTCTCCTCACACTCAATATGAAGTCGGGGGTGGTGGTGGGGGGAGAAGCGGGACCCAGACCGTCTGGTGACACGGTGGAGGCTAAGAAGCCCAGCTCAGGAAGGTAGACAGTGAATGGCCTCAGACTCCTGCTCAGGTCTCCCAGCTTGGGGCTCGGTGCTGGCTACCTTCCCAGGAACCATTCTCCCCTCCTCACCAACAGAGCTCCAACTGTGTTTGCAAAGCATGGTGCACAGAGTAATCACCAGAACCTGTGTGTTCCCTCACAGGGCTAACAGGACTGTGAAGGTGGGGCTGAGATCCTGACATGGGGAGACTGTCCGGACATGGCTAACAGGACCCTGAAGGTGGGGTTGAGATCCTGACATGGGGAGACTGTCCAGAAGGACCCAAAGTCATCGCAAAAGCCCTTGTAAGTGACAGAGGGAGGTCAGCGGTCAGCAAGGTAGGACATGAGGACTCAACCGGCGAGGGCCAGCTCTGACGGCAGAGGACAGGGCCACAGGGCAAGGAATGCAGGGGGTGCTAGAATCGGGAAAAGACGAGGGACCAGCTTCTCTCCTGGAGTCAACCGAGGGAACCAGCCCTCCCGCCCACATCTTGACTTTAGCCCAGTGAGACCCATTTTGGATTGCTGACCGCCAGAACTCAGAGTACATTAATTTGTGTTGTTGCAAGCTAGTCATTAGTTACAGTAGCCACAGATTTCAGAGAGGAAGAAAAAAAATCCTGAGTTCCACATCCCCCTGCAGCTGAGGTGGCCATGGAGCCCAACCTGGCCAATGGGACCCAGACAGGTCCCAGGTGTGACCTGGACAGGCTTACAGGACAGCCACTGTTTTGCTGCTAAAAAGCAAGGGGCTTGGAAGGCACAGGCTTTTAGGCTGTCACCAGTCCTCCTAACACTTCCTCCTCCTGCCAGCTGGGAACAGGTGGACTAGAGGTCGGGCAGCCACCCACTGACCAAGACGACGAAGGCCACATGCTGAGGACGGCAGAGCACAGGAGACGGGAGCTGCCACCACCTCCAGCTTCCTGCTGTGGGCGAAAAATGACCTGAGGCTGGTGAAGCCTGGCTCCCAGGACGTGCAGCCAGACACAGAACAGGTCCAGTACCGAAACCAGCAGCTACGGGCCTGGGCGAGCCCAGGGTACAGGCAGGTGGCGAAGGCGGAGCCCCTCCCAGGCTTGGTCCAGTCAACCCCAGAGCCTGCTGTAACAACCAGGAGCCTGGGAAAGGCCAAACAACTCCTGGGCACACCCTCGGCTGACCATCAGTACAACCACCTGCCCCTGAGAAAACACACGCACATGTGGGTAAGTGTGCACATACAGAGATACACATTCGTTTTATTACATTAAATTCCTCATCGCAATCTTCCCTGTATTTTTATAATCCAGAACAAAGAGGATTCAGCAAAGTATTTCACTGTGCTCCATTTACAAAAATACAAAACTGAACATGAGGGTTCCAGAACCTGTTAACATTGAACAAAAAAGGACACCTAGCTCCTGCAATGCAGGCTCGAGGTACAAACGTGCCTAACACACTTTCCATGGTGAAACCCTAAGAACTAGCACGAGAGGGAGGGCAGGACTGTCGAGGCATCCCTAGGGAAGGACCTGGAGAGGGGGCTGGTTGGGCGCATCATTTGAGGGTGCACTCACCACCACCCCTCAGAGGAAATACAGCCCTGGGGCAGACACTCAATTCTGAGAACAACGTACATAGAAGAGACACTTAATTAATATTAATGAAAATTTAAAGTCCATCCAAAGTCCGTGAATAAGAGTGGGCCCCACTTGCTCTGTGGGAGTTTCCTGCCAGCTGGTGAGACTGTGTTGAGTAGGGAGTGACACAGGTCTACCAGGAGGCGGTCTTGCACCTGTTATGCATAAGTAACACCAGTGGTCAGCCCATGGCGTTCCCACCACCAGCTGTAGGACTGTGTCCTCGTAACAGTTCATGCTCAAGTACAGACAGAGGCCCTGAGGGGAACAGCAAGAGGGGGAGACAAGAAAGCAATGTCACCTGAGCCGGTAGAAATGGAGTGACAGCAGGACTGCGAAGGTCAGGGCTGAACAGCTCCCTGGGGACGGCCTTGGGCACACAGCACCCGCCAGCCGCACCCTCGACCAGGCACAGGCCGTGACTGCCCACCCAGGCAGCACCCATACCCCTAAAGCAGCGCTACCCACACCGCCTACATCTCTGAGGTTCGGGACCCCATCCAGTGAGTGGCCGAGTTGTCACCAACAAGACACAACTAGGAGACAGAAGCAGGTCCTCCCTGGCCTGCAGAGACCTGGGTGCAGACTCCTTTCAACTCTCCAGAGGGGTCCAAGTAACGCCCGGACGCACCGCTGCATCTGCGGGCGGGCACGTGGGCCCGCGTGCTCAGAAGCCCTGGAGCTCAGGGATGTTCCGGAACAGATCCAGGGCCTCCGGGTTGGAGAAGGCGCCACGGTGCTCCACTGACTTCCCAGCAATGATCTGCTTCACGGCCACCTCCACCTTCTTGCCGTTGAGCGTGTACTGCAAGGGCAGAGCCAAAAACAAAGCACTTAAACGAAGAGGGAAACACCCCCTGCTCAGACGCTGGGCAGAGCCAAGGCCAGAAAGAATAACCCCACCAGAGCGCAGGAAGGGAATGACTTCCCCAGAGAGGGCCCGGCCGGCTCCACAGATAAGTTCGGGACGCTGAACATCAAAGTCGGGGCAGCAGTGAAAGCCGACACTGCACACACCTCATCTCCTTCCCACGCTGCCCCCAGCTGGCTGCCCAGAGAGCGGCTCTTCAAGGCTGCTACGAGGCCAGCGTGGCCAATGAACGTTTCTAACACACGTTCCGCTGGCCGGGGACCTGCCTGCACCAGTTACTCCTTGGCCAACTGTCACGCAGCCACACCAGAGGCCATCCCTTGACTGGCAGATGAGGTTTCTCCTTGGTGTCAGGAATCCTGCCCCAGGAAGAAGCCCACAGCCCCTAAGTCCCACAGGCTTCCTGCAGAAGGCGACTCCCACCACCAGCTCTGGGTAACTCTGGGCAAGTTACTTGCGCTATTTCCGCAAGCATTCAGAGGGATGGCAGGGCCTATCCTAAGGGCTGTGGGCAGAGAAGTTAACACTCATAGAGCTTTCTCAAGTGTCTGCCGTTGCTGTCACCACGGGAGAAGGCAGCTTCCTGTGACTGCAGCGCCAGGTAAGACGCGACCGATCTGCACCTGGAAAGCTCGCCTCGTCTGAGCACCTCCAACCCTCCCCCGATCCTCCTTCAGACCACTCACTTGCGTGGAGGTGCCTGACTTTTGCTCGCAGCCAAACTCCTCCCCACTTTCAGAGCCCCCTCTAAAATGCATAGCAGGTGAGTTTCATCTTTAATCCACATGGGCTATCAGTGGTGTTGGTGTGTTTGAGAGCTAGGAAACTTCTAGAACTACAGAGCTGAATGCAGCTGCCGGCGCCCTGATCTCCTGGCACTGCCTTTTAAAAAAAATAAAAAATAAAATAAAACCTGAGATGGACTTAAAATTCATTCATTTGAAAACTTCAGTCAGTGTGTACGATAACTAAGGATCTAAGTGGAGGCTTCCGAGGGGCCACCTGCCATCTGCTCAGCGCCAGCAGCCTCTCTCACCTGGACACATGAAGGCCTGGTGCGCAGTACGAGTTCCCACGCTTCGAGTGCAGTTCACAGAGGCCGTACCTCGTATCTACCATCAGCTGACCAAACAAACCAGGCATCACTGTAAGAGGGTCCCCTGGTGGGAGGGACACGCCAGCCCAATCCTGCACTGCTGTGTGAAGGTGCGGGCTGGGCGGGGAGGGGCTGGCGTCCTAACTCACTGCCCAGGACCTCGCATCTCTCGGATCCAGTGCTCCCAGCCCACTGCCCTCGCCGTGACCACTCGGGGTCTGGAAGGCTTTGTTCAGGGTTAACAGAAGGCGGAACCCCTTCCTGGGGCAGGGCTCGCCTCTCGGTGTCCTCATCTGTGAGATGGGCGTTGAGTAGACAGGCTTGTTCCACCTCTCAGGTGTCAGGAGGACCCACTCGCTCGCTCATTCATTCACAGTCTGTCCAGGAGACACAAGTGGACACCTGCTGTTTGCCAGTAGCAGGCTGAGGGCTGGGGAGGAAGGGCTGTCACCCACACAGGTG
Organism: Orycteropus afer afer; assembly: GCF_000298275.1. NCBI lineage: Eukaryota > Metazoa > Chordata > Mammalia > Tubulidentata > Orycteropodidae > Orycteropus > Orycteropus afer. Next base: position 689,306 of record NW_006921635.1, read on the forward strand.
CCTGACCTCACAGGGCTTACCCTCTAGACAGACACAAGACAGCAGCTCAAAGGGAGTCAGTACTGAGTGCTACCAAGAAGATAAAACACAGGAAGACATGAAAGGATGCTGTTTCGAATGTGAAGTTCAGGGGAGGCCTCTGAGGAGGTGATGTTTGAGTAGAGCCAGGGCTCTGTGCACTGTTCAGACCACCTCCGGATCTAAATCGGTTATCGGGCAGCCCAGCATTAGGGCAAGATCCCGGCACACAGGAGCCTATACTCCCCACACAGGTGCTGGTACCAGCCCCGTCTCCAAGATGATGAAACAAGGCTCAGCGCCACGGGGTCAGTGGCCCGAGTACACATCTCCAAGCAAGAGGGGGAGCCAGGACACAGGGACAGAGTCCTGTGTGAAGACCCCCAGGAACTGCCTTCCTGTTCTTCACAGCCTCTCCCCCATCTGAGCCTCACTGTCGGTCTCCTGGGTGGCTGGGAGTGGCCAACACCTCGCCTCACTTCCCAGACATGGTGGAATCTGGCTCAACCCCAAGGAGCAGGGCTGGACATGGCCCCCCGTTCCCCATGCACACTCCCTAGGTCTCAGGGACTCTCCCCAAGTCCTGCTGGTAGTGGCTGGCTGCCCAGGTGAGGGAGGGGCATCCCTATTTCAGCCAGCACCTGTCACAGGGGCATCTTGGCTCCACCCTCCAAAGAGTGGGCAGCAGGCTGGCCCATTCCACACAAACACCAAGGGGAGGGCATCAAACCCACAGAGGGCTCTGCTGCCATCCGCAAGGGCCTGTCAGTTCTCCCTTCTGTGATCCTGAGGGGGTCCAGCTCCCAAGGAGCTGGGCTCATCGGGCCCACACTGGGCTTGGGGAGGACTGCTCCTCTCCCTGGGCCAGGCCAGACCCTGCCTGGCCCAGGCTTGAGGTGAAGCCCCCCTCGGCACCCTGGTGGTCAGGCCATGGGGGCCTCAAACACCTAAGAAACCCCAAGTAACCTCCGAAGTGACTTCACAGACCAGTCGCGTAGGAAAGAACCATCCAGGGAGGAGAGCATGGGCCTGGGCCAGTGCAGCGAGCAGCGAGCATGATGGGAATGGGAGGGGCGCAGAACCTGCCCCTTCTAATCAGCACGCGTGCCTCTCACACTCCGACGCGGTCCGCGAAGAACCAAGTTCTTCAAAAAGTAAAGCAGAGGGAACTCTGACTGTAGTTGCCTAAAATCCTGCAGATGCAGATGGAACAGAAGGCTCCGAGCCTCCTAAGGAGAGGACAGTGAGCGCCACTGATACAAGAACACCAGTGTTTCCAGGGAGCACCACCTACCCACACAGGGCAGACGGACAGGAAGTGGCAACTCCCACGCTGTGAGGCTCCTTCCGTGCACAACCACAACGAAAAATGTGCAGATACAACAAAAAAGAGAGAAACAAACATGGTTTGGGAAAAGAGAAGATGGCGTCCTGAGTCAGGGGAAGAAGTAGGCCAAAGAGTGGCGGAGTGAGAACTATGGTGAGCACCAGCCCCTGCTCCTGAATGAACGGTTTCGAAGATCCTGAAAGAATTTCCAAGGCAAGAAAGAACACTCTTAGTGTGCGTGGGGGTGTCAAAGTCAACGGCCTCACCTGTCCGTATTTCCCAGGAAGCTGCATTCCCAGGACGAACACCTGTCTGACCACAAGGGGCAACCAACGCCAGGAGGTGCTTCGCCCACTGAGCAAGTCAGCAATCTTCCCTGAGGGCGCAGATACCATGTGGGCTGAAAACAGAAGCTGCCCTGTGTGTTTCATGTTCCATGTACACACATGCACATACACACATGGCAGTCTCTCCCTCGGCTCACAAAAGCAACCCGTGTGGTGAGCACAGGCTGCCATGTCTGTGTGTTTCGTGCCCTGTGTACACACAGATACATGCACAAACGCATGTGCATGTGCGTGTACATACACAGCAGTCTCCCCCTTGGCTCATGGGAACACCCATGTGGTGAGCACAGGCTGCTATGTCTGTGTGTTTCATGTCCTGTGTACACACATAGACACACATACATACACACACACAGCAGTCTCCCCCTTGGCTCACGGGAGCACCCGTGTGGTGAGCAATGTGAGCTGAAGCTGGGCTCTGGTCGTACAGAGCAGCTTTCCCTTCACTGAGAAGCTAAACACAGTGTGAGGGGGGGAACAGCTCTCTGAAGACATGCCTCTAAATAGATTCACATCTCGTTCCCACAGACAGAACTTAAAATTAAAAGGCAACAGCGACAGCATCCCAGTAGCCCTTTAAAAAGTTAAAATTAATTTTCTCATTAATGTACTTGAGAACACACCAGGATGGCATTTGGGAGAGCAGCCTGGGCCACGGGGCGGGGCCTGCTCAGCCTCTGAGCAGAGGGAGTTAGGAAGTTGCTTTAAACAGCCGGAGGAAGGGCAGAAAGACACGGCAGGGGAAGAAGGATGCGGTCGCTAAGCAACCCAGACCACTATATATAAAGCAGGAGCAAGCCTCCGAGCTGAGGTCTCCTGAGGCGCGTGGGCCTGCGGGGGGGTGACAGCAGCCTCACTGCCAAGTGGCAGGAGATGGCACCTATTGCTAGTTCCATACCGGGATCCCCTTGGTCTCCAGGATGAGGCTGGGGACATGCCGTGCAGACAGGCCAAGGCGGATGGCGTCGCAGATCTTGCGCACCAGCTCGGGCCGGAACGTGTGCCCGGGAACCATCTTCACGAAGAGGATCACCCTCTCTCCTCCATCATTGTTGTACTGGGGGACGCACAGGCTGTCCATCACCTCCTCAAAGGCCTCCACTGCAGGGACAGACAGAGCAGCAGTCATGGCGGGGCCCGCTGCAGCCGGCAACTCCCCAAGCCCATCCTGCTGCACGGGGGAGGAAGCTGGTCACCAGCCTGTCCTGAAGACGTCCCTTCTGCACCCACCCACCTGGGACGGAGCCCTCGGGGCCCTGCTCCAAAGGAGCCAGTTACCAAACCAAGGAAAAACCCGTCACCTTTAACAGGGCGTTCACCGTTTACAAGTGGTTTCCACGTATGTTCTATGGACTTAGTTTCAAATTAATTAAAAATAAAAATACAAGCAGTATTTTTGGCAGGGCCTCCAGAGAGGAAGGAACAGAGGCTAGATCAGGGCATCCCAAGCCTGGCCAACGCCTGGGCCTACAGAGAGGCCGGCTTCCTGGGCTGGGCTGGGCGAAGGCCCTCCCAGTCAGCTGTGACTGGTACACACTCCTACAATGTATGGCCGTGTGGCCTTTGCGACCGTGCAGCCTCTTTGCTTCTGTTTTTTCACCTACAAAAGGTGGACACTGCGAGCCCATCAGCCGAGCTCACAGCAGGGAGGCCTCATACCAAGTGCCCTAGGAGCCCGTCCCATTCTGAGGTCCTGTGACTATAGCAGAAGCGTATGAGGAATGTTCTGGAAAGAACGTGTGCACTAATCGCCACTCTCCCCTCAGACAGATGAGCCCGACGTATCCCCCAAGCGGGCACTTTGGAAATGAGGCTGTCCCTCCTTCCTGGGTAACCTAAGGGTAACTAGGGAGAAAGAGGGAATGCGCACCAATATTGTAGATTTCCGAGCTGCCAAACCGCACTCCGTTGGGGTTGAGCGTGCCGTCACTGGGAAGAGACGAGGTCATGACCATCCGGCAGGGAGGCCACGGAAGGAGCGTTCATCCCCTTCTGCCCTCCACTCCCTGTTCCTACCCTGCTCCTCCTCTCTCTAAACTTAAAGCTAGACACCCGTGGGAAGGCCGGGCCCACCCCCCTTCACTTGACCCATGTCCCCCCTTCCAGTACCAGAGACCACATGCTGGGTCACACATACCAGCCCCCAGCCACACCTTTGCACAGCCTCCCCTCGGACCCCACAGCCCACCACGGCAGGCATGGAAATACAGCCTGAGGCAGGCTCACCCTCAGGTGTCTGCTCATGTGTGTGGGGGCACACATGACCACACAGCAGGGTGTCCCCTGAGCACAGACTCACATGTATGGTGGTGCAGAGTGGTGCACACATGCATGCACAACACACACACACACACAGATACAGAGAGATATACCACCCAGACCCACAGAGATACACTACTCTTCTCCAGGGTGGACAGGAAGGGCCCAAGGGGTCCATGAGCCCCTGCCACAGAAGGAGTAGACAGAACGAGGGCACTGCCTCAGAGGGTCTCCGCCAGAGACAGGGTCCTGCGGGGAGGCCCAGGGTGGAAAGGCCAGGGCACACAGGAGATGGGACAAGAGGCCAGAGGAAGCGACCAGATGCCAGGCCGAAGCCAGCTTCACTGAGTGTGGGAGCCCAAACCTGGGCAGGGCGGGTGCCTGGGCGAGGTGACACTATACCAGAAGCACACACACGTGCACACACACGCACACGCACACTGTTGGCTACCCGTATGCAGCCTCCTCACCTCCGGCCAAGCATGACAATGCCACCAGTCCTGGGATTGATTCTGCAGTAATCACCATGTGCCCAGACACCTGCAGGAGCCAGAGGGGCTTAGTCACCATGGGGACGCTCCTGCCAGCCGCCGGGACAGACAGACAGACAGACGCAGCAGGCATGACAACATGTATGGTACGGGCCAGAGGGCTAGGGAGGGCTGGAAATGAATGAGACCCTCGCCCCCAGCAGCACGCCACCTGCAGGGCTACCCACCCAGTTCTGACGTGCACCAGCACGCAAGAAACAGTACTGCAGGTACCACGGGGACCGGGGAGGGACAGGGAGGGGAGGCCAGTCCTGGAGGCTGTGAAGTGGGAGCAGCTGCAGAAGGGCAGGGGAGGATCTGAGTGGAGGAAATAAAAGGGGGAGACAGGGGTCAGAGGAGGGGCTGGGCCAGGTCCTGCAAAGAAGAGACTGGCACAGGCAGGAGGTCCCTGGAACGGTTCCAGTAACAAGGACTGAACTACGGAGGGGCATGGGACAGAGAGCTAACTCGCAGGCCAAGGCCAGGGACGTGGAGGATGGAGGAAGAGGACCGAATGAGCTGATGCTGACACCACGCCGCCCGGAGCCGTCCTCCCACGGCCAGCTAGGGCCAGGGAAGGCCCAGGAGGTGCAGGTGCGTGTGGCTGGACTGGGAGACGTTTAGCACGTGAGCCCTTATGTAGGAGACAGAGTGTCCCAGGAGCAGCGCCACACAGGATCTAGAGATGTGAGTTCTAAGACTGCTCCAGCCTCCTGGGGACAGTGCTACCCAGGTCTGACAGCCACACACGAGCAGAGCCCAGGGCAGCAGGTATCCAACGGAGGCCAAGCCTCACCAGGGTCCTCCAGCCACTCCCGCAGGGAAGGCCCGAGGCCGGGGAATGGTGTGTGCACATGGCGCAGGCATGCAAGGCAGGAGCAGAGCGGGCAACCACAGCGAGGGCTGCTCCTCCACACATGGCTGACGTGCAAGCCCTTCCCAGAGGCTGCAGGAAGCAGGCCCTGAGCATAAACAACCCAGAACAGGAGGCTGGCTGCACCACGAACGACACAGCGGCAGGCGTCGAGGCTGCTGAAGAAACGGGAGAGGAGCAGGAACAAGGGCTCTGACTGAAGACTCTGGACTGGACAAGGGCCCCTCAGAGGATGCTCCTGGCATCAGTCTGAAAGTGGCATGCCTGCCTGTAAATGACTGACGGCAAAGCACTCTCCCCCAAGTTCTGCCATAATGATGGGGTAACAGTGTGCAAGACAGCAGGGAAAATCCCCATCTAACACCTCTGCCGGATGCCACGCCTCTCCGAGCAGGCAGAAACGGCCTCTGCCCCTCTGTGGACATACCAGGATCAGGCTGGCCCCCAGGAGCAGGGCATTGGGGCTAGGGTGCTCCCAGAACAGTCAGAGGCTGAGAATGACCCATATCGTGATTTAAGATGACAACTTCAAACTTTAAATGACAAGATACTGCTCGCAATTCATTATCAGCTGCCATGGGCAGAAGGAGACAGAGCCAACTGTCGGGCTGGGCTCCTGTCAGCTCGGCCACAGCTCCCCAACCTACCTGGGAACTTGGAGAAATACGCCTTCCTGTACTTGCTCCCATTCTCATCATTCCAGAAGTGCGTGGGCTGACAGGGGATGGGCTTGGTGCACACCAGCTCCCCGCTCTCCCCCCACACGGCCTTTCCTGGGGTGGGAGGAACAGAAAAGCATCGAAGCACCTAAGCACTAAGCCTGGACTAACAGCAGCTGCAGCTCAGCCACTCCAGTCCATGAACTTACATACAATGACATGGCCCACCAGGCCTTGTGCTGAGGACACATGCGCTCACTGACACGGCCCACCAGGCCTCGTCTGGTGCCGGGGACACACACAGTCTTGGCTCATTTACAGCCAAGGCCATGACAGGCTGTGAAGACAGGCAGAGAGGCCAAGCCTGGCCCCCCGAGGCCCTCACTGTGGCCAAGGTATTGAGCTGGCAGGTGGAGTGGCCATGGCAGCAGAGTCACCCACCTGCCCCTCCTGAGCACACGGACTGCCCATGAGCCCAGCCCAACCCCGTACTTCTCAGGGGAACACACTGGGCACAAAGGAGCCCAGGGCATTACAAGTCAGGTACGGGAGCCCCTCTGCAACTGAGCACTGTTCTAAGAACTGACCAAGTCAAGTCACACATCCAAGTACTTTCAAGTCACAGCTCCCCCTGAAGCCCTCACCTTCCTCATCCCAGGCCTCCACCGCCATGGCCAGGTTCCGGGCCTGGATCTCCCCTTTGTACACGGGGATCGAGGTATTCTGGCCCACAAAGCAGGAGATGATGTCGGTGCCACCTGCAAACAGCAGCAAGAAAGCTTGTTAGTAAACCCCAGAGGAGAACGGCAATGAGGACAGATGCCCACTGCCCTGCCTCCCGGTGAGGGACAATCCCAGAAGGCAGAGACGCTCCACGGAGGACGGGGTGACTTAGAGGCTGGGAAGAATCCCCGTCTGGGTGTCTCCCAGCTGGAGGAGGGACCCAACAGTTCAGGCCACACCTAAATGCAAGATGCAGGCTTATGGGAAATGGGCACCACGACAGCCCGAGGCACTGCCCAGGACCAGCTCCCACACGTCCCACTCGCTACGTTCACACTCACTTCACCGCTGGAAAACCAGGAACTCTCCCAGCTGTGAGGACAACAGGGGGCAACATCACAAGAGAACGCGCCACTGGGAAACACCTGTATTTCAGGAAGGAGCTCAAAACGGAGTCAAGCTCCAGGGCCACCAGGTGGGGGCAGCAGTCACCCCGGGCCTAGGCCCTGCTGCTGCCAGCAACAGTCCTCACTCAGACATCCTCATCAGTGGGGGGCACACATGACCACACAGCAAGGTGTCCCCTGAGCACAGACTCTCATGTATGGTGGTGCAGAGTGGTGCACACATGCACACACAACACACACACACAGAGATACAGAGAGAGATACCACCCAGACCCACAGAGATACACTACACATACCACACACAGATACACCACACACACTGGACACACACAGAGATACCACACACACACACACCTGACACACACACCACACCACACATACACACACCTGACACACACCACCTACACACACCTCACACCACACACACACCCGACACACACACACCACACATACACACTTGACACACACAAATATACCACACACACACATCAGACACAGAAAAGCATGCACACAGAGACAGATACATCAGACAAACACAAACAAGACTGGCGTGAACACACTCTGTGTGAAAATGGTAAACACACATGTAGGCATGTGGCCTTCTGTGGAACAAAGTACAGGGGACATCCTCTGGGAGGGACACCAGGGAGTCAACTGTAGGTGAGGAATGCTTCGTGTCTTAAACCCCATGACCGGAACACTGGTGCCTGTATGACCCTTTGTCCTGTTTTGGCTAAAAATCCTGAATATACCACGGACTGCCAGAAGAACAAACGTATCTCTCTTAGAGGAAGCACAGTCAGAACGCTCCTCAGATGCAAGTGTGGCAAGACGTCATCTCAGGTACTCTGGACGTGTTACCAGGAGAGACTGTCCCAGGAGAAGGACATGATGCATGGTAAAGTAAGGGGTCAGCAAAAAAGGGGAAGACCCTCAACAAACTGGGCTGACAGGGGCTGCAATGATGGGCTTACACATGGCCAACGATCGTGAGGCTGGCGCGGGACTGGGCAGTGTTCGTTCTGTTGTACACGGGGTCACTGTGAGTCGGGGCCAACTCGATGGCACCTAACAACATCACTTAGAATGCTTTTTCTTGAATCATGCTGTGTGTTAACTCCTGTGGGACTATACTTCCAAAACACAGAAGGGCTGATGTTGGCCTCAACTCCGAGGTGACTACTTTTCCCTTCAGGCAGAGACTCAAAAGGCGACACTCGTCCTGTCTTCGGGAGGCAGCAGTTTCTCCAGGGACCTCAAGTCACAGCCTGGTGGATGCCATTCCTGGCGTCTCCTGCCGAGAGAAGCACGCCCATCTCAGCAACTCCCAGGTTTAACCAGCCTCCAAGGGCACCCAACTCCTGGGCCTCAAGGCAGCATGCAGCCCTCCAAGACTGAAGGGAGGCCAGACCACAACACAAGGTGCTACTTGCACTGCTCAGAGCCAGAGCTGTGTAAACGGACGGGCGGCAAGAGGACGGCCGAGCGTCTGACAGAAATGCTGGGCAGATGGTGAGGATGCTGAAGACACCGCCACACGTGTGTGCATGCACACATATCTGTGTGTTCCTTTTTCCATTTACAAAATGATCACACCTTACAATGCTGCCATCTGCTTTTTCCACTCAACATATCATGACTGTCTTCCAACATCAAGAAATCGATTTGTCAAGACATCAGTTTTCACATCTCTGTGAATTGAGGACGTTCATCCACTCCAACTGGGCACAGGAGTGGCTGCAGTTGCTGTGGTTGTCAGGTGCCATCGAGTCGGTCTGACTCACGGCAACCCCATGCATCCCCCTCATGGTCGTGCTACGGGAGAGCCCTCAGCTGCTGCCACTGCATCAGTCCCTCTGTTGACGGCCTTCCTCTTTTTGGCTAATTCTCTACTTTATCATCATGATGTCCTTCTCCAGGGACGGTCCCTTCTGACAACATGACCAAAATATGTGAGATGAGATGACGTCTCCCTATCTTCTAAGTAGCATTCTGGCTGTACTTCTTCCAAGATAGATTTGTTCTTCTGGCAGTCCATGGTATGGTCAGTGTTCTTCACCAACATCATAATTCAAATGCATAAATACCTCTTCTTTGCTCCTCATTCATTGTCTAGCTCTCACATGCATATGAGGCAACTGATTGAAAACACCATGGCTTGGGTCAGGTGCACCTTAGTCTTCAAACTGACATCTTTGCTCTTCAACATTTTAAAGTGATCTTTTGCTGCCTATTTTCCCAGTGCAATACATCATTTGATTTCTTCATTGCTGCATCCGTGGGTGTTGACTGTAGATGCAAGTAAGATGAAATCCTTGATAACTTTAACTTTTCTCCATTTATCACGATATTGCTTATTGGTCCAGTTGTGAGGGTTTTCATTTCATGTTGAGGTGTAATCCACGCTACAGACGCAGTCCTTGATCTTCAGCAAGTGTTTTCAAGTCATGCTCACTTTCTGCGAGGATGGTCACCTGCACATCGCAGGTTGTTAATAAGTCCTCCTCCAATCCCGTTGCTGCATTCTTCCTCACATAGGCCAGCTTCTTACATTATCTGCTCAGCATGCAGATTGAATAATAAGTATGGGAAAAGGATACAACCCTGGCACACACCTTTTCTGATTTTAAACCACAGAGTATCCCCTTGTTCTGTTCAAATGACTGCCTCTGCAAGTATGGGTTCTGCACGAGCACAATGAAGTGTTCTGGAATTCCGATTTCTCACAGTGCTATCCATAATTTGTTCTGATCCACACAGTCAAGTGCGTTTGTACAGTCAATAAAACATTGGTAAACATCTTTCTAGTATTCTCTGCTTTCAGCCAAGACCTTTCTGATAAGATTGATGATATCCTTCATTTCACATCCTCTTCTGCATCTAGCTGGAATTTCTGCGAGTTCCCAATTGATGTGCTGTTACAACCGTTCTTCAATTATCTTCAGCAAAATTTTACTTGCATGTGATATTAATGATATTCTTTGGTAATTTCTGAATTCTTTTAGATCACCTCTCTTTGGAATGGGCACAATACGGATCTTTCCAGTTGGCTGGCCAGGTAGCAGTCTTGCAAATTTGTTGGCATAGGTGTGAGTGCTTCCAGTGTTAGACCTATTTGCTGAAACATCTGAATGGGTGTTCTGTCAACTCCTGGAGCCTGGTGTAAGGATTAGTTTCCAGCTTTTCACTGGTATCAGCAGTGCTGCAATCACCATCCATACATACCTGTCTGTACCACTTCAGGTTGTTTACTTGAGATAAATTTTAGCAAGCAGACTTAGCAGTGAGAGGGTGAGCAGGCTTAGGGGTGAAAGACAGTGTGCCTGTCTCCCATGCCCTCTGCTCCACGGAGAAGCCCTCACACCACCCCCGCCCCCAGGGTGGGGCGTACCTGAGATGGAGCCAAGGAGCACACTGCTCTTGATGTTCCTGTAGACATACTCGTAGCTCTGGGCCTTCAGCGGGGAGCCCGTAGACAGAATCGTGTGAAGCGTCTGGAGACTGTGGGTTTCCCCTACAAGGCAGAATTGCCAACAGATTAAAACTAAATCCAGTGCCTGAAAACCCACCTGCACGCAGGAAGTGCATAATACAATGGTTTAATTCCCCAGACTGGCAGTTCAAGCAACAGCAGTTGAAGAGGCAGTTTACCTGGTTTCATGTTTCTCTCCTCCAGCACGGACAGCCACTTGGCACCAGTTCCGAGGACGGTGATGCTAAGGGCACAAAGGCACAGGCCGGGAGAGAAGCAGGGACTGCTCAGGCTCTTGCAGAGACACACACCAAGCTCTCTAAGTTAGTCACTTACCCCGCCAAGTCTACAGAAACCAAGCCGCCTCCCCTCCTGGGCAGTTCTACTACTCTGCCTCATACAGACTCACGGGCGAGTCACGGCCCCACGCTGACGCCGGGGACCGTGGTGGCAGGACTTCCTCCTATTCGTTCCCCCTGCCGAGGCTCTGCGTCTCCTGAACCTCTGGTCCTCCTCCACACAACCATGGACGTGCACGTGAGCCCTGGCCCGCCCACCCACCGAGTATTTTATCTTCAGGACCAAAGGACCCCTAAAGGACATTGTAGCCTCATCCGTCCACTTTACAAGGAAGTGGATTCTTCATTCACACAGGTGCTCACCAGCACCTTCTTGGCCCCTCTTGTGAAATAAACTGGTGCTTCAGTGGTTCTCTGCACACACGCAGGACTGAGAGTGCTCCGTCCCTGCGTCTGCACAGAGTGCCATGGTAAACACAAACCACTGTGTTTTTGAGGGAGCAATATTTAATGATGCCGTTTCCTTCCTTGTCTTTCCTTCAACCAGTTCTCTTTCTTGGAAAGCTGAGTCTGCTCAACCATCAGGAGCCTGCCACCCAGAACTGTCCGACTGCAACCACAGGATGGTTCAGATGACGTGGACACCTGCCTAGTTAAACGCTAAGCCCGGAGGGAAGACCCCGGAGTCCAGGCCCCACCCTGACCACCTGTCCTTCCCCGACCAGGCCCCGCAGCACAGGACCCAGCCCCAAGGGGGAAGGAGAGTCTCCTCAAAGAATAGTGTGTTCAGAGCCATGAGCTGATGTCGTGATCATCAATGAAGATCACCTTCCTGAACGTATCCTCCCAGCCCAGACCTCACTGCTGGCACCACAGACCATGTCCTTGTCAGCACCCTCTGGCAGAGAACAGCCCAGGGCCCAACGAAAAGCAGATGCTCATACATGCTTCTGACCCAGAACGTGACCAAAAAGCTGTGAACCTATGTGCACACCTAATGACAAATACTCGCACTCACAATCACATATACGCTCAGATGCCACCACACATACATACTCCCACACACAGCCACACATATATACATGTACACTCACCAATATACCCGAACATAGACACACACATACTCAGACACACAGTCACACTCACACGTATCTACACAGCCGAGGCTCCCTGGCCCTTCTTCCTCCAGCTTTATTACCACTAAGCCCTCGCGGTGCAGTTTCCTCTCCACCCCACTTCCTGCTCCCCACCTGGAGCCTTGCTCAGTGGGATTCAGGGTCAAGATCTTAAAGCCACTGCAGTTCCCAGGAATTTGATTAACCTTTCTCTGGAAATCATCTCATTAGGAAGTAACCTTCCCTTGAACATCAGGAGCCAAATGTTAGGATTTAAATATGACATGGGCTAGGTAAAGCGACATTTAAAATGTTAATGGCCACGGAGTAAAACACACTGCCGGCTCCTCAGGTTCCCACCCGGAGCAGGCTGAAGTGTGAAGTAATAAGGATGTTGCAGAGCCTGCTTGACTCCCAGGCTTCCGGAGCTCTGCTGGTGACTATGGTCATGTTCACGGAAGAAACTCAGGTGACCACAGTGGTCACCCCAAGCCCACAGGATGGTTCATCCACAAGGAAGCCCTAATGCAGATGGGTCTTCTCAACATAACTCCCAATGGGTGGGTGTGTAAGAGAGAGAAAGAAAGGCCACGTGATGCTCCCTGGCACCGGGGGAGGCACCTGCATCTCTGCTGACTTCCGCCTCTGCCCGCTGGGATCCCCGGCCATTCAGCTGAGGCAAGAAGGAGCAGCAGGTTGTAAGAAGCAGCCATCACTGTGGAAACCACAGGACATATTCCAAGAGTACATTCACGGTTAGTGTGAGCAAGATTCACCACCAGGGGCAGGGGGCAGGGGCTGGCTTAACCCTCAGTCTCCAGAGAAGGGCTGTGAAGTCCAAACCCTTCTAACCCCCACTAGGGGTGGACTCTGACCTCCCCTTTACGACTGATGCTCCCTGCTTCCCAAAGAGGCTTCTATGCTGAGCCTTTACCTCACTCACCCCATGTAACAGAACTTCGATGGCCCTCAATTTCTCTCCTTTTGGAAATGGAATGTATGGACAATTACCTCCATGAACAACTGTCTCCTTTGCCCTGAGACCAGAAGAACTGGATGGTGCCTGATTAGCATTACTTAGTATTTTGATTAAACATTCTATGGAAGAAGGCTGATCAAAAGGGAGGAAAATACAGAAAAGAAATTAAACTTTGGATGAAATCCAGACTTTCTGGAGCCACAGATACTGAATGAACTCCTAAAACTGCTGCCCCAAGATAATCTTCACACCTTAAACCAAAAATATCCCCTGAAGTCTCCTGTAAAGCAAGCACTAGTTCAGTTTAATGACTAAAGAATGCCCACTTTGAACACTGTGCTTTTCAAAGAATGATCTACATGGGATCAAACTTGACGACAGCAACGCAAAAGGTTATAGAAGAAATGCAGAGGAGAATGGGGTCACGCTGATGGGGAAGAACAATCTGGAAAAGGAGGAGGAGAATGGCTGCACATCTGAGAATGCAATTAGTGTCACTAAATCGTACATGTAGCAATCACTGAATTGGCATACATTTTGCTGTGTATATTTCTAACAACAAAAATAAATAAATGCTTTAAATAAAAAGAGATGATTTAAAAATTTTCCTCCTTTTGCACTTCTCTGGTGGTTCTTACATTCCAAAACTAGAGAGATGTCTCGTGCCCTCTCTGGTGCTCTGAATGGTCTCCAGTCACCCCGCCAGGCTGCCTTGCCACTCTATGTGGAAGGGTCCCATCTCAGTCAGCTTGTATCCATGCCCACCCCACCGCCACTCCATGACAATCTCAACACGTACCTGTGGCCCCTGCCACACTCCCCGAGACAGGATGGCCAGAACGGCAGTGTCTCTAAGACAGCACCACGGTCTGGCACAACGGCTGGACGCAGCTGTGGCTTTGGCTCTGCTGACGAGGACCTAGGAATGACACTGACCTGGTTCTGACTGTACCTACCCTATCCTGTCCACCAGGTCCCAGAGCACGTCGGGTGTCGGGACCAGCGGGGAGCCGTCATACAAGACCAAGGAGGCGCCTGTGGCGAGGGCGGACACCATCCAGTTCCACATCATCCAGCCGATCTGCAACGAGCAGCAGGGCCATGCCATAAACCGGGTGCCAGGCCACCCTCCTCCCATCGGCCACATGGCCTCCTGCTTCCCCAGAAAACTGCCTGAAACTGGCCCCAAGCCTGATAACAAGTGTCCACTTCAAATGTACAGGGCTTGGAAGGAGCAATGCCACAACTAGGAACTGATTCCCCAGATAAGCCTGCGTGTGTATGCAAAGACATGGCAGAGCTTCTATGGCGATGGCCAAAGACTGCAAACAATCTAGACACCATCAGCACAGGCAGGACGAGGTCAAATGGGGTGCACACGCACTGACCGCACTAACCCATCTGACACAGGAGCTGACACCTAGGGCACTTCAGAGTCGGCCACTGTGCAGGCATGGAACAGAACGGGTATGGGCCACCCAACAACTGCTAACACACCTGTAAGTGCAAAACCAGCACCGAGAACATGTGGTGCAACCCAATCGCAGAGAAACGATAGGTATGTGAAACCACACACACACACCCGTGCCCCACAAAGACTCGCAAAGGCACTGGTTTGTACTGTAGGACGTGTATGTATAACTGGACTCATGAGGCCACCTGTGGGCCCTGGACCCCAGCCTCTCACCCTACAGCCTAGTTGTGCTGCTTGATTTACCAAGGGCAAGTGGAGCTTTATTTTTCTTTTTTAAATCCAAAACAGTAGGCACCTACCCACCAAGAGGGACACTTCCCACCTCCACAGGGAGAACGTGTGGGTGGTTCCGGCACTAAACAAACACGAAGACTCGGGCACCAGAGCAACGTCCACAGCAGGCTGGCAGCCGGCCCGCACCCTTACCGTGGTGTAGTACAGGATGATGTCACCGCAGCCCATGTTGCCGTGCAGAATGTGCTCCTTCAGGTGCTGGATGAGGGTGCCCTGCGGGGGTGGGGACACGGTGTGAGACGGGGCGGCTGCTGTCTGAGCCTCCTTTGCACAAAAGCAGAAACACCGCTATCACTGTGCCCATCTGATGGGCCAGGCTGCCATCACTCTGCCACCCAACTCTAGAGAGACCCTGTGCCCTTCAAGCCTTCAGTGTCCAGGAGCGAAGGGCATCATGGAGAAGCCACCCACCTCAGGCAGATGAGAAATTACATTACTGAGGCCAAACCAGAGACGGCGAGAGAACCAGCTGGGAGCCACCACACTACCTGTAGAACAAGGGGTTGGACCTGCCTATGCTGGTGGCCCTCAGCCCAACGGAGAACGGGGGAGGGGGAGGGAGCAAGCCGGTCACTGAACACGCACAGTGCCACCCACAGCCCATCACTCCAGGTGGAATCCCAGCTCAGGGGCCCAGTCGTCGCGGGAAAGCACAGGCCATGCTTGCAGCTAAACCAATGTCCGACATACGGGGGCTTGCCTGCTGGGCTGTAGGCTGCCTTCCACCATTACAGCCGAGCCCCCGCACTTCAAGAACCCCTGCTGTGGAGCAAAGACGGCCCTCCTCACCCCAATCACAG
This sequence comes from Orycteropus afer afer, assembly GCF_000298275.1. NCBI lineage: Eukaryota > Metazoa > Chordata > Mammalia > Tubulidentata > Orycteropodidae > Orycteropus > Orycteropus afer. The sequence goes on from NW_006921635.1 coordinate 704,883, forward strand.
CTTCCAAGTCCCAGGATACCTGGAGCTAGTGTGTGGTGACCTGGGCAAGAGAGACTTCACAGGACCTCTTTCAACCAATGCTAAACGCTTACAACATGATCCACGTAAACGGTACAGAGCTCTGGATGACACGCACCTGCAGTAAACACACCCTCCCATTTCCTTTCTCATTTAAAATCCACAATTTACTTCGATCTGTATGTTCACCCAGCAGGTCTGCTTCGAGCCAGGCCTGTCCACAGCCTGGCTTCACTCATTGGCTCAGCATTCACACCCTCCAAGGGCCTAACACAGGAGCCCACCCACCATTTGTGCAGAGGTCACGACTGTACCTGGGTGTGTGTGTCACAAACTACCTCTTACCAGTTTCAGATTCACAGATAAGCTAGGGCAGCAGGAGAGAGTCCCACGCACCTCATCTCAGACCCGTTATTTATGAACACCTGACATTAGGACAAGGAGCTCTGGTGACACAAGGATTAAAGTAGTCAGCTAATCGTAAGGCCAGCGGTTCGAACCCACCAGTTGTTCCACAGGATAAAGAGGCAGTCTGCTACCATCAAGATGTGATGCCTTAGAAATCCTACGGGGCTACAGGGTCACTATGAGCAGGAATCGACTCTATGGCAGTCGTTTTTTGACATTGATGTGGTGTGTTTGTTACAGTTACTGGACTGGCATTGATACAAGCAGCCCTCAGATATTGCAGGTTTCGCTCCAGACTGCCACAATAAAGTGACTACCTCAACACAGTGACTCATAAATTTTTTAGTTTCCCAATGTATATAAAACTTAAGTCCAAAATACTGTGTATATGAACTGCTGTATGGAAAATGAACTTGCTCTGTAAACTTTCACCTAAATCACAATAAAGTTTTTAAAAATAATAAAATTAAATTAAAAAAAGTAAAAGTTATGTCTACACTGTTGTTGTTGTTGTTATGTGCCGATTCATAGCAATCCCTCCTTGGGTTTCCAAGGCAGTATCACTACAGAAGTAGATTGCCCCATCTTCCTTCCGAGGAGTAGCTGGTGGGTCTGAACCGCCAGCCTTCTGGTTAGCAGTCAAGTGCCTTAGGCACTATGCTACCAGAGCTCCCTATGTCCACACTATACTATATTAAATGTGCATGAGCATTATGAAAAAGCTTGAAACACTGTGAGTATGACAAAAATGTGACAGATATGAAGTGAACACACGCCGTTAGAAAAATGGCACCAACAGACTTACTCAACCCAGGGTTGCCACAAACTTTCAATTTGTAGAAACTGCAGTACCACAAAGTGCAGTAAAGCAAGGTATGCTTTACCTCGGGTCCACGCTCGACTCACTGTTCCTTAGTTTTTGCCTAATCATCTTTTTTGGACCCAAGCCTCATCCAGGGGCCTATCCCATACTGCAAAAGCAGCTGCCATGTCTTCTCAGACTGTTCTTGATTTGGATGGCCTGGACAGCTGTGGACAGCACTGGGCAGGTTTTTCTAGGAAGGTCCTGATGTTGGGTGTTGTCTGATGTTTTTCTCATGATTGGGCTGGAGTCATGGGTTACTGAGAGGAAGACCACAGAGGTCAAGTGTCACCTCATTACACAGTATCAAGGGTGCATATGATGTCATGACCTTTCACTGGTGATGTTGCCCGAGACCACCTGGCTGAGCTATCCCTGTCAGGGTTCTCTACTGTACAGTAACTGCCTCCCCACTTTCCACACTGTGCTCTCTGGGAGGCAGTTACCACACGCAGCCCACAGATAAGGAGCAGGGAACGACTCCTTTGGGTGGAGTAGCTACCTAAGCTCTTCTCTGCACCCACACTGCTGGGTCTGAGCACATGTGCTACATGTGGCAGTGGTGTTTTATAGCCTGCGTCAACCCCCACTGATCCAAATCCAGGTAATAATGAAGCCATCCAGACACTTTGCCACGCTCTGATGGAATCACTGTAAGAGTATAAGGCTTCTGAATGATTCACATGTAAATTTCTTCTTTACAGAAGGATTCAAACTGCTTTTGCAGTGCCTGTAAAAGCCAAATGAGCTAGAGTAAGAGGCATTCTCTAGTCCGTTTTCAGTCCCACCATCTTGTCAAGCAATGTTGGAGAAGCTGATTGGGAACATGAGGTTTCTGCACTTGGACAATCCCCTTCTTCTGAGTAGCTGAGAACAGGAGATGGCAGGGACTACCAAGGCACTCTGGTTTTCTCCTTTCCATGGGAACTTCCTATCTCCTGGTAAGCCGACTGAGGGGAACCAGGAAATCAGACATGCAGAGACCTGGAAGGCCCACGAATCTGAGACCCACGTGCCCAGGTGTGAAACCCTGCGAGGACTGTGGCTCCTTGCCGACTGGAGAGGCCCAGTCCAGGAAGGACTGAAACTGGCCCAGAAAGAAGCTTCTCCCCAGTCCAAGGGCAGGGCCAGGCGAGTACGAGGAGACAGCAGGGCTCAGGAGAGTCAGATCCACCCAGGAACAGGAAGCGTGGCCTGTATGAGATGACCTGGCACTGTGTGCCACCTGGCAGGGCGCACACAGGTTTGGGTCTCTTTGAGAGGATGCATCACACAAATATATGAGCCCTTCTGCAAGGTGTCTGGCCTGGATACTTCAAGACTGTCACGAAAGACCATGAAACACTGAGGAGCCTTGCAGGTCACAGGACCCTAAAGATGTATGACAACTTAATGCAGAGCAACGTGAATGCCACAGAGGACATTATCAGGAAAACAGCCACATCCCAACACGGGGCACCCTTAGCGGGTGGCACTGTTCCTCCATTCACTTTCCTGAATTTGATGACCACACTGTGCTAAGGGGACGTGCTTGTTCTTCAGAGACACCTGCTGCAGCCTTGAGGTGAGAAGGCTCATGATGTCTGCAGCTCACCCTCAAATGGTCTGGCAAACAGAAAACCGTACCGACGTGTGTGTACAGACACAGGAAGGAAGAGAGAGCAAGTGCCAGAAGGCTGACAATGCCGCATCCATCCCGAGCATACGTGGCGGTGCCAGAGTACTCCTGCAATTGGTCTCTAAGTTTGAACTTTCTCCAAAATAAAAAGTTACAAGTCACTGACTGTGGTGGTTATGTTTGTGTGTCAGCTTGGCTGGGCCTGGTTGAGTGGCTGGGCAGCTGGATGCAGTATTCCCCATGATGGGATCTGCTGCGAGCAGCTGAGTAGTTGCCTTTCGGATGTGGTCTGTTTCCCATATAAAAGGAGAAGCCTTGAGAATGGTCTCTAGCTTATGGCACCTTGGACCCTGCATGTAGCCATGTCATTGTTCAGCAGCCTGCCATGCTCTGCCAACCTTGGGACTTAAAATAGACTTGAATTAATGGCCTGCCGTGTGGTTTGGTAACATCGGGACTGTGCCTTTTTACTTGTCAACCTCGGGGCTTCTCAGCCTCAGCAGCCAACAGCTGTCTGAGTGAAGAAAAGCCTCTAGCTCCAGTGGGCCAGAAGCAGGAGGCAGAGCTGGACCCCAAGGTTGAGGGGCTTTCACCCAGCCCCTAAAGCATGGCACTTTGAACTTGGACTTAAAGCCTCCAAATTGTTAAGAATAAACTCCTGTTTGTTTAAGCCATCCCATTTGTGGTATATTCCTGTCAGAGAGGCACCAGGTAACCAGAACACTGAGTGTGGTAGTTATTCCCCATGATGAGGCTGGCAGTCAACTCCATGGTGAGATCTACCACAAGCAGCTGAGTAGCTGCTTTAGGGATGTGGTCTGCTTCCTGTGTATAAGGAGAAGCCTTGGGGATAATCTCTAGCTCATGGCACGCTTGGACCCTGCATGTAGCCATGTTGTTGTTCAGCAGCCTGCCATGCTCCGCCGACCTTGGGACTTACAATGGACTTGACTTAAAGGCCTGCCATGTGGCTTGGTAACATCGGGACTGTGCCATTTTATTTGTTGACCTTGGGCTCCTCAGCCTCAGCAGCCAGTAGCTGTCTGAGTGAAGAGATGCCTCTAGCTTCAGTGGGCCAGCAGCAAGAGGCAGAGCTGAAGCCCAAGGTCAAGGGGCTTTCACACAGCCTGTAGAACCCAGCACTTTGAACTTGGACTTAAAGCCTCCAAATTGTAAGAATAAACTCCTGTTTGTTAAGGCCATCCCACTTGTGGTATATTCTTGTCAGAGCGGCACTAGGGAACCAGAACACTGACCTACCTGTATGAATATAAAGTTGAACATTAGTGAAATACTCTCAGGTGTCCTAATGCAGTTAGCCTGTGATGAGATCAGCAGGTGTGTAAATGCACCATAAGCCCTTGCTCGCTCACTCACTCCAACAGAACCCAGTGCTGGCACAGTGTCACCCTGCCCACAGTCAGGTGTGCTCCCACCATGCCCCCTGGTTCAGGCATGCACGCACACAGGTGCTGACATAACCACAGCTTCCTGAAACAGTACCACCCCCTGAAACCTGAAATGTGCTGATCCCGACCAGCCTTGCCTGTCTTACTCTGGTTGAGCCCCATGCATAGAGTCCACTGAGGTGTCCTGCCCACACTGTGGAAATCCCTGGCTTACCCAGGCATGCTGGGTGTGGGTTCTGGGCTCTGTGGAAATGGAGCCTCTAAACCCACATGAATGATAGCAGGCGCCACACAACCCACAGCACAGTGACTATGTGCCCCTAAGTTAGAGACCCCTGCTCTGGCTGGATGCTGGAATCCCCAAGGGGCAGGAGGTGGTGTGACGATGTGGACATCCATTGTCACCCACTGGGAACACCCGTCACAGAACACGAAGAGAGACAGACAGGCCAGCGTGCCCCAGCCCAGAGACCTACCCCAGCCGAGTGCACCACGCACTTGGGAGAGCCAGTGTGCCATGCACTTGGGAGAGCCAGTGTGCCCTGCCCGGGAGACCTACCCCAGCCGAGTGTACCATGCACTTGGGAGAGCCAGTGTGCCATGCACTTGGGAGAGCCAGTGTGCCCTGCCCGGGAGACCTACCCCAGCCGAGTGCACCATGCACTTGGGAGAGCCGGTTGTGCCCGATGAGAACATGATGAAGAGAGGGTGGCTGAAGGGCAGCTGCTCGAACTCCAGCTGTGGCGCCTGCTCTCCTTTCCCAACGGCAAGAAAGTCATCCAGGAAGACACTGTGGGCAGAAGCGCAGGGCAACGGACGTCAGTGCTCATCCCCAGCTTGCTGGAGCCCACCTGAGCAAGCTGTGGCTCAGGGGGTCAGTTCTCCCGTGCGCGAACCCACCTGAGGATGCCGCGGGCCCAGGGGGTCAGCTCCTCTGTGTGCAAATGGACCCGAGCTCACCGCGGGCCAAGGGATCAGGTTCTCCATGCACGAGCCCACCGTGGGCCCAGGGGGGTCAACTCCTCCATGCACAAGCCCACCCGAGCACACCACGGACCCAGGGATCAAGTCCTCTGTGCACAAGTCCACCTGCGTATGCCACAGGCCCAGGGCATCAGCTCCTCCACGTGTGAGACCACATGAGCAGGTCGTGGGCCCAGAGGGTCAGGTCCTCCATGTGTGAGCCCACCCAACCACGCCACGGACCTAGGGGGTCAGCTCCTCTGTGAGCCCACCCAAGCACACTGCGGGTCCAAGGATCTACCTGCTATGGATCGAATCATGTCCCCAAAAAAGCTGTGTCCTAGTCCTAACCCTGTACGTGTGACCGTGTCCGTGTGAGTGTCTATAAAAGAGGTCCCACTGGAGCGGTGTGTGAGACAAAGAGAGGAGCCCAGAGACACACAGGGGAAGACAGCCACCAGGAACCAAGAACTGCCAACAGCTCCTGGAAGCTGAGACAGACACGCCAGGACCCTCCCCAGAGCCCCCCCAGCCAGACTTCCAGCCTCTGAACCATGAGACAATGAAGGCCTGCTCTCTGCTGCAACACCTGTGCTGTTTCTCGCAGTAGCACCGGGACACTAAGACACCCTGTCCCAGACCTGGCCTGCTCGTCTCCCACAGAGCCTGGATGTGTGGGGAAAAGGCCTCCAAGTGGAAGCCCCACATTACGGAGGGGAGAGTCAGCTCGGGGATTCACTCACTGAGGAAACAAACTGGGTGAGGCAACTTTTCAGGGTGCTTGGTTAACACTGCCAACAGGGCCAAGGGCTGTCTCCTCTAGCAGCTTTTAAGCCCTTTAATCAATGCTGTGGTGCAGGATCACCCCCACCACCTGGAAGCAAATACCACCGAAGGTTTCCAAAACAGTGATGAGAACAGTGAGCCCAGCACACTTTTCCTCCACTTGCTGCTCATCACCTGAGTAGCTAACACCTTGCTTCCAACAGCTGCCAAAGGGAAGTACAGCCACGTGGGTCAGAAGTGTGCTTGCCCCACAGGGCAAAGAAAGGAGGGAGTGCCAGATTAACGGGCTCCCCCAGCTTCACAGGGCTCACGTTATAAAGGAGAGGCCAGAACCTGAGACCACATCTTCACAACAGAAAAACCGCCAGAATCCTATTGTCACTAACTTACAAACCTGGGGGTCTGTAACAGCAAGACAGCTATTTATCCAGGAACCGATAAACCCAATCCCAACCATTAACTCTAACGTAAGAAGCCTCCCCCAGTCTGGCCCCCAAGGCCAGCAGGAAGCCTCTATGTGCCCACACCACATGAGGGGACGGCAGGATTGGAAGACTTGTTTTCTAAGCTGCTGACAAGGCAGAAGACACCCACAGCCGTCCTGGGGGTGTTTTTCTATTTTAAGATCGGCAGAAACATCAATCCTGAAAGACTGGCCCTATTCTCAAACTGGGTAAAGGGAGGAAAAACGAAACAAACACGCACTGGTTTGGGGCAAATGAAAACACCTTTCTTTCTTGCTGGCTGCCATTGCATCAGCCTCCGAGCGAGGCAACTCCGCCACCACCTGAGTAAAGGCCACCTGGCTGGCTACAGAATGGGCCGCTGCGAGCGACAGGGTCCCACTGGCTGATTCCTGGCCATAGATGGCCAGGCCCTTCCTCCTCTCCCGTCTCAGTCTGGACGCCTGGCTAACCCTCTGCAGCATCCCAGCAACACGCAAGCCTCCGACGACAGACGGGTGGGGCCGGGCACGAGTGCACGGCCGAGGATCAAACCTGGGTCTCCCACTCGGAAGGTGAGCGTTCTACCACTGAACCACCACGGCCCCGTCTGCGAGTCTAACAAAATCTGCCATCAAGTCAATCCCGACTCATGGCGACTCCACGGATGAAGATCAGTTACACACAGCGTTTAGTGATCTGCCAAGGACAGTTACTGAGACAAAAACGCAGACGTCCTATAACAAAGCACCCGGCAGCACTGCACGGGGGACTCCCTCCAGGGTGACGACGTGTCCGGAGGAGCTCAGCAGTTTAGAAAAGGGACCCGAGACCATGCACACGGCCTTCCCCAAATCAGGACACAATGCTGCGGGATCTGGTGGAAAGCGCCCTCTACCCTCGAGCCCACCTCCTACACGAGCCCCCTCCAGGAAGCAGCTGGGCTATTCGGGTACTTTACACAGACAAAAACCTTTACTGTCATTGGCTCCGTAAGTCACAGTGAACAGTGATTCCTTTAGTGGCTCTCCTAGAAATGGAAAGCCCGGCCATAACGTAACACCTGAGGGAGTGAGTCATTGGGCCTGGGGGCACAGTGTTGGGGAACATCAAGGTCAACTGGCAGAACACAGTCCACAAAGAACATGTTCTACATTCCACTTTGCTGAGCAGCAACTAGGGTCTTCAAAGCTTGGGAGCGTCCATCTAAGGGGCATCTACTGGTCTCTCCACGTCCACAGCAAACAAGAGTGAAGAAAACCAAAGACACAGGAAACAATTAGTCCACAGCACCAATGGGCCACGTCAACCCCAGCCTCTACAACCCTGAGACCAAAAGCACTAGATGGTGTCCAGCTACCACTGCTGACCGCTCTGAAAGGGATCACAATAGAGGTCCTGGATCAAGTGGGAGTAAATGTGGAACAAAATTCAAAACCCAAAGACTAGGCTTACTGGTCTAATAGAGACTGTTGAAACCGCAAGACCACGGCCTTTAAACACCCTTCAAGCCTGAACTCACCCCCACAACTCAACTTCCAGCCAAGCAACAGACATGCCTATAAGGTGAACAGTAACACCAGGGAGGCATGCACTTCTCAGAACCACCAACCAGAAGAGAGAGCAAAAGGGCAGCATTTGCCCAGGGATAAAACTCAGCAGGCAGGTGGGGACAGGAAGGAAGGACGAAGGGAAGTGCTGGGCATGGGGAGGAAGTGGGAAGAATGCTGTTGCACTGTGGGGATTGCAATCAATGTCACAAAACAGAATGTGTATGAACTGTCGAAGGGAAAACTGATTTGCTCTGTAAACTTTCACTCAACTTACAATAAAAAGTTTAAAAAAAAACATCTTAGTGATGGTCAAGAATGTTTTAACATTTGATTAAGGGATGTCAGGAAAAATTATGTTTTAACATGTTGCTGTTTCCCATAATTATTATGCAAATAAATTTACTTATTACGGACACTGAAAAATAAAGTGGAAAGCCCAGAGGGCAGGTCACCCTGCAGGCCTGCACGTGGACCAGCTGTGCTTGTGGTTTACCTCTGGAACCCAGTGGTTAAGGAAGAATGAGTGATGGGGCCCGACTCCAAGACCTCGATGAGGGGAACTTTGGGCTCTGTGACAGACTAAGTGAAGTGGCTTAGTCTGATACCCACCCTTTGTATAAACACTGAAAAACTCATCCAAAAAAGCCAATGCCAGGATACTGGGGGCCAGCTGCCCCCATCTGGTTTTCCTCCTGCCTCTGTGTCACTGTCCCCATCAGAGAAAACAAGGGCACAGTCCTCGGTGGCATGAAAGGAATCAAGGGTTCCGTCACCCGCCTGTAATTCACCAAGCTCAGCAGAGTTCCCACAGGCCTCAGGAGCAGATCCAGGCTCCAGAGCCTACGTCGAAGGACTGCCATCCTGACCCCTGCTGCTCACCCAGTGGCTCCAGGGTACAGCACCCACCCACCTGCACCATCAGCCATTTGTAAAAGGCAGGACCTACTACGAGCTACACGCACACTTAGCTGAGCCCTAGCGTATTAATCCTCCCAGCCAGCCTGTGAGGAAGGAGTTCTGATTATCACATTGTAAAGATGGGGAAGTAAGACCTAACGGTCTAAGAGCCAGGGCGTGCACACGTGGCCACAGGGCTCCTCCACCACCAAGCTCAGGAAATACTGAAGGCAGAGAACACTGAGAACCTCGTCACTCACTAATTTGGACAAAACCATAATTCATTTCTTTAATTCCTACTCAAAATGAAGATGCCACAATCGTATTTGGTTCTTAAGACATGTACTTTATCAGAAATGTCAGAAAAACAAAGAAAGGTGTCATTAGTAATGGGGACAGAAAACAGGATCTAAAAAGGAAACACAGATACACATACACACACACATTAGCACACATATGTATGCACATACAAACATATACGTACACGTATGCACAGGCATATGTGCACACACACACATACACAAAGGAATACACACACACATACATACATCTACACATAAGCTCCAATGCAGAAGCCCCGTGGCCAATGCTAGGCGTTGGGTCTGGCCCCACCATGCCCAGTACTCAAAGAGACCTGTGACTAAGGAGTGAGAACTCCCGAGACCTGCCCTGTTCTGCCACTGACTTAGTCTGGGGCCTTAAGGAACAACTTGGGAACCTCAAGTAGCCCATCCACAAAATGATTGTAACTGAAGCTCCTCTACCACTAAAGTTCCAAGTGAAAGACTCATGTATGTCAATTTCCAGCAGGACCAGGGATTGCAGCAGGGCTGGCCTACCTATTTGGAATCTTTGAGATGTCTATCTTCTCTCTGGAGGTGACATAAGGTATCACCACCACTTTTTTCAAGTCTGGCAGTCCTAAACAGAAGGGAAAGAGATACAAGGTTAAGGACACCATACACTTGGTCACAGATTTCTTTATAGAACACAACTTAAACCAAAAAACCAGTCACCACTGAGTCAACTCCAACTTGTGGCAACCCCATGCATGTCAGGGCTGATCTTTCAGTAGATTACCAGGCCTTTCTTCTGAGAGCCTCGGGATGGACTCAAACCCCCAACCTTCGGGTAACAAGTGAACATGTTAACCACTCCCACCACCCAGGAGTCCAAGGGAACATCACTCAGGGTTTCTGTAGTGCTCGTGGCTACCAAGTGACCTCTCACGCCACCCAGGGAAGGCCTCTGATCTCTGTGCCCGTCCAGGTCCCCCGGTGCCGGCCCACAACAAGGGCGGGGTCCCGCACCTCTAACGACCTGTTGCAGCTTGTCCATGTGGTTGTGTTCTTTGCTGTTGTACACAACGGCCTCCACGGAGAAGATGAGCTTTGGCTGGATTTGAGAAAAACGGTCCAGAACGCCCTGGAAGCAGTAGGACAACAGCATCACTGGTCAGCAAAAGGCAAAGATCCCTCAGCCACCAACAGGACAGCTTCACGTCAACAGAGACAGAAACTCAGCTGCCAACACAACGGCTTCATGACAAGAGAAAGGAAACACGTATTATCGGCACTAGAGTCACACTCCCGTCCCTGCCTCCCACGGCCAACGGATGAAGCCCAGCAAAGCATGACTTGCATCTGAGGAACCAATGAAACCAAACACACTGCCACCAAGTTGATTCTGACTCACAGCCACCCTATAAGACAAAGGAGAACTGCCCCACAGGGTTCCAGGGCTACCGATCGTTATGAAGCAGACTGCCTCATCTTTCTCTGGCAGAGCAGCTGGTGGGTTCAAACTGCCAACTTTTTGGTTAGCACGCAAGTGCTTTAAGCACTGCACCACCAGAGCTCCTTTGCATCTGAGAAGTTACCACCATTTCAGGGAGAGCAGCAATAGAAAGCACAAGGACTTAGAACATCTCTGAAACAGCAAAGTCCAAGTTCAAGAAGCAGGTGAAGTACAGGGTGACTGCATCCCAAAGATTCCCCACTTTGCAGAAAGACTCACTGAGAGATCCCTTCTAACACAGGTCCTCTGGCGACTATGAACGCGGACCTTCCAGAAAGGTGGTTCCCACTCAGCAAAGCCGCTCCCCACTTCAGCTCTTTTAATCTTGAACTGAAGAGGAGCCTGCAGCCCCCAAACTTACGTTTTTGCCCACAAACGGCATCACCCTAAAACATACACCCTCGTAACCCAGCCCATCTTCAAGGCGGCCCCTGCATCCGTGGGGTGGTCTGTGCCACGGGCATGGCCCTGCCAGGCACACGCTTTTCATGAAAGAAGGAATAGCTCCCATAAAGAGAGTGCCTTGTTTCCAACACTTCTGTGAGTGGCCAAGTGCAGCCTCCTGAGGCACCCAGCATAGCCTGAGCAGTGTCCCCAGGGTAAGGCATCAAAGCCCTCTGAGCCTAGTCTCCTACTGCAGGTCCCCATCCAGCCATCCTCGAGTCCAGACCGTGTTAGAGCCATTCTTGCCCACAGGACTCAGCGGCTGGGGTCAGGGGTCCACTAACAGGCATCTCGACCTGTCAGACATGAGTTGGAGGTAAGCGTCTCATGACCAAGGCCGAGGCTGCTCCGTCACACGAAGGGCGTGGGCTGGGGGCCAGGACCACAGTGTAAGGACTGGGGAGGTATGTCTGCACCTGGCTGCAAGCTACCACCACCTGCAGTGGGGCGAGTCAGTTAACTAAGCAGTTAGAGAAAACAATGGGTTAGTGTGCAGTGGGCCGGGTGTTGAGGTTCTGGGGTGACTGACTGCGAGCAGGACTGAGCACAAGGAGCGCATCTCTCAGGCAACGACTCCATCACCAGGGGAGGAAGGGCCGCTCCGAGTGTGGTCTCCAGACCAGCAGTGCCAGCACCAACCGGACCCCAGGTCTGCTGACTCGGGCACTTAGCAGCGGGCCCTCGGGAACCATGGTGCACCTCAAGGTTGAGAATCTGGTGCTGAAAATTCAAGGTCTGAGATTCTAGTTTCAAAGTTGTCCAGTTTTCCAAATCAGAAACAGACTTAATAAGAAGAGACTGGTGGCGGGGGGCGGGGGGACTTGTTCATTCCATCTGCTGTGCTAAGCACCATGCCAGGGAACAAAACAGACTAGGTTCCTGCTCCTTGGAAGTTGTAAGCTAACAGGAAAAAAGAAAAAGATGTTTGTTTCTGTCTCGATTGACAATTGTTTTCAGTACACTACACTCACCATTCGGGAGCTCTGGTAGCATAGTGCCTAAGGTGCTTGACTGCTAACCAGGAGGCTGGCAGTTCAAACCCACCAGCCACTCCTCAGAAGGAAGGTTGGGCAATCTGCTTCTGTAGAGACACCGCCTCGGAAACCCAAGGAGGGGTCACCGTGAGTCGGGGCCGACTCCATGGCACACGACAACAGTACACTCACCATCAGGCAGACAGGGAAGGAAAAGGAGGAGGGAGGCATCAAGCCGTGCAACAGGTGCCCGTCAGGGCTGGCTGACCAGGGCCCCGTTCCTGCGCGCGCCCGCAGCTCCCACCTGTCCCAGCCCAGGAGAGGGCGCCAGAGCCCAAGACGCCTTTATGGAGAGCCTGCCATAGCCCATCTGACCCGAATGAGCCTACCACATCTGAGCCTACCACAGCCCATCAGCCCAGCGCTTAGCAACCAAGTGAGCGCTGAAACCAACAGAGCGAGCGCGCCGGCCTGTTCGTGCACACACGCACGTGCACACACACAAAGCCACCTGGAGGCACCTCCCAAGGACAGCAGCACAGGCAGTCGGTCTGCCCCTCAGGTGTGAGAGTAGACGTGGCCTCGTGACATCTTTCAAGACACCGGGAGCTCAGTGGTAAACAGCAGAAAACCAAAGGCATTCGCAAATGCCAGCCGGGGCAGCCCTGGGGAGGCCGGGGACCAGTGGGAGTCGAAGGCCGGAGCCAGAGGTCTCCCCCCAGCAGGTGATGCCTTGAGGAGCGCAGTGTTAGTGACTCCGGCTGAGAAGCTTGGGGGGCGGACCAAGAAAGCCAGAGCCCAATGGGAAAGGACGGAAGAGGAGAGGCAGGGCCAGGGCCACAGGACAGCAAAGGGATGAAGACGGCCTCCTCAGCAGAGGAAAGACCCACGTCCCACCAGCCTGGAACAGCCCACAGAGAGGGTCTCTTCACCCCACCAAGCAAGGCCAGGAGACGTCACGATATTCACGGCAGGTCAGTCCTCACGCGTGGAGACGCCTGGTACTTATAAAAGTGCCCCCCGAAGTAATTCCACACTCATGTGCCCAGGACACAGCACTGACTTCAGAGTCAATGACGGCCCAAGGTGCGGAAACAAGCAGTGAAGAGGGGTTTACAGGAGAGCAGCACCGTCCCCCTCCCCACGGGGACCACTGGTGTTCGCAGCGGAACAGGATTCCAAGCAGGGAGAGCGTCGCTGCTCCACCGTAGCCCTGACTGAAAATGGGGACCACCTGAGGTTTCATGTGGTGATGCTAGAAACTGAAAATGGGGCACTCTTTGCAGGGAGAGATTTGCAAATCCATGAAGGGAACAGAGCCCAGGTCCTCCCCACCACAGTGCAGGTCAAGCCCCACCTCATCACTGACCCCGTGACTCGCTCCCAGTTGGTTTTACCCCCGAATAAGAACTGTAAATAAAGGGTGACTGGCCTTTGATGGCGTACCCTGGGGCGTGGGTGTGACTTGTTTGTCCGGTTCTCCTCCCACCCAGGTGTGCGGCACTAACACAAGTGAGCATCATGCCACGTCACAGCCATGCAGGGTGTCATGGCCAGACGGCCTCGCCCATCCTCAGGTGCCTGGCAGGGCTGCTGAAGCCTCTATGGTCCACACAATGACAAGCTAGCTCACGTCAAACGTGACACCGCCAGCCACATGGCCAGCCTGAACCCGCAGGATGGCCAGGAGTCTCTGCACCATACCCTGACACAGCCAATGAGAAGCATTTCTGGGAAGGACAGGCAGAGAGAAGCATCTCGGTAGGAAGGCGTGCGGCCCTGTGCTTTTGGGTGGGCGAGTGGCCAGCTCCCCCGTGGGCACGGACACCTCATCCCCTGTGGACGTTCTCCCCCCAGAGCCATCAGCGCCATGGAGACTGGAGCCACACTGCCATCTAGTGAGCGCCTGGCCACAGCAACTCCCCTGCAGCTGCAGTTCCACAAAGGCCTGGGACACCCCAGAGCCAGGAACACCCCGGAGCCCTGCACTGGGGCCCTGGCACCCGAAACCTAGATGGACTCCAGCCCCCGGGGAGCGGCCTCTGCGGTGACGCTCTACACAGGACAGCGGTCGGGAGCACCCAGCCGCACCGCACAGAAGCAGCTGCGAGGCGCAGACTACGGGT
>NW_006921635.1:720030-720976 GCF_000298275.1 Orycteropus afer afer
GGGAGCTGCTGGGGGCTTACGAAGGCACCTACAAAAGCCAGAGCAGGGTGAGGACAGGACCAGCCCTGAGCTACCCAACAGAACACAGCCCGCCCAACCCACCCAAGCTAACTTCCCATCCGTCATTACTCACCAGGCACTCCCACTTTCACCCCTCCAGGCCAGCCCCAGGCCCCACTCAGACCTCCTCCCTCCACTCTCCCTTGCTCTTGAGCTCTGCTCACAATGGCCTTCTTTCAGCTATTTGGTTGTTCTGAGTTCCTCTGTCTCAGGGCCTTTGCACAAGCTGTCTGCACTGCCTGATCACTCTTTCACACACACCAGCCTCTCCTAGTCAGCATGGACAATCCATCATCCCTCAACTCAAACAAGACTTCCCAAGAGAGGACTTCTCTGAGACCATCCTGTTCTCCACCATCAAAACTCAGGTCCAGCAGTTTCTCACCCTCAAAGCAGACTGTGTTTGTCCCTCACAGAACTTACCATGACTACAAAAGAATAATCACCTGTGTAATAACCTGTTTAATACCTGGTTCTCAGGGAGGGCAGAGACTGTGCCTGTTTTATTATCTGCTTTACATGTCCTATACAACCAAACCTTTAAGTACCTGCTGCCATACAGATTGGTGGGTAGACAGGTAGGTGGGCAGATGAATAGGTGGACAGATGAATGGGTGGATGGTGGGAGGGAGGAGGATTGAAGAACATAAAGAGAATATCCAAGAGACATCTACAAATCCACACGAGGCAGAAGAGGTGGCCAGGTCCACCATTTCATGGGAGTCTAGGCTGTCGTATGCCATAGTGTGGTGGCCTGCATGCTGCTGTGAGCCTGCAGGCTATGCCACCAGTAGTCCAAACACCAGCAGGGTCGTCCACAATGGACAGGCTTCAGCAGAACATCCAGACTAAAACAGACTTGGAAGAAGGAAAGGGCCACTGACTT
>NW_006921635.1:729654-735209 GCF_000298275.1 Orycteropus afer afer
TTCTAAACTTGGGAAGAAAACTATAAATCACAGGGTAACCTCCAAGAAAAATGATAAACCTTCACATCAAAATAAAAAAGAGGACCAGCACAAATATTTAGCAAATACTAAACAAAAGCAATGAAAGAAGTGATGACATGATTCATAAACAAAACAAGCTCAGCATAGAAAATTATATGGAACAAAGAAATCGACACCATGGAAAAGCATTTAACAAAAATGACAGCAACAAATTCATATTTGCTGATAAGCACTACCTGGCAATGGTCTTATCTCTAAGATTTATAGGAAACTCCAATGCCTCAACACCAAAGGAATTAACAATCCAATTGAAAAATGGGCAGAAGACATTAATAGACACTTCACCAAGGAGGATATTCAAGTGGCCAGTTAATACATGAAGAGATGCTCATGATCACTGGCCAGAGAGATGGAAATCAAAACAACAATGAGATACCATCTCACCCCAGCACTGATGGCAAGCTTCAACAAGACAGAAAATAACAAGTGCTGGCAGGGATGTGGAGAGATTGGGATCTCATACACTGCTGGTGGGACTGTGAAGTGATACAACCACTGTAGAAAGCAGTACAGTGATTCCTTAGAAAGCTGGAATCAGAGATACCATCTGACCCAGCAGTCCCATTACTAGGTACATATCCTAGAGAGGTGAGAGCCAGGACAGGAACAGATACATGCACACTCACGTTCAGCACAGCACTATTTACAACAGCAAAAAGACGGAAACAACCTACGTGCCCATCAGCAGAAGAGTGGATGACCAAACCAAAGGACATACACATAATGGAATGCCACGCAGCACTAAAGAATAATGTAGTCTGCAAAACACCACACAACATGGAGGAACTTGGAGGACATTATGCTGAGTGAAATAAGTCAATCACAGAAGGACAAATATATTATTAGTTCATTGTTGTGAGGGTCAAGGAAAGGTTTATATATGGAGGGAAACTTTGTTGGTTGCCAGGGGTGGGAGAGGAGGGGAGAGAACACTTCAAACAAAAAAAAAGGCACTGACCCATGTCAGTTTAGTTTTGTGTATTTCACTGTATATAAATTAAATTTCAATAAAATGCAGTTAAAAAAAAAAAAAGCCTTTACACTTTTTTCCAGGGAAGGAGAGGAAAAACCGCTGGCCAGGTGAGAGACTCGCCGATCTGAATGAAGGGAAAGGCAATATAACAAATGGGTGTGACCAGCGTAACATCAGTAAGGAAAAGGCAGACACAGGGACATGCATGACAGGTACAGATGACAAAGATAAATACTATCATATACAAAACACTGCTCCCTCAGTTAACAAACACTCATCTACAGGTGGGTACACAGCTAGACAGGCAAGAAGATCAGGTACGAGTAGGCAGACAGGAGTGTACTCACAACCACATACAGGTCTGGCAGAGAATATTCCCACATACGTATATGCACGTGCTGTGACAACATCCATATACATCATAAAGCTAACAGGGGGCAAAGTTAGGATGACTTCTTAGCCACAACCAAGCACCTTGATGGACTGAGTCTCTGGGCCTGCAGGCTAGGGGACTGTGGTTGGAGGGGACATCAAGCTCAAACGGCACAACACAGCACACACTGTCCTACATCCTACTGTGGTGAGTAGCAACTGGGGTCTTAAGGGCTGGTGAGCAGCCATGTAAGATGTAACTACTGGTCTTTCTTCATCTGGAGCAAAGACAAGTATAACAACTCGTCCAAAGGCCCAAGGGACCGTGGGAACCTCACCCTATACAACCCTGAGCCCAGAGAATGAAGTGGGTGTTCTAGAGTTCTAGATCAGTAGCCCCACTACCACTGCCAACCTCTCTGAAAGGGCTCAAAACTGCAGATCTGGACAGAGTGGGAGGAAAATGTACAACGAAATTCAAAAATATAAAACAGACCAGGATTACTGGTCACACAGACACTGGTGTAACCCCCAAGAGCATGCCCCCTAGGCACCCTTCGGGACTGGAGCTGGACTCACTCCTGTGGCTTCCAGCCAAACAAGAGACAGGCCTACAAAGTGAACAAATATACCCGAGAGGTGCGCACTTTAGAGCAAGCAACCCTGGGAGATCAGAAGGGCACCATCTGCACAGGGAGGAAGCTCCGAGGGCAGGAAGACACAGGCAGAAGTGGGAAGAGAGCTGTTACGCTGCGGTGATCGTAATCGCCGTCACGAAACAAAGTAGGTATGAACTACTGAACAAAAAACGGATCTGCTCTGTAAAATTTCACTGAAATACAATGAAAAGTTCAAAACAAAGAAAAAAGTTTTCCAGAAGTCAAGGTGAAAGGCAAGCTGAAAGAAAACTACTGCTGGGATCTCACTGGGCAATCGTGACTCACGGCCCAAGGGAGTGAAGGAGACGGGGAAGGAGCGGGGAGCCAAGCCTGTCGCTGGCCCAGCTGAAGACTTCTGCCCCAGCTCCATCCAGAACCATCTCCGACTGGGGCCTCTGCACGTGTTCCTGGTGACTCCTCACCTGGGTAGTGAGGAGAAGTCACCAGGCCCAAGGGGCCCTGCAGACAGATGGGCCAGCCTGGAAGACACTTCCAACGGAAGGAGCAGGGAGGGAAAGGAAGAGCAAGAGGCCAGCAAGTATTGTACAGGGCTGGTCCATGTGGCCCCAGACTCGGATCTCCACCCAGAGGGTGACGGGAAGTCAGTGAAGGCGGACGGATGGACTCCTACACCGGCGGTACTTATTAGTCCACAAGCGAAGCTGAGTGGCCAAAGAAGCAAAGAGCCTCATCCTTAGGTTGAAGAATGAAATTGGTTTCCAATCCTGGGGCTAAACAGTCAAACTCTGAGTCAGCAGCACAGCAAACAGCAGACAGAAAACAACAGGGACACTTAACATCTGTGTGTCCCAGACAGGAAGCTGTCCACTCAGCACCATCACTGGCCAGGTGGAGGGCCAGCTCTTCGTGCCTGGGCGTGCAGACAGGCAGAGCAGGCCAATGCCATTCTCTGCCGTGAGGTGGCCCCATGTGGTTGGAAAGGCCTCAACCCTTTCACCCTACAGGGGCTGTGGTCACCTGGAACTAGACAAACACAATTCAGCAGAGAAGGTGAGACCCACAACAATGTGGACAGGCAGCCTCTTTCTGCTGCCCTGTTTGAGAAGAGGTGAAGTTACTCGTCCAAACTCACAGCTGGTCAGCAGCAGCACTGGCAGGCCAGCGCCAGGTCTCATGACTCAGAAAGCCTGGTGCTCACACCCTGCAGCCTTAGTCACTGCTAAACAAACTCCCAGAGAACCCACAAGTGGGAGAAACCACACCATAACACCAGGATGATGATCTCAAGGGTGTGGCACGGAAGGCCCTGGACGGAGAGCCGGGAAACCTGGCCCTTAGTCCTGGCTCCGTGGCTGCCAGCCTCTGTTACTTCTGTTACATGGCTGGCATGACACCTCTGAAGCCATTCTGTTTGATGAATCTGTGATGAAGTGTTCCGGGTATGAGGTGTCGCGTCACACTAAAGAGAAGCACTTTTTACCTGTCATTTCCAGAAGCTGGGTGTTTCCATATGGATGTATTTTCAGTGAGAACACTCACTTAAATTACCAATGTTATTAAAAATCGACACCCATTTTAAATGAAATCCTTTTACAACTTAAAAAACAACAACTGGCTAACTGACTTTTCTCCTGTGGGCGCCAGTTTTCCATCCGCAAAACAGAGCGGCGATGACTCTGAAGGCCCCTCGGGGCTCCACTCGTCCAGGGTCTGTGAGCAAGAGGAAGTCAGCCAGAGGAGTCTTCCCACTAACCCAACTCCCGCTTCTGAGTTTTCAGGACTGGAAACTGCAGGAGTGTCACACAAAGGGCAAAGATCCCAGCCTGGACTCACCCTGGAAAAGGCCCCAGGAAAGCGCCACGTTGGAAGCAGATGGACCGCCCCTCAGGAAGCCCTGTGGCTGGTCCCTCTCACGCCCCAGCATTGGGAGGCATCACCGCTACAGGCAGCCCATGAACTATCTGGCTGTGTCTGAGAAACCGTTCCATACAAAATGCCCAGCTGAGTGAGATGAGCGGGTATGGGGGGGCGGGGAAATGAACAGGGGGAGCGCAGGGCACTTCCAGGGCAGCAAAACCATTCTGCATGATACCATCATGGTGGACACAAGGCACTGAGCATTTGTTAAAATCCTGTGCAACACAAGGAGAGAGCCCTACTGGGAACCGCGAGCTCCAGCTAACAGTAATGTACTGAGACCAGTTCCACAGTTTCCCCATGATCAGCATGCCAGAGAGGAGGAGGTCTCGTCAGCCAAGGCCACTCTCCTCAGCCACAGCAGTGCCAGGGAGGCTGCCCTCCCTCCATACGGTGTTTATTTTGGGCTGAGTACATACAGGTGCAGTCTCCTAAGGTACACAGAACGTAACACAAGGCCACCTCATTCAAAAAGTCAGCTCCACCTTCCCAGCCATCCAGCCTTGGTCTCCTCCCGCCAAACCACCACAACCACCACAACTCCTTACCGACCACACGGTCTCCCGCTTTGACCCCCATTTTCCTCATTGCTGCCGCAAACACAGCTACTTGCTGCCTCAGCTCTTCAAACGTCACCTTCCCAATTTCTTCCTTGCCTTCCCCTGGAAAGAGAAAAAGCCTGCATCAGACACGTACGTGACTATCAGGGAAAGGAAAGGTTCCCAGTCCTAAAACACCAGGCTGGAACTCACCTGTTTAAATGGAGGCCCGAACACAAGGCCAGGAAATGCTACATTAATGCAGGGAAACCAAGACAATGTCATGGGGAGAGGTCGGGTGAGAGTCAGGCTCTAGAGGCATTCAGTTTGCCATTAAAGACCTCCTGTTACAAACACCTTCATCAAGTGAAGAATTCTTTGGGTTTTTTTTGTTTTTTAACTTTGTATTTAGAAATGATGATAGATTTCTAGGATGTTACAAAGACTTTACAGACAGGTCCCTTGTACCCTTCACTAGTCTCCCCTAGTGGCTTCGTTTTGTTGTTATTGGGTACCTGTGAGCAGACCTCTCCTTACAGTGACCCCATGTGACAGAGTGCAACTGCCCCATGGGGTCCCCTAGACTGTAGCCCTCATGGAAGCAGGTCACCAGGGCTTTCCCCCACAGAGACGCTGGCACTTTTAAACCACCAGCCTTCAGGTGAGCAGCTGAGTGCTTAACCATTGGACCACCAGGGATCCTTGGTTACGTCTCATGTAACTTAACACAGT
Source organism: Orycteropus afer afer (assembly GCF_000298275.1). Classification (NCBI taxonomy): domain Eukaryota; kingdom Metazoa; phylum Chordata; class Mammalia; order Tubulidentata; family Orycteropodidae; genus Orycteropus; species Orycteropus afer. Next base: position 734,889 of record NW_006921635.1, read on the forward strand.
ATTAGAACCAGGACATTGACACTGATATGAGTGCCTAGTTCTGTCACTTTATCACATTTCCTGTAACCACCATAACTACACCACAGAATGCCACCACCACCACAGCCAATCACCACACAACACTGCCAGTCACCACACACCACCACCCCCACCACCACCCCCACAGTCACCACACAGAACACCGTCACCGCCCACAATCACCACACAGAACACCGTCACCACCCATAATCACCACACAGAACACCGTCACCGCCCACAATCACCACACAGAACACTGTCACCACCCACAATCACCACACACCAACACCGTCACCGCCCACA
>NW_006921635.1:735452-746730 GCF_000298275.1 Orycteropus afer afer
AACACCGTCACCGCCCACAATCACCACACAGAACACTGTCACCACCCACAATCACCACACACCAACACCGTCACCGCCCACAATCACCACACAGAACACCGTCACCACCCACAATCACCACACCCCAACACCATCACCGCCCACAATCACCACACACCAACACCGTCACCACCCACAATCACCACACACCAACACCGTCACCGCCCACAATCACCACACAGAACACCGTCACCGCCCACAATCACCACACAGAACACCGTCACCGCCCACAATCACTTGCTTAACAGGAAAGATGCATTCCTTGCCCACCATCCAGGCTGCAAACGTCAAGCCTGAGAGCTGCTTGCCTTTGCAGTGCACAACAGGAGTCTCTCTTTTCCAAAGGGAACCCACATCCTGACTCCCCTTAGTGTGAATCTGGACTTCCTTTTCTCACATGTGCAGCGAGCTGGACGTGCCACCCCTGTTCTGGTCTCCCTTCCATGGGGCACGGCCTTTTAGTTCCCATTCCTACATCCCCAACCCAGGAGGTTTAATGTCCTGTGAAAACACTCAGCTGCCTGACGTCCACTGTTCCAAGACAAAATGTGCTGATGTGTGGACCCAGATGGGCTAATGCCCATCGTCTGTCCTCTGCTCGCTGGAGCATGAAGGCTGCAAGGCACACACTTGCCTGTCTCGGGCTCTCACGCCCTCACCCAGGGGAACATGGCAGACGGACTAAGTCTACTGGGAACGCAGAGCTCCACAAGCACCTGCCTGCAAGCAGGTAGGAAAGAAGCACCAATCAGGGAAGCACCCAGGTAACAAAATGCAATGTTCCAAGTCCCTGAGCCAAGAAGAAGTCAATTCAGGACCTGCTTAAGACAGATACCCGCTTTGTATGCTAAATGTGATCCCTGGTGTGAGGGTGTGAGGTCAGGGGTCAAATATTGAAAAGCAAAGGGATAGCTGGGTGGGATGGGGATGTTAGGGCTAGGAAGAGGAAGTGGGAAACTGACAAAGAACCACAACCTGCCTAAACCACGCTCTAGAAAGAACTAGGCTCTACAAACAGGCTGTGTTCACCAGCACACATCCAGGCAAGGGCAAGAGTGAGCATGCCCAGGGATGCTCCCGCCCAGCCCCACAAAGGCAACTCCTGAGAGGACGGGCTGGCTTGACAACAAGCAGGCAGGCCAATCACTGTCAGTGGCTTTTATCACTTTTTTCAAGAAGATCACAGTTGACCTTTCCCATTTGCCATTAGGAGAAAGCAAGACACTTACAGGGTCCGAGTTTTGGGTAAAGTACAGACATGCTGAAAGGGGCCAGAAGATATGAAATGGACCCAGCAGTCAAGCTCTTTAGGGTGACGAAAGCTAGGATCGCACTGGTGTCCCAGGGAAGTTTACAGAAGGGTTGTGGTGCCTAGTGAGGCATGGCCCTACGGCTCTCTTAGGATAAACAGAATGTGAGACAGCCGTACGACGGACCATCATGTGGCATCCGAAGGACGGAGCTGTGGGCATGCTATGCTGTGTGCTATGACATGAACGAACAGTAGGCAGTCACTTCCTGTTAACCAGCTACCATCAGAAGGAGCTCTGGTAGTATGATGCCTAAGGCATGTGACTGCTAACCAGAAGGTGAGCAGTTCAAACCCACCAGCCACCCCACAAAACGAAGATGGGGCAATCTACTTCCATAAAGATTTACCAACTTGGAAACCCAATGGGGATCACTACGAGTTGGAATCGACTCAATGGCAGTGAGTTTGGTTTTTGGTAGCTGCCACTGAACCTGTTCTGACTCTGAGAGCCCCATGTGTGTTTGAAGTAGAGCGGTGCTCCACAAGACTGTCAATGGCCAATTTTATGAAGGAGACTGCCAGGCCTTTCTTCCAAGGAAACTCTGGGTGGACTCGAACCACCAACCTTTCAGTTAGCAGCCAAGCGCTTTAACTGTTCACACCACCTAGTGATTCTAGCTCTCAGGTAGTTACTCAACATTAGGTGATGTCGATTTCTCCCACAGAACAGTATGGATCAGATGACCTGTCCCTCCTCTCCCCAGGGACAACAGAGAGTCAACAGATGAGGCAACATGCCACAGAAAGACATGGGGAGACTTCAATGTGTATTGCTAAGTGCAGGACGCCAGTGTGAGGAGGCTACAGACGATGGCTCCAACTTCACAGCATTCTGGAGAGACAAACGGCAGAGGTGGTGACAAGGGGTCGTCAGGGGCTCGGGTTGGGGGGGGATGACAGGCGGAGCACAGGGCCTTTTCAGGAACTCTCCTGCATGACACTGGAATGGTGGACACGTGACATTATGCATTTGTCAATACATATGTGACTGCATGACAAAGAGAATACCTCTGATGTCAACAATGGACTGTGGTTAACAACTATGTGTCAATATTGGTTCCATCTAGAAAATACACATCACTGCGAGATGGTCCCAATGGAGGAAACTTGGGTGGGAGGAGAGAGAACACACAGGTTCTGTCTGGACTTCTGTTAAATTTCCCATGAGCCTACAGCTGCTCAAAACAACACGGCCATGGTTGCTGGCTGCCATCAAGGCAGCCCCCAACTCATAGTGACCCCCACAACAGGATCAGGCCACTGTGGCCCACTGGGTTCTCATGGGCTGATTCACAGAAGCTGGTCCCCGCGCCTTTCCTCCCAGTCTGTCTTAGTCGGGGAGCTCCACTGAACCCTGCACAGCACCCTGGCAACATGAAAGCCTCCCCTGACAGACGGGCGGCAGCTGGGCACCAGGGGCAAAGGCCACAGAGCAAGCCCAGCGCTCCCGCACAAATGATAAGGTTTATCAACTAGTCTAGAAAGTCAGATCTCCTAATTCCATCACAAATGCACCAAGATACTGTACAAATACCATCATGTGCACCAGCGCGTGCACAAACACGAGGTGCTGCACACGAGAGGCGTGGAGAACACGGGCAGAAACCCACACCGTTGCCAGCACTCACTTGCCACATACAGGGCGACCCGGTCGTTGGCTTTGTGTCGCAGCAGGTTTTCCGCATAGTTGAGACGGCTACCCTTGAACCACTCTGGCACATCTGCGATGCCTTTCGATGTATCCACAACCTGCAGAGGCGGGCAGCAAACCAAGACACACACTAGAGCTACGACACAGAGAAACACACGCAACCCCACTCCCCAGCCAGCCAGCTAACTCATCGGCCCAACACAGCACTGCGTCGTTCGTTCTTCACACTGAATTCTGACCCTGGTCCAAAGGCTTGAACTGAAAATAGAAATGAATGCCAAGGGAAGACAACGATCGCCATCAATTGACTTTCAGCAAATATTTTAAGCACCCACTTTATGAGATGCCACAGATAGAAAGTAAGTAAGGCAGACGTGGCTCCTGTCCCGCGTCCAAGGCTCTGACAGAGACCAGAGACAACCAGGACTCAAGCTCAAGGCTGGCTGCCAACGGGCAGGGCCGCCTCCCATCAGGATTTCCCAGCTTGCTCTCAGTCCACTTCTTTATGTCTCCGGAATCTGGATTTTCTTCTCAAAGCGTCTACAGAGGAACCGTTCAGATGGTTACCCCATAACCAGACCCACACACACAGCACAGTACTTTGAATAGACTCGCTTTCCCCAGATGAAAACCAAACCAGACCAGCAACAGTCAACCATGTGTGTGCCAGAGAAGAGACAAGAGCTGGGCTCCACTGCACTCTCACGGCGAACGTTCCTGGAGATCACCAGGGCTTGCTTCCGAGGCCCCTCGGGGTGGACTCAACCCTCCAACCTCGCAGTTAGTAGCTGAGCACTCAACTGGGCCACCAGGGACTCCATTCCCCAGACACTTACTGACTTTAACATAAGGAATTATAATATTCTCTAAAATCCATGTTTAAAGTAAAACTACTTACAATTTCAAAGATGACAACCTACTACTGAGGGCTGCTTCAGTTCTGAGGACTGGGCCTGGCGTCCACACACCTCAGAGGCCCACAGATTACAGTCTCAGCAGGGCCCCCGACCCCAACACACTTTAATGCTGATTCTCTAGGGCAATCATTTTTTTTCCCACTTAAACTTTTTTAAAGGTGATGCTATTTGAGGTTCCCCAAAATTAACAGTGTGCTCTGAAACACAACTATAGGAAGATAAAGCATGAGCAAAATGTCCACCTACCTCATCATACGTGCGCGAGGCCACAATCCCACTGAACTTCCAGAACTCTGCCCAGAAGTCCGAATACGACTTCACTGACCAATGATACAAGTCATCATAATTTTCTAAAAATAAAGAAAGGGCAGAGCTCAGATAAACCTTTCTTGTTGTTGCTGTCGCGTGCTGTCCATTCTGACCCACGGCAGCCTGTGACCGAGCAGAGTGGCCCCACAGGGTCTTCTTGGCGTCTTCACAGGAGCACTGCCAAGCCACTGGGGAGGTAAGAACCACCAACTGTCCGGTGAGCGGTCAAGTGTTCAACCAATGTGCCACCAGGACACTCTGAACAAACCTTACAAATTTTAGCCATTCAACAGTAAGATGGACCCGTCCAAGGAAACAAAGGTGTATCTGAGTGATTCAAAGAACATGGGTGAGACGTAGCCTTGGGAGAAGATTGATCTTAATCTGTGTTGATACAAACCTACCACCACCAATCCACGAAAGAACAAAAGCCACAAGGCAGTAGTTCACATCTTACCCACCTTGCCTAAGAACACGGACTCTTAGCCAGCTTGCCTGGGTTCAAATCCTGCTCAGCCATTTATTAGCTGTGCGCCCTCAGGCAATACTTAAGCTTAGCTTCCCTATCCGTAAAATGGGATGGTTTACAGTTCCCTCTTCATAGGGCTACTGTGGGGATTTATGTGAGCACATGTATAACGTGCTCAGATAAAGGGCATACTCAGTCTTGTATCCAGAGTTTAGACTGCTACACCATGCAAACTTAGGAAATCCGCACTCAGTAGATTCAACATCCCACAAGTTCTGGCAGATTTCTGAGGAACTCCTCCTGCCAGTGCAGTGTTACAGTGTTTTGGGATTGTTTGTTTATTTTGGTTCTTGAATGAGCAAAACATTCACATGGTATGAAACCTGTTGCTGTCAGAACTTCCAGTAAGATGGCGAACTAGGCAGACAAGCTACACAGACCCTCTTCAACAAAGAAAAGAGAAACCAAGTGACACAAATACAGAAGGCAATCTTGGAGCCCTGAACTTTGAAAGGATACAGAAGTGGATTAAACACCGACTAGTAGGAGAACCAGAACAAAAACAATTTCAGGGAGCCTAAGTCTGGTAGCACAGTCCCTAAGGCACTTGACTGCTAACCAGAAGGCTGGCAGTTCAAACCCACCAGCCACTCCTTGGAAAGAAGGTTGGGCAATCTACTTCTGTAGTGATACCACCTTGAAAACCCAAGGAGGGGTCGCTATGAGTCCTGTCCGACTTGACGGCACATAACAATAACAACGACAACGACAACAACAGGCTCTGCTTGCCAAAGACAGCACGGACACACGGGGAGCTGACAACTGGAACGGTGGTGAATGCGTAAGTGCTGGCAACTAGCGGACGGAGGAACTCAGTACCTTGCTTACCCAGGTACATCCAAAGAAAACTAGAATCTTGGGCAAATCACACCCACACACAATCACCAACTAAATACAAACACAAAAACGTCACAATGTCTCAGACAACAGAGCATCACAGTCCACACAAAGTAGCAAGATAAAGTGGTAGGAACAAGGGACTGGGATACAGACCAAGAATACATCCCTAAGGATGAAGCCGCATTGGAACTCCCTGATAAGGAATTCAAAAGAATTATATTTACTATCTTCAACAAATTGAGAGATCAAGGAAAACACCGACAAAATTGAGAAAAATGGAGAAAACCCCAGAACAATTTCAAAAGACAACACAAAAACAAACTGACAAAACAAATGAAAAATTGGAAATGATACAAAATCTACAGATAGAAATCCAGACGATTAATACTAAGTTCTCAGAAATAGGCAACACATTGAATGGGTAAAGGAGTAGAACGGGTAAAGGGAAGACAGAATTAGTGAGACTGAAGACACATACATCAATACTTCTTTGGAAAGGAATAAATCAAAAAAAAAGATCAAAACAAAATGAAGAAAGCCTAAGGTTCACGTGGGATACCATCAAAAGCAATAACCTACATGTAATCAGAATTCCAGAACAGGAAGACACAAATAAAACCACAGAGGAAATTGTTGAAGATTTGTTGGAAGAGAATTTACCTGATATGATGAAAGAACAGAACATATGCATTCAAGAAGTCCAATGAACCCCAAACAGGATAGACCCCCAAAAGAAAATTACCAAGACATACCATCATCAAACTCACCAAAACCGAAGACAAAGAAAGAAAGAATCCTGAAAGCAGCACAGGAGAAAAGAAAAGTTACCTACAAAGGGCAACCAACAAGATAAGCTCTGATTCCTCAGCAGAAACCATGCAGGCAAGAAGGCAACATGATGGTATATATAAAACCCTGAAAGAAAAAAATTTCCAATCCAGAATTATCTACCTGGCAAAACTGTCCTTCAAATATGATGATGAAATTAGAGTATTTCCAGATAAGCAGAAATTAAAGGAGGAGAGGAAACACTGCAGAAATAAAATAATATTTTAAAAATTGAAAAATTAAAAAAAAACATGTGTTTTTGTTAGATGCCAGGGAGTTGGCCCCTGACTCATGGTGACCCCACACACAATGGAGAAAAACACTTCCCAGTCCCGGGCCATCCCCGTGACTGGTTGTAGATGCAACCATAGGGACCCAGGGTTCTCACCGGCTGGTTTTCAAAGCGGACAGCTAGGCCTGCCTGCCTAGTCGATCTTTATCTGGAAGGCCTACTGAAACTTGTTCAACATCACAGCAAGCCTCCACCGACAGGTGGTGGCTGCATGAGGTGCACCGGCCGGGAACAAGCTAAATGAAAACACATGCGGTGCTCAGGCCTGTGCACAGCAGAGAAAGCGGTCGGAGTCCCATCCTGGCCACCCTAACTGGTTAACAGGAGCAGGGTGTAGGACAGGCTGCCTGAGGGTGAGCACTGAGCTGACACACAGGGACAGGGACACACACACACAGATGAAGATCTAACAATCAGGAGCGGACAAGGGTCTCAGTAGAGAAGGACGCAGTGCAGGCTCAGGGCAGCGCCGAGAGGAGGCCCGATCCACCTGCGTGAACCAGTACTGGTCAGACAGGGCCCACTGCTTCTCTCCCACTCCAAGCCTGTTTCCTCTGGTTCAATTTGAATCATCTTGTCTTCACAAATTGAGAAGAGTTCCACACTGATTTACATCCAGGCTCTGAGAAGACCCTAAAAGCCCTGCCAGCGGCACGCCCAGAAGAGCGCAGCTGGATGGAGGCAGGCGTGGAGCCACAACGTCACAGCATCCTGTCAGCACAAGGGCCCCGCAGGACGACACCCCGTGGCCGCCATCACGGTCGTCAAATGATAGTCTTGGTTTCCGGCCTCTCCTGAGAAGAGTATCGGGCCGTGTCACCAGCCTCCCGATGGTCCACCTCCTCTGTCCCCAGGGACTCTTACCTCCCAGCACTGCCACCTTCCCAGCTGCAACTGTAGCTGTACCCCTTGTAACAAGAATCCCACTTTGCCTTTTAATGTATCTGGTTTTCCCCAACAAAACGGAAAGCTTCTTCACAAAGACTTAATACACATTCAATTTGACGTGCACCCCATGACTACCACCTGTGAAATTTAATAGGGGTCAAAAAATCACAGCCACCTCTAAGGGACATGATAATGCCTTCTGTGATCTCACTGGCTTAAGTGTTCCCTCTAATGGTAAGTCATCTGGAAACTAACTACCCTGTGACAGTCTTGCTTCAATAAACACTGAACTTCAAAAAAAAAAAAAAAAGAACTACCCAGTGAGAAGGTAACCAACAGCTCAGAGAAGAAACAAGTTTTCACAGTGTCATCTGCCCTGAGACCAGAAGAACTAGATGGTGCCCAGCTAGCACCACTGACCATTCTGACTAGGGCCACAATAGATGGGCTCCGGACAGAATGCGAAAGGATGTGGAGCAGAAACCAAATCCTTACTGAAAATAAAAAAGCCAACACACCGCAGCATTAGAGAGCAGAGGACCCCCCCCAGACCCTCCCTCGGCCACACTCTCTGAACCCAGAACCAAGCCTCGCCCGAGATTACCCTGTAGCCAAAGAGCAGAGTGGGACACAAAGTAAAGGATGTTACCCGTACGATGGCTGATCTACTCACCAATCAGCAGTGTGGTTTTTCAAAGCCATCAACAATTACTCTAAAGCAAAGATGAGGAGATAAAGGGGCAGGGAAACTAGAGTCCTGGAAATGAAACCAAGTGAACACAATTCAAAGGAACATCAACACACTGGGACAAATGGGACCCACGTCACTGAACGATGTGTGGGGAAACTGCCAAAGGGAAATAACTTGCCGTTTTCACCAGAAACTCATCAAATCCTTAAGAATCCATACACTGAAGTACACAGGTAAGAAAGGAAACCAGAATGTCATTAGAAGCGGGGATGGCAGACTTGGCTCGCTTACTCCGGACCCGTCATCAGGAAATGCCGCTCACTAGAATAGGGCGCCAGGTCTGGTAAGGTGGAGGGTCAGCAAAAACGAGGCCATGAGACGGACTACACAACGGCAACAACAACGGACTCCAACAGCCGACAATCACGAGGGCGGCACGGGGCCGGGGAACGTTTCGCTGTGCTGTACCTGGGGTCACCCTGCCTCAGAGGCAACCACCACCACCCCACCCTCAAACCTCAACTGGCAGCCCCTTTCAAAGGCATTCCCAGAGAAGGCCAGCGCACAGCCAAGGCCGCAGGAGCTGGCACAAGACTGCTAACTTGGAGTGCTGGCCAGCTCTGCTTGCTCCCAACCTACACTTAGCCACGCAAGGCAGGGACCAGGCCTTCTGTCACCAGCAAACTCCATCCAGCTGCCACACAACAGGTGACGCGCAGCTCATGCTTTACAGACAGACACACACTTGGCACTGTCCTCAAAACATGTAATTTGAAGCTTGCGTCCTCCCCTGCCCCAATGATAGGTGCTGCTTCCCACAGCATGTTCCCTAGGACCTTCTGAAAGAGAGAGACCTCAAGTCAATTACAGCCATGCCCGTGGACTGGGGACCGCACCTGAGCGAGTGCACGTCCTGAGGGGCCCTGGCCTGGGGTTGCACGGGGTCCAAGGGTTCGTTCTGGTGGAAGCAGTGAGAGGAACACACCAGCTACAGCTCTGCTAGGGGACTCCCCTGAGGCCCTGCAGGGAGGTACACCTCCCCCCACGGGGGCACATCACGCTCTCCCTCCACCCTCCCTGGCTGAGCAAGGCCCCAGGCCGATGCCTGTCTTGCTCTGTACGCATGTCCGGCCAACAGCAATGGCCGTTACGGAATGTAGGCAAGTCACTGTCAGGGCACGGAGGGCACAAGCTCAGACGTAACCAGTGGGAATCTTCACAAATAAACAAAAACTCCAAATTACAGGCACTTAGAGAGCACAGGGGATCCACCCACCTAGGAGAGAAGGAGTGTTCTGGTTCCCTCCTGTCGCTCTGACAAGAATATGCCACAAACAGGATGGCCTTAAACAGGAGTTTATTCTCTTACAGCTTGCAGGCTTTAAATCTGAGTTCAAGGTGCCAGGCACTAGGGGTTGGGTTAAACCTCCTCGTCCTTGGGCTCTAGCTGTGCCTCTTGTTCCCGGCCCACTGGAGCTAGAGGAAACTCTCCACTCAGGCAGCTACTGGCTGCTGAGGCTGACAAGCCCAAGGTCAACAAATAAAATGGCACAGTCCCAATGTTGCCAAACCACACGGCAGGCCATAATTCAAGTCCTCTGAACGTCCCAAGGTCGGCAGAGCATGAAAACTTAAGTCTGAAGACTTATTTGAAATTCATGGCAGGCTGCTGAACAACGACACGGCTACATGCAGGGTTCAAGTGTGCCATAAGCTAGAGACCATTCCCAAGGCTGTTTCTTATAGACGGGAAGCAGAGCACATACCCAAAGCAGCCACTCAGCTGCTCACAATAGATTCCACTGTGGAGTTACCAGTCTCATCATGGGGAATACTGCATCCAGCTGCCCAGCCACTCACCCAGGCCCAGCCAAGTGGGCACAAACTGAACTACCACAGGGAGGAAACATCCAAACAGAAGGCAGGGCCTGAGCTGGACCTTCAGTGAAGCCTGTGAGTCCGAATGTGTCAGGGGCCAGTCATGTCCAAAGGACAGAAGCAGGTAGGTGCTAACAACTGAGTGAGAGGAGGACAGAGGAAGTAGCTCACAAATTCCCTACCCCAAGGGGCCATCCCACCCAGCCCCAGCTGAGAGCTGTCACAAAGCAGACCCAGGAACATGGGCCTCCGGGTTTCAGAGAAGTTGGGAACCCTGCTCTTCATGTGGGATCTCCCAACTTTTAAACACAGGCTTTCAACAGAGTGTACGCCGCATGGACTGCCGGGCAGTGGAATCTGGCTGCGGGCCACAAGTCTGCAAGCCCTGAAGGATGGAGAGGGGCTGGAGGAAGAGCTGGGAGCGGTCAGTGCTCCCCAGCGTTTACTGAGGAGCCCCCAGAGGCAGGGGCAGAGCCGGGGCTGGGCGAGGACCATCCCGGTCACCCGCACACCCAGGAGGCAGGCCCTCTTACCCCCATTTCACAGAGAAGGAAACTGAGGCTCAGGACTTTCGATCCCTTCCTCATGATCACACAGCTAGGAGTGAGGGCGTCAGACTGAAACTCCAGGCAGTCAGGTGACAGCTCCCTTGTTTTGGCCCCCACCCTCAGAGGAAGGAGGTGACACCTGCCTCACAAGGCTGCCCTTGTGTGAAATCATTTCATAACACGTCAGGCTAGACTGGGCCCAGAAGCCAGTATCACTGCTGGCACTGGAGACCAAGAAGGGGTTGGGTGAGGCCATGAAGAGAGCAGCCCCGCTCTGCCAGTGGTCAAGCCCGCTCTCCCCCGACCCAGAGCATTGAAGACTTTCTCTCCCAATGACTACCCGGAAGGTTCTGGGCAAAGGACTACAGGGGCTCCTGGGAGTAACAATACACAGAGCCTGTCCCCAGGTACTGACACTCCAGGAGGAAGGGGCGGGATGGAGCCAGGCAGGCTACGCAAAGGGGGCTGTGGAGGTTCTGACGCCCGTCAGACAGTGGAGGGTCTCAGAAGGTGCCACATGGCACCGTTTACCCCATGGTCAACAAGGAGCCACTGA
>NW_006921635.1:749257-750309 GCF_000298275.1 Orycteropus afer afer
AAAAGAAATAAAAGATATAAGTACTATGGAAAGAAAGCACAAGAACAGGTAAAGTGGGAGGAGGGGTTTAAATGGGGTTGTCAGGCAAGGCCTCATTTGAGAAGGTGACATGAAGGATCTACGTCTGTAGATAGGTCTGTATCTGGGGAAGAGTGTCTCAGGCCAAAGGATCAGCCAGGGCTAAGACCCTGAGGCAGGAGAGAGTTAGACATGCATAGAGAGAAGTGTAAGGAGGCCAATGTCTTGGACTGGAGAGAGGTGAAGTGGAAGAAGTCAGCAAAGGAAAGGGGCAGCTGCACAGGTGGGTCCTGAAGGCTTTTGAAGACTTTGGCTCTTACTCTAGGTGAGATGAAGCCAGTGGAAGGATTTGAGCAGAGGAGGGGCGCGATCCTCCAGCCTCTGCACTGGGATCCCTCGGCTTGCTGAGTTGAGAATAGACTCGGGCAAAGGCAGGAGCCGGGAGATTAGTTATGATGATGTTGCAAGAGATGATGGTGGCTGGACCGGCTGGTACTTGTGGGAATGGAGAGAAGAAATGGGATTGGGACATATTTTGAAGCTTTATTTACTCTCATATTGATTATATTAATTTATTCTCACAGCAGCCCAATCAGCTTTCCCCAAGAACAGTTTTTTGCAGGCCTGGACTTTTATGAAGCTGCCTCACCCCTCACCATCTAATCTTGAACAGCGTCCATCTCTCCTAACCACAAATAAGGAGAGGTTCTAACTGAAAACAGACTGCTTGGTATATAAATGTGACTTCCAAGCCAGCCTTCGCAGGGACCTCCAAATTCTGGGACCACCTCTAGTTTTTGTCTCTAAATTATCTCCTTTGTGAAGGGGTGACTCCAATGTGACCCAGATTCTTCTTTGAGTGTTTCGTATGTTTATGTTAATTCCTTTAACACTGAAATGCTAATTCCATAGAAGCACAATCCTTAACTAATTCATTCACCACAGGATCTCCATAACTAATACAGTATGTGATTTAAGTTTATTCACTTCCCTGGGGTATGTTGAAAGATGTTTCACATGAAAGGATGAAAGGC
>NW_006921635.1:750562-751183 GCF_000298275.1 Orycteropus afer afer
AAAAAAAAAAAAAAAAAAAAACTTTAAACATTTTAGAATGTAAAATCTTATGAGGATTGGCTGTAGCTAGAATAGTTTTACCCTGACATGATTAAAGGAAGGTTGGGCAATCTACTTCCATAGAGATACTCCCTCAGAAACCCAAGGAGGGGTTGCTATGAGTCAGAACCGACTTGATGGCAGTGAGTTGAGTTTTTGAGACATGATTAAATAAAATAAATTTCTATCTACCTTTTTAAGTAAGGCACATTAGATCTGAAAGAAATTACGTAAAATATTGTTTGGGGATATTAGTCAGTGTGTCTTGAGAAATGTAGAAGTATTAGAAAACTCTCCAGTTACCGTTAAAAGAATCAACAACCAAAAAAACCAAACTCCCTACCATTGAGTCATTTCTGACTCATGGCGACTCCTCCTTGGGTTTCCAAGGCAGTCTAACAGGAGTGGCTGGTGGGTTTGAACTGCCAGCCTTCTGGTCAGCAATCAAATGCCTTAGGCACTGCTTGAACAATTTCTCTCAGAAAGATCAGCACAAGGCCAGGCCCCATGAGGCAGAGGTTAAAGATGTCCCAAATGTCCAAACTACCATGCCACTCCATCATTTCAGACATTAACTCCTCC
>NW_006921635.1:751516-752704 GCF_000298275.1 Orycteropus afer afer
CTATACAGCCACAGTAGTCAAAACAGCATGGTATTGGTACAGTGATAGACTGATAGACCAATGGAACAGAATCGAAAATCCAGATATAGACCCATCCATCTATGGACAACTGATCTTTGACAAAGTGGATGGCTTTAACAATCAGCAGCTCAATGCAAATCCCACCACAGAGCCAACTGCCAGTCATTATAGAGAACGACTACTACTAGCTGCCCAGCCAAATTGATACCTGACCTTAACTACGACACCACCCCAAACAGGCATGGATAATAGGATTTACAGTACATCACAGAATGGAGGACAATGTCTAGAAAGGCCACATCAAGCATTTCACCACAGGCACTACACCACCAGAGCTCCACACTTTAGTTGATGTAAAATCAGAACATTTCAACATGAGCCAAACTTTACCCTTGGGAGCAATGTCTGACCCAAAGATGACCAGCCAGATTACTCATTAAAGTGTTTAGGGTTACTTTCCACACCTCAAGGCTATGCATCAGTGACTTGGAATGAGTTCTGAGGTGAACTTTTGATCAGTGGATGAAGGGCAATTATGAACATGGATACTTTCATTGGTAGTTTTAAAAATGAGTACATATGAAGGTGGAGATCTATAAAATAATGCCATTAAGCAGACGATGTTTCTACAAGCGTATTTGTATTTGCTGTAACAATGTCTGGTGTATAGTAGAGTTGACAAGAGACAAGGTTCTGGTGACTTCTTGGCCACAGCCAGGGACCCCGAGGGAGCAAGTAGTTAGACCTGTGGCTCAGGACCAAGGTCACGGGGCACATCAAGCTCAACTGTCATAATACTACACCAAAACATTGTTCTACATCCCACTTTGGTGAGCAGCAACTAGAGCAAAGAAGAATGAAGAAAACCAAAGAGGCATAGAGACAATTAGTCCACGGGACTAGTAGACCATGTGATCCCTCAGCCTCTATGACCATGAGACCAGAAGAACTAGATGGTGCCCTGCCTCCACTGTCAACCTCTCAGAGTGGGATCGGTACAGGAGATCCTGGATAGAATGGGAAAACAACGTGGAACAAAACTCAACATCGTGAAAAAAGATAAGGTTTGCTGGTCTGATGGAGCCTGGTGAGACCCCTGAAACTATGGCTCCTAGTTACCCTTCAGGTCTGGAACTGAACTCAGTCCTGTGGCTTCCAGACAAACAA
>NW_006921635.1:753234-754909 GCF_000298275.1 Orycteropus afer afer
TTAGGAGCCTAATTTGCATGTGACAGACTTTCACAGCTGGAGAGTTACCACACAAACAACATTTGCATGAGAAGGGAAGGATGTCTTCTTGGACAGTCCTAGAACCCAGTCCATGTTGCTTCATCACCTAACATTTTACCAAATGTGTTGCCACTAAAACAAAATAGTGAGAGAAGGTGAAAAGGGAATTCCGTATCATGTTTTCCCATGAATTTTCCTCCATAACACTTGAGCAAAGAGTAATATAGATTCGTTCACTTATATGACACACATTTATTTATTGAGTACCTACTATGTGCCAGGCACTGACCCAGTACTGGGGATGTGTTGTTGCTGTTAGGTACCCACCAAGTCAGCTCCGACTCCTAGGACCCTGTGTACCACAGAACTAAACATTACCTAATCCTGCACTGTCCTCACGACCATGGCCATGGTTGAGCCCATCGTTATAGCCACTGTGTCGATCCATCCTGTTGAGGGTCTTCCCCTTTCTCGATGACCCTCTGCTGTACCAAGCATGATATCCTTCTCCAGGGACTGGTCCCTTCTGACAACATGACCAAAGTCTGAGAGACAGAGTCTGGCCATTTGCTTCTAAGAAGCATTAAGGCTGTATTTCCTCCAAGACAGATTTGTTTGTTCTTCTAGCAGTCCATGGCACCTTCAATATTCTTCACCAATGCCACCATTCAAATGTATCAATTCTTATGTGGCCTTCCTTATTCATTGTCCAGCACTCACATGCATATGAGGCTATTGAAAATACCATGGCTTGGGTCAGGCTCACCTTAGTCTTCAAAGTGACATCTTTGCTCTTAAACACTTGCAAGAGGTCTTTTACACCAGATTTGTCCAATGCCATACTGCGAATGTAGCAGTGACACAGTCCTTTCTCTTAGGGTATTTTAGCCGTGTGATCAGGGAACACCTCTCTCCTGAGGTGACAACATGTGAGCTGACACCTCAGTGCTGTGAGGCATCGTGCCCTATGTTGATCTTTGGAAAGAAACTTCCAAGTAGAGGGAACAGCAAGTGGCATGTTTGGCACAGTCAGAAAGGTGATGGTTATATAGAGCCTTGGGAAGTCACTGGATTACGGAGTTTGGATTTTATTCAACGCGTGATGAGAACTTGTTTGGAAGGTTTTGAATAGGGCAGTGAGATAATTTTTATTTTGAAAGGACTCTTTTGTCTGCCTGTAACAGTGAGGCTGGGTTTAGAGGGTGGGATGGACAGGAAGCAGGACGAGCTACTGGGGGATATGGCAAAAGTTTACATGAGGTTTCATGTGCTTAGAGTGAAAAGGTAGATGATAAGTGAACTCTTTCTATATACAAATGGAAGATATCTGCCATTCATCCTCATTCCCTCTCTCTATATATATCTATATGTGTGTGTGTGTGTGTGTGTGTGTAGTTGTTCTTGTTAGGTACTGTTGAGTCATCTTCAACTCATAGTGACCCTGTACACTACAGAAAAAAATACTGCCTGGTCCTGTGCCAGCCCCACGATCCTTGCTACGCCTGAGTCCATTGTTGTACCCACCGTGTCAGTCCATCTTGTTGAGGGCCTTCTTCCTTTTCGTCGACCCTCCACTTTACCAAGCATGATATCCTTCTCCAGGGAATGGTCCCTTCTGACAACATGACCAAAGTAGGTGAGACGAAGTCTGGCC
>NW_006921635.1:755149-756522 GCF_000298275.1 Orycteropus afer afer
GCACTTGAGAGAGGTCTTCTGCAGCAGATTTGCCCAATGCAATATGTCGTCTGATGTCTTGACTGCTGCTTCCATCGGTGTCGACTGTAGAACAAACTAATATGAAGTCTTTGACAACTTCAATCTTTTCTCCATTTATGGAGATGCTGCTTATTGGTCTAGTTGTGAGGATTTTTGTTTTCTTTATTCTGAGGTGAAATCCATACTGCAGACTGTACTCTTCAATCTTCATCAGAAAGTGCTTCAAATCAGCCTCACATTCACCGAGCAAAGTTGTTGTCTGAGTATTGCAGGTTGTTAACAGGTCTTCCTCCAAGCCTGATACCATGTTCATCTTCATAAAGTCCAGCTCCTTGGATTATTTCAGCAGGAGGCTGGAACAACAGCTCAGGCAGACGAGGAAGCAGTGGGAGCCAGCAGCAGGCCAGAACAGCTAGGGGAGACTGGGAAGCAGGAGCAGAGCAGTTTGGAACAACTAAGGGACATGAACTTGTCTGTCAGTTTGTAGTACTGTGGCAGCTTGTGTGTTGCTGTGAGGCTAGAGGCTATGCCACTAGTGTCTCAGATGCCAGCAGGGTCACCCATGGCAGACAGTTTTCAGTGGCGCTGCCAGACTAAAACAGACTCAGAAGAAGGAAGAGGTCATCCACTTCTCAAAGAATTGGCTACTGAAAACCTTATGAATAGCAGTGAAATACTGCCTGATGTATTACTGGAAAACTTTATGAATAGCCCTGAAACATTATCTGATACAGTGCTGGAAGATGAGCTCCTCAGGTCAGAAGGCACTCAAAATACGACTTGGAAAGAGCTGCTTCTTCAGAATAGAGTCAACCTTAATGATGTGGCTAGAGTAAAGCTTTTGGGACCTCCATTTGCTGATGTGGAATGACTAAAAATGAGAAGAAACAGCTGCAAACATCCATTAATAATCAGAACATGGAACGCACTAAGTATGAATCTAGCAAATTGGAAGTTGTGAAAAATGCAATGGGACACATAAAGATTGATATCCTGGGCATCAGTGAGCTGAGATGGACCAGTTTTGGCCACTTTGAATCAGACAACCATATGATCTACTATGCCAGGAATGACAAATTGAAGAGAAATGGTGTGACATTCATCATCACAAAGAATGTTTTCTACAAGGAAGGCCAGTTAATACTACTATTATTCAAATTTACACACCAACCCCCAAAGCCAAACATAAGAAAATTGAAGATTTTTACCAACTTCTGCAGTCTGAAATTGACCAAACATGCAATCAAGATGTGCTGATTATCACTGGTGACTGGAATGCAAAAGTTGGAAACAAAGAAGAATCACCAGTAGTTGGGAAATATGACCTTGGTGGTAGAAAAAATGCTGGAGAG
>NW_006921635.1:757552-761272 GCF_000298275.1 Orycteropus afer afer
ACAGCAGTGCATTTGGTTTGGTTTCTTTCCCATGTAGCCAATTAGTTGCAGCTCAGTCAAGTCCACCTCCTGGCACCCCACCCCCCCGCCGTGTGCCAGGGCAGAATGCACTCGGGGGGGTTTTCAATGGCTGATTTGTCACAAGTATATTGCCAACACCTTCTTCCCAGGTGTGTCTGGATGGAATTGAACCAACAACCTTTTGGTTAGCAGCCAAGCATATTCACCGTTTCACTATCCATGGACTCCACATGTAGACATAAACCAAATCCAAAACCCATTGTTGTCAAGTCGCTTCCAATTCACAGCAACTCCATAGGACAAAGTAGAACTGCTTGTGGAGTTTCCAAGGCTGTAAATCTTTACAGAAGTACATTGCCTAACCTTTCCCTGCAGAGCAGGTAATGGATTCGAACTACCCACCTATCAGTTGGCAGCCAAGCACTTTAACCACATGGGGTATATGTGTGTGTGTGCATGCGTGTGTGTGTCACTGCCATTGAGTTGATTCCAACTCACAGCAACTCCCCTTGGGTTTCCAAGGCTGTAAATCTTTATGGAAGCAGACTGGCCTGTCTTTCTTCCATGGAGCAGCTGGTGGGTTCGAACTGCTGAGGTTTTGGTTAGCAGCCAAATGCCTTAACCACTACACCGTAAGAGTGTGTGTGTGCGTGTATTGGAAAGTAGAATCAATGGGCTATATCACTGGGTTAGATAAGCAGTACTGGAGTCCTAACTAAATACAAGCAAATTCTAGCATGAAACTGGTTTTCCTCATGTCCTAACCCAAAGAGAGGGAGACCAAGCCAAAGGTGTGAAGACCAGAATGGGCAAGAGGCCAACATGGTTCCATTCACCGCAGCTACTAACCTAACAGGCTCTTCCAGCCCATTCCAGAAGAAAGGTGAAGGTGTCAGTTCCAGCCCAGGCTTCAGCCACGTCCCCAGAATCATCAGGCCAGAGGTTATCGGAAGCTTTCTTCTTCTCGTTACCATGGTCTGATTGCATCAAACATCTATGTACACCAGGCACTTTGGAAATCTGGTGGATGGCAGTGACCCTGGCCTAGATGTACCTGAGGTAATGTCTCAGAGTTCAACACCCACCTCTATTCCAACCCTACGCAGAAAGCAGAGGAGACTATGTGGCTACACAACCAAGTGTCCCCAACAGGAATATTGTTGTTGTTGTTGTTAGGTGCCATCGAGTCAGCGCTGACTCATAGGGACCCTACGTACAATGGAGCAAAACACTGCCCAGTCCTGCACTGGCCTCACAATCCTTGTCACACCTGAGCCCATCACTGCAGCCACTGTATCAATCCATCTCCTCAAGGGCCTTTTTCATTGACCTTCCACTTTACCAACCATGATATCCTTCTCCAGGGAATGGTCCCTTCTGACAGCATGAGCAAAGGAGGTCAGATGAAGTCTGGCCACTCTCAGGTCCAAGGAGCATTCTGCAGGACAGGACTTCTTGCAGGACAGGAATAGGGATAAATAAATACTGGGCATCTTGTGGAGACTATCCATTGCTGCCAAGTCACCTCTGACTCACAGCACCCCCACGTGTCAGAGTGGGACTGCGCGCCGTAGGGCTTCCAACGGCTGGTTTTTCGAAAGTAGATCCAGGCTTTCTCCTGGGGCACCTCTGGATGGACACAAATTTGCAACCTTCTGGTTAGCAACCAAGCGCTTAACTGTTTGTGCCACCCAGGGACTCAAGGAATTGTTGTTGTTGTTGTTATGTGCCGTGGAGTTGCACCCAACTCATAGCGAACCCTCCTTGGGTTTCCAAGGCGGTATCTCTACAGAAGTAGATTGCCCACCCTTCCTCCCAAGGAGTGGCTGGTGGGTTTGAACCACCAGCCTTCTGGTTAGCAGTCAAGCACCTTAGGCACTACGCTACCGGCGCTCCCAAGGGAATACTACACAGCAATTAAAATGAATGCCTGCACCTCCTCAAAAACTGCATGTTGAGCAAAAAAGCCACAGAAGTGTGCACACTGCATGTTTCCTTTCACAGAAAGGCCAAAGGCAGGCAAAACTCGAAAATATCTGTGGTGCACTGAATTACTTGGTATGGCTTTTCTAGCCATAGTCTTTGAACTTCCCACCAGATTACCAGGTATGTAGAACTCTGATGTTGGGATTGGTTAGTTTTGTCACTCAGCCAGGCTTAAAATGAGCCCTTCTTGAGACAGAGAGGGGATCTCACTGCCATCAAGAGAGAAGAGTTGGGGGTGAAGTAGAGTTTGCCCTTGAACCCAAGATCCCTGCACTGGACCTCCTTGGCAGAGAGAGACGCCTGGCAGAGAAAGATGGCTGACAGAGAGAAGGTCACAGTGGAGCCAAGAGGTAGAAGACAAAACAGTGGGCTTACCTGGGCTTACCTGGCCCACTGAGCGAGAAAGCTGAGTGCCCTTGGGCAGGAGGCTGGCAGAGTAGGGTGCACCTAGGTGTACCTATTGGCAGAGATAAAAAAGCTTTGTAACACTTGCCCGAGCAGGGCAGAGGCCAGGCTGAGAGGCTTTGAAGGCACAGCAGAGGAGAGACTGTCCTGATGGAAGAATTGGATCCTGAGTGCGTTCCTGAAACTGAGTTACAGCCTGTTACCTCCCCGACTCGACGGCAAACAACAACAACCTCCCTAACAAACCCCATAATTGTGAATATTGTCTGTTGAGTTCTGTGTGGCCACTGCAATGAATTATTGAACTCAGCAGAAAAGAAAGAAGTGTCACGGGAGGGACGGTTGGTGTCAGAATTGGTAAAAGGCTGAAGGATGGCGACAGGTCTGGCCTCATAGGAGTGAGCCTTGGGCTGCTGAAGGGGGTTCTGTCTTCCTCTTGTGGAGTTACAGAAGGGCACAAGATGCCGCCTCCATGCACTTTTTGCCATATCTTATTTAGGAATATATACCCGTTAGAAAAACATAAATGCTTGACAACACTCAGAACACTGGCTTCTGCTACAGGGAGTGAAGGGGCCGAACTGAGGGAGGGGATTCCGAGGTACCCCTCATATCCTACCAAGCTGGATGGTGAGTACGTGGGATCCATTTACCCTCTTTAAACTGCACATATACATTATACGCAGTCTTTTTATAGCTTCACACATTTCACAAGTCAAATTTAAATGCTATGCAATTAAAACTAATAGCAGAGCTGAAGCCTCGGAACACCTGAAGACTGGCTGTCTTCCATCACCCAGTCTGGGGTGAAAAGTTGACAGGAAGCTAAAAGTCCGTCGGCAGGAGACCGGCTAATCAACTGTGGTAACCCATGCTGAACCGACCAGCAATATGAATCCACTGGAAAGAATATGACTGACATATAAACACGATAATTCTCAAAGACAGGCTCTTCAGAGGACATGGAAAGCTTCAGCATGTTACGCACAGCCCGGGCAGGGGCGGGTTACCCAGCATGCAAGGGATACGCAGGCTTCCCTGTGGCTACTTACCAATCTGTAGTGAACAGCTTCACCTGGGTTTCACCTGGGTCAGCACAACAAAGCCTGTGGGTACCTGACTGTAAGCCAGTGCGTACTGTGCTTACTGGTTAATCCACCCCTGTGTACAGGAGCCGAAAAATACACACAGGATCCTATTTGTGTTTAAAAAGGATTCTTTTCTTTGGCAATACATTTGGCAATGATATATATTTTTGGCAAAACATAAACCAAAAAACCAAACCTGTGGCCTTTGAATTGATCCAGA
>NW_006921635.1:762717-763685 GCF_000298275.1 Orycteropus afer afer
ACCAAGCAGGACGTCCTCCTCCAGGGCCTGGTCCCGCCTGATGGCATGATCAGAGTATGAGAGACGAGGGCTTGGCATCCTCACTTCTAAGAAGCATGCTGGTTGTACTTCTTAAGTTCTTATCACTGTGATTTGGGTGAAAGTTTACAGAGCAAATTGGTTTTCCATTCAACGATTCACACACATTTTGTTTGGTGACACTGACTGCCATCCCTGCAATGTAACGGCTCTCTTCCCACTTCCTCCCTGTGTTTTCCTTTTGTCCATCTTTCTTATCCGTTCTTGCCCCCGGAGCTTTGCCTCTGGGCAAACGCTGCCCTTCTCATCTGGTCTGGTTGATCGTTCGAACGAGGTGTACCTTTCTGGTATTACTTGTTTACCATTTGGCTGAAAGTTTAGCCCAAGGGGTTGAGTTCAGTTCTCAGCTTAAGAGGTGCAGCCATCCTTCCAATACAAGTTTGTTCGCTCTGGCAGTCCGTGGTGTAGTCAATATTCTTCACCAACACCAGCATTCAGAGGCATCAATGGAATTGGTTACATCTGGCCAATTCTGTACATTTTGTGAATTGATCATCTGGGACACTGGCTTTTGGCAAACCGATTCTCGATGATCTGGACTACTTCTGCTAGGACCACCTGACACAGACATGGCACTCGTTCGAACGTCACCACCTGAATCAGGCTCTCCCAGCCAGCCAACAGCTTAAACATCCCTCCCACCACCCTTCCAAGGCAGCCTCTGTAAAGCCCCTATTTCCCTTCTTTGAGGTGCAGGGTGAAGTCATCCTGATGACCAGTATTCATTACATTCTTTATTCATTTGTTTCCTTTTCATTTTGCCCCCGCCCCCATTGCAATGACAGTGCACGAACACAGAGACCTTTCTTCCTATGTTGGCACATGGCAGGCCCACAATAAAGACTGGTGAGAGACTGGTACTATACCTACGGCCCAGAGAGACCTGCTAC
>NW_006921635.1:766460-767981 GCF_000298275.1 Orycteropus afer afer
AATGAACAAATCTATCTTGGGAGAAGTGCAGCCAGAATGCACCTTGCAAGTGAGGGTGGCAAGACCTTGTCTCATGTCCTTAGGGCAGTGTTTCGGTCACTAGAGTCAGGACCGACTCCATGGCACCTAACAACAGCAACCTTTACAGAAAAATACTGCAACATCTTTCCACTGCAGAGGGGCTGACGATTCAAACGCGCTGACCTCTAGCTCTGGCCGAGCACTTCACCCCCCCCACCACAGGGCTCCTTGTTGTCAGCTCCCATCAGGTCAATCCTGACTCACGACGACCCCACGTGTCACGGAGCAGAACAGCTCCCTAGGCTTTTCCTGCTTGCCTTCTGCAGCCCAGCTGGGTGGGTTCACCCGCCAACCTTTTGATTGGTAACCGAAGGCAAACATTTTGCACCACCCGGGGACTTCTTAATTTTCAATAGCGTTCCTTTATTTTATTTGCATTCATAATTCTTTTGGTGTACTTTTTATTTTGAAAATATTTATTCAAGATGTCACCCTAGAGTTTGAATTGGTTGGGGACCCAGGTAGAAGGGACGCCCCCTCTGGGCAAAGCCGCCCAGCACTGTTCATTTCGCTCCTCTTGGCACCAGAAACGTGCTCCCAAGGTCCCACAGGTGCCTCCGCCAGCCCCGCCCTGCTCCTTATCCTGACCCGGAACGCCCCACCCGCTCGGACCTGCGATCCCGGCGGCGGCGGAGGCGGAGGGATCCTGCACAAGCGCACGCACCATAACCAGCCCGCGCGCTGATTGGCTGGCGGAGCTCTGGCCCCACATCAGCCCAGTACCGCGGAGCCCTGGAGGGCCGGCCAGAGCGCCAACCAATCGCAAGGCGCTCTGTGCGGCCGCGCTTCTCAGCCAATCCCAAAGGGGATCCGGCAAAAGGCGGGGCCAATCGGAGCTAGGCAGAGGGTGGGGCCAACCTTGACGCTAGAGACCCGGCGCTGTTACCTTGACAACTAGGCGGGTCCGGGGAAGTCAGTCCTGCTCCACTAATCTGCCGCTCTCATCTCGAAATATTCATCCTTGATGCCAAGAGTCACAACCTACAGCCTGACTCTTTTGGAGCAAAAGAGAGAATTTGGGTCTAAAATGTATGTCATTGTTGGGTGAGTCCATTCCGACTCACGGCGACCCCATAGGACAAAGTAGAACTGCCTTCTGCGGTTTCCCAGGATGTAATCTTTGCTGAAGCAGATCGCCCCAAGTCTTTTCTCTTGCAGAACAGCTGATGGGTGGGTTCCACTCTGACCTGTTAGCCCAACGCTGAACCACTGCGTCACCAGCGCTCCTTAAAAAATACATACCAAAACCAAACGCACTGCCATCCAGTGGATTCCTGATCAGAGCGACCCTGTGGGAACTGGTTTTCCAAGGCTGTAATCTTTACAGAAGCACATCTCCAGGTCTTCCTCCCGCTGAGCGATTGCTGGGTTCCAACCACTCACCTTTCAGTCAGCAGCCCAATAATTAACCACTGAGTGACCAAGGCTTCTATGTTCCTT
>NW_006921635.1:768471-791512 GCF_000298275.1 Orycteropus afer afer
TTTAGGAAAGTAGGTTGTCCCATCTTCGTTATGTGGAATGGCTGTTAGGTTTGAACCACCAACCTTCTGGCCAGCAGTCAAATGCCTCAGGCACTGCACCACCAGAGCTCCTTCATAAGTAAGACTGAACGTACTAAAGTAGAATGAAGGAGGGAAAGGCTCCTGGGCATGTAATTCTGCAAATGGAAATTCTGTGTATCGCAGGTTCTTAATGACTTTTCCTCCAATGCTGATGCCACATTCTTCTTCACATAGTCCAGGTTCTCTGATTATTTGCTCAGCATACAGATTGAATAAGTATGGTGAAAGGATACAACCTTCACACGCTTCCTTCCTGATTTTTAAACCATGTAGTATTCCCTTGGGCAGACAGGCCTCACACCCAGACGTGGGAGGCAGGGGAAAAGCCTGCCAGACAGAGCCGTGGGAATGCAGGTAAGGGGAGGGAGACAGGCCCCACACCCAAGAGGCAGGAAGGGAGGGGAAGCCAGGGACAACAGAGCCACGGGATCCAAGTAAGGGGAGGGCAGAGAGGTATCAAACAGCTAAGGAAGACAAACTTGTCTGTCAGTTTTTCACACTGTGGTGGCCTGCATGTTTCTGTAAGACTTGAGGCTGTGCCACTGGTGTCTGTAATGCCAGCGGGGTTGGACATGGTACACAGGTTTCAATGCAGCTTACAGAATGAGACAGACTAAGAAGAATGAAAACGCCATCCACTTCTCAAAAAATTGGCCAGGGAAAACCTTATGAATAGCAGAGAAACACTGTCTGATACATGACTGGGCAACTTTATGAATAGCCCTGAAACATTGTCCAACACAGTGCAGGAAGACCAGCCCCTTGGGTTGGAAGGCACTCAAAATATGAGTGAGAAAGAGCTGCCTCATCAGAGTAGAACCAACCTTAATGATATGGATAAAGTAAAGCTTTCGGGACCTCCATTTGCTAATGTGGCATGACTCAATACGAGGAGAAACAGCTACAAGCATCCATCAATAATCAGAACATGCAATGTACAAAGTATGAATCTAGGAAAATTGAAAGTTATCAAAAATGAAGTGAAACACATAAAGATTGATATCCTAGGCATTAGTGAGCTGAAATGGGCCAGGTTTGGCCATTTTTAATCAGACAAACATATGATCTACTATGCCAGGAATGACAAATTGAAGAGGAATGGCATGCCATTCATCATCACAAAAGATGTTTCAAGATTTGTTCTGAAGTACAGTGCTGTCAGTGATAGGATAATATCAATATTCTACAAGGAAGACCGGTTAATATGACTATTATTCAAATTTATGCACCAACCACGAAAGCAAAAGATGAGGAAATTGAAGATTTTTATCAACTTCTGCAGTCTGAAATTGACCATCCATGCAATCAAGATGTGTTCATTATCACTGGTGACCAAAATGCAAAAGTTAAAGATGAAGAATTACCGGTAATTGGAAAATTTGGCCTTGGTGACAGAAATAATGCTGGAAATTGCATGATAGAATTTTGCAAGACTAATGACTTATTCATTGCAAAAACATTTTTTCAGCAACAGAAACAGCAGCTGTACACGTGGACTTTGCCAGATGCAGTACACAGGAATAAGATTGACTACATCTGTGGCAAGAAGAGATGGAAAGCTCAATATCTTCAGCCAAAACCAGGCTAGGAGCTGATTGTGGAACGGACTATCACTGCTCATATGCAAGTACAACTTGAAGTTGAAGACAATTAAAACAAGTCCACGAGAGCCAAAATATGACCTTGAATACATCCCTGCTGAATTTAGACACCATCTGAAGAATAGATTTGATGCATTGAACAGCAATGACCGAAAACCAGAAGAATTATGGGATGACGTCAAAAACATCATCCATGAAAAAAGCAAGAGATCATTAAAAAGATGAGAAAGGAAGGAAAAAACAAAATGGATGTCAGAAGAGACTCTGAAAATTGCCTTTGAACAGAGAGTAGCTAAAGCAAATGAAAGAAATGACAAGATAAAGGAGCTGAACAGAAGATTTCAAAGAGCAGCTCAAGCAGACAAAGCCTATTACTATAAATAAATGTTCAAAGACCTGGAATTAGAAAACCAAAAGGGAAGAATATGCTTGGCATTTCTCAAGCTGAAAGAACTGAGGAAAAAATTTAAGCCTAACGTTGCAATATTGAAAGATTCTATGGGCAAAATATTGAATGATGCAGGAAGTATTCCAAGGAGATGGGAGAAATACACAGAGTCATTTTATCAAAAAGATCTGGTCGCTCTTCATCCATTTCAGGAGGTAGCATATGATCAAGAACCAATGGTATTGAATGAAGAAGTTGAAGCTGCACTGAAGGAATTGGCAAAGAACAAGGCTCCAGGAATTGACGGACTAGCCATTGAGATGTTTCAACAAATGGATGCCCTGCTGGAGGCACCCATTCAATTATGCCAAGAGATTTGGAAGACAGCTACCTGGCCAACTGACTGGAAGAAATCCATATTTGTACCCACTCCAAAGAAAGGTGATCCAACAGAATGTGGAAATTATTGAACAATATTATTAATATCACATGCAAGTTAAATATTATTGAAGATAATTTAAAAATGGTTGCAGCAATATATTGACAGAGAACTTCCAGAAAGGCACGCTGAATTCAGAAGAGGACACAGAACAAGGGATATCATTGCTGATGTCAGATGGATCTTGGCTCAAACTAAATAATACCAGAAAAATGTTTACTTATGCCTTATTGACTGTGCAAAGGCATTTGATTGTGTGGATCATAACAAATTATGGGTAACATTGAGAAGAATGGGAATTCCAGAACATTTAGTTGTACTCATGAGAAACCTGTATGTAGACCAGGAGGCTGTCGTTCAAACATAACAAGGGGACACTGCATGGTTTAAAATCAAGAAGGGAGTGCATCAGGGTTGTATCCTTTCACCAATCTATATACTGAACAAATAATCTGAGAACTGGACTATATGAAGAAGAACATGGTATCAGGATTGGAGGAAGAATCATTAACAACCTGTGTCACACTGACAACACAGCTTTGCTTGCTGAAAGTGAGGATGACTTGAAGCACTTACTGATGAAGACTGAAGAATACAGCTGCAGTATGGGTTACATCTCAATATAAAGAAAACAAAAATCCTCACAACTGGACCTATATGCAGCATCATGATAAATGGAGAAAAGATTGAAGTTGTCAAAGATTTCATATTGCTTAATTGTACAATCGAAGCCAATATAAGCAGCAGTCAGGACATCAGAGGACATATAGCACTGGGAAAGCCACCTGCAAAAGACCCCTTTCAAGTGCTGAAGAGCGAAGATATCTGCTTGAGGACTCAGGTGTGCCTGACACAAGCCATGATATTTTCAATCGCCTCATATGCATGTGAGAGCTGGACAATGAATAAGGAAGATCGAAGAAAAGTTGATGCTTTTGAGTTGTGGTGCTGGCGAACAATGCTGAAAGTACCATGGACTGCTAAAAGATCTAACAAATCTGTCCTGGAGGAAGTGCAGCCAGAATGCTCCTTGGAAGCGAGAATGGCCAGACTTTGTTTCACCTACTTTGGTCATGTTGTCAGAAGGGACCATTCCTTGGAGAAGGATGTCATGCTGGGTAAGGTGGAGGGTCGACGAAAGGGGAAGGCCCTCAACGAGATGGATTGACACAGTGGCTGCAGCAATGGGCTCAAGTATAGGGAGGATCATGGAGCTGGCGTGTGACTGGGCGGTGTTTCATCTCTATGAGTCAGAAATGACTTGACAGCACCTAACAACAAGTATCCCCTTTTTCTGTTTGAACAACAGTCTCCTGGTCTATGTACTGGTTCCTGATGAGCACAATCATGTGTTCTGGAATTCTCATTCTACTCAATATTATCCATATTTGTTATGACCCACATAATTGAGTGCTTTTGCATAGTCAATAAAACACAAGTAAACATCTTCCTAGTATTCTTTGCTGTCAGCCAAGATCCATCTGACATCAGCAAAGATACCCCTCATTCCATATCTTCTTCTGAATCCAGCTTACATTTCTGGAAGTTCTCTATATATTGCTGCAACCATTTTTGAATTATCTTCAGCAAGATTTTGCTTGCGTGTGACATCAATGATATTGTTCAATAACTTCCACATTCTGTTGGATCACCTTTCTTTGGAATTGGTACAAATGTAGATCTCTTCCAGTCAGTTGGCCAGGTAACTGTCTTCCAAATCTTGTGGCACAGCCGAGTGAGTGACTCCAGTGCAGCATCCATTTGGTGAAACATCTCAGTGGGTATTCCGTCAATTCCTGGAGCTTTGTTCTTCGCCAATTCCTTCAGTGCAGCTTCAACTTCTTCCTTCAATTCCATTGATTCTTGACCATATGCCACCTCCTGAATCAAGGAGGGGTCACTATGAATTGGAATTGATTTGATGGCAGTGAGTTTGGTTTATTTATTTATTTTTAATGGATGAACATTGACCAATTCTTTTGGTACAGTGACTCTATGTATTTCTTCTATCTTCTTTTGATGTTTCCTGCATCATTCAATATTTTGTCCATAGAATCTTTCAATATTGCAACTCAAGACTTAAATTTTTTCCTCAGTTCTTTCTGCTTAAGAAATGCTGAGTGTGTTCTTCCCTTTTGGTTTTCTAACTCTGGGTCTTTGCACATTTCATTTAATAATTGACTTTATCTTCTCGAGCTGCTTTTTGAAATCTGTCCACCTTTTTTATCTTGTTATTTCTTCCATTTGCTTTTGCTTCTCTCTGTTCAAGGGCAAGTTTCAGAGTCTCTTCTGACATCCATTTTGATCTTTTCTTCCTTTCCTGTCTTTTTAATGACCTTTTGCTTTCTTCATGGATGATGTTCTTGATGTCATCCCACAATTCCTCTGGTTTTTGGTCATTGGTGTTCAATGCATGAAATCAATCCTTTAGATGGTCTCTAAATTCAGGAGTGATATAATCAAGGTCATATTTTGGCTCTCGTGGACTTGTTTTAACTGTCTTCAGCTTCAATTTGAACTTGCATATGAGCAGTTGATGGTTTGTTCCACAGTCAGCTCC
The DNA here is from genome assembly GCF_000298275.1 of Orycteropus afer afer. Taxonomy (NCBI): domain Eukaryota; kingdom Metazoa; phylum Chordata; class Mammalia; order Tubulidentata; family Orycteropodidae; genus Orycteropus; species Orycteropus afer. The sequence goes on from NW_006921635.1 coordinate 773,541, forward strand.
TGGCCTTGTTTTGTCCAAAGATACTGAGCTTCTCCATTGCCTCTTTCCACAGATTTAGTCAATTTGATTCCTGTGTATTTCTTCTGGGGAAGTCCATGCATATAGCTGCCATTTGTGTTGTTGAAAAAAGGTATTTGCAATGACTAAGTCATTGGTCTTGCAAAATTCTATCATGGGGTCTCCTGCATTATTTGTATCTCCAAGGCCATATTTTCCAACTACTGATGATTATTCTTTGCTTGTAATTTTTGCATTCCAGTCACCAGTGATCATCAACACATCTTGATTGCATGTTTTGTCAATTTCAGACTGCAGAAGGTGGTAAAAATCTTCAATTTCCTCATCTTTGCTTTGTTGATTGGTGTATAAATTTGAATAATAGTAATATTAACTGGCCTTCCTTGTAGGCATATGGGTATTATCCTATCACTGACAGCATTGTACTTCAGGATAGATCCTGAAATATTCTTTTTGACAATGAATGCCACACACTTAACTCTTTTTCATTCCCAGCATAGTAGATCTTACGGTTGTCTGATTCAAAATGGGCAAAATCAGTCCATTTCAACCACTAATGCCTTGGATATTGATCTTTATGTGTTCCATTTCAGTTTTGACAACTTCCAATTTTCCTAGATTCATACTTCATACATTCCTTGTTCCAGTTATTAATGGATGTTTGCATCTCTTTCTTCCCATTTTCAGTAGTGCCACATCAGTGAATGGGGGTCCCGAAAGCTTTACTCCATCCACATTATTAAAGTTGACTCTACTCTGAGGAAGCAGCTCTTCTCTAGTTGTATTTTGAGTGCCTTCCAACCTGAGGGGCTTATCTTCCGGCACTATATCGGACAATGTTTCAAGGCTATTCATGCAGTTTTCCAGTAATATATCAGACAGTGTTTCACTGCTATTCTCCAAGTTTTCATTAGCCAGTTCTTTGAGAAGTGGGTGGCCCCTTCCTTCTTCTGAGTCTGTCTTAGTCTGGAAGCTCCACTGAAACCTGTTCACCGTGGGTGACCCTGCTGGCATTTGCAATATGGGTGGCACAACCTCCAGCCTCACAGCAACACAAAAGCCACCACAGTACTACTGGCAGATCAGTGGTGGACACCAGCATTGGTATAATTTAAATCAGTGGCATTTAGGTCTTTCACTGGGGGTGCCTGTCCATCATCTCAAAGGGGCTTACTTTTAGTTTTGTTTTGGGAGGCAACTCTGCTTCTGAACAGGGCCATGGGGAGGATTTTTTCTACTTCTTCTTCCCAATTTATTTAATTGCATGACATAATTTAGCTATGTGAGTCCTTAAAGTTTGATTCATTCTTTCTATTTTACCACTGGATTGGGGTCTCCGAGCAATGTGAAACTGTCACTCAATACCAACATGTTGAAACACCAACTGGATTATTATGCCAGTGAAAAGGGTTCCATTGTTGACCCCAATTGTCTGGGGAATTTCAGACCTGGGAATAATCTCTCCCAGTAGTCTTTTGGCCATTTCCATGGCTTTCTCAATCCTTCAAGGAAGCCCGTTTGAATCCGTGCATACCATCACCTTCTGACCCTGTGCCGTTCTCAGCCTGGATCAGCTCGGCCACCTGCATTGATGTTCCAGGAAGGAGCATCTGTGCTTCCAAGACCTTGGTGAGGCCGCTGCCTGCATAGCCCATCTTCCGTTGTCTGTTCTCCACAAAGCTGCTCCCATCTATGAAACAACTGAGATGAGATTTACACCATAGATGGTCAGAAAGATCTGGCCTGTTGGCAAACACCTAGGTGAGGGTCCTGACACAATCGTGATGAATGGGGTCTGCTTGGGGCAAAGTGTAGCCAGGTTTATGCTAGTTGCTGGCTAGATCTGCACAGTTGGCTTGTCTCCTAAAAAATAAAAAAACTCACTGCCATTGAGTTGTTTCTGACTCATAGCAATCCCCACTGAGCTTCCAAGGCTGTAAATCTTTACGGAAGTAGATCACCCAGTCTTCCTTCTGGGGAGCAGCTGGTGGGTTTGAACCACGGACCTTCCAGTTAGCAGTCAAGTCCCTTACCTGCTACACCACCAGAGCTCCCTTGTCTCCTATGGAAGCCTGATATGGAGAAATTCTTGCTTGGACGGCTCTTTGGTCCAGGACTACTGAGACTGAATGAGCAGTGCAAACCCAGATGCCCGTCCTAAGGTTAGCTTGTCAGCAGCTTGCAGTGTCCTCACTGTTACTGCTGTCCCTTCCAAGCTGGCAGGCCAGCCCTGTGTCACTGGGTCTAAAGTTTTGGAAAAATATGTCACCAGTCTTCTCCAAAATCCCAGGAACTGGGTAAGAACTCTGGCTGCTATGCCTTGGTGTTCATGAACAAACAAATCAAAACACTTATGTCAATCTGGCTGGGGCCACCGTTACGACCTGATTAATTTATCAAAGGTCTGTGGCTCTAATTTTCCCCACAGAAAGGGGTCAGTCTCTTTCTCCTTCCTGATGGGTATGCAGGGTTTAGTTACAAGTCCAAAATTAGGTATTCAAATCCGACAAAGTCCTGCCACACCTAAAAATCCTTTTAGCTGTTTGTGTGTCTGTGGTAGGGCTAGCTGGTAAATGACTTGCTTTCTCTCCAGTTGCAATTTCCTTTGTCCTTTGTTGATGACAAACCTCAAATATGTCACTTTCTTTTGGACTGTCTGGGCTTTAGTCTTAAAGACTCAATAGCTCTTCACTAAATGTTTAATGCCCACCATCATACCTCCTTCAGTTTTCTGAATTTTCTTCCTACTGCCAGGAATGCTCTGTCTAATAAACATAGCATCACCTGGGCTTTCAGGATCCAAATCTGTCCACTGTTTGAAGGCTTTGAAAATTCTCTGTACCAAGGTAGAGGGGTCCCCATCTTCCTTTTGCCTAATCTTATATTCCTAAACTCTTAAGTTTAGGAGCTCTGTTCTGGTTCCCTAGCACCACTCTGATGGGAATATACCACAAATGGGATGGCCTTAACAAACAGGAGTTTCTTCTCTCACGGTTTGGAGGCTTTAAGTCCAAGTTCAAAGTGCCAGGCTCTAGGGGCTGGGTGAAAGCCCCTCAACCTTGGGTTGCAGCTCTGCCTCCAGCTCCTGGCCCACTGAAGCTGGAGGCTTTTCTTCACTCAGACAGCTGCTGGCTGCTGAGGCTGCCAAGCCCAAGGTCGACAAGTAAAAAGGCACAGTCCCGATGTTACCAAATTATACAACAGGTCATTAATTCCAGTCCATTGTAAGTCCCCAGGTCGGCAGAGCGTGGGAGGCTGCTGAAAACCTACATGGCTACATGCAGGGTCCAAGCGTGCCATAAGCTAGAGACTGTCCCCCAAGGCTTCTCCTTATATACAGGAAGCAGGCCACATCCCTAAGGCAGCTACTCAGCTGTTCCCAGTAGATCCCACCATGGAGTTGATTGCCAGTCTCACCATGGGGAATACTACATCCAGGTGCCCCGCCACTCAACCAGGCCCAGCCAAGTTGACACACAAACTTAATTGCCACAAACTCCATCTCTAATTCCTATTAAAATAGTCTCTGTAATTAAAAGCTCTGCATAATCTTATCTGTAATTTGGGTCCTAGCAGGGGTCCTGTAGTGGCATGTCATCATCCAGAGTGCCTGCCACCTGCTGGGGTTGGGCATTTCTGTGCCCCTATGCTTCTTCTCGGGCACAGCTCACCACCACTGTCCTTTCCTCTGGAGTTAATGAAGTAATCAAGAGTGACTGACAATTAGGCCACATTGGTCAAAGCGGTTAAAATGAAAGTTAGCAGTCCACACATTTTGCCTGGATTCCAGTTGCATAAATCAGCTGTGCTAAAAGGCACACGCACCCTGACCATCTCTCACCCTGAGGGGATCTGGCGAACTGGGTATTGGCCCCCAGCCACATCCCCATGGCCTGGCCCAGTCTCCGGCCCTTTCTGGGTCAAATCTGGTCCCTGATAGGGTATCCCCTGCCAGGTGTGGGAAAGGGAAATTAGGGAGCCTCTTATAGGTTCACCTCTCCCCATGTCTCCCACTTAAAGTCTGGTTCTGATGGATACGAGGAGGAGGGGTCTAGGAAACTAAGGGGTCAAGAGGACCCTCTCCTCTGGTTAATACCAGGGAAGGAGCTGAAGGCTGCTCACCCTTGGTAACAGTCTGAACATAACTCTGACAAGCTTGTTGAGTTTCTTGATCATTGTACAAAGACATAAAGTTCTCTCTAAAGATCCTGTTGTTTGGGAACAAAACAAATCCAATTGCAAAATAGTATTACAATACACTGACCCGGAAGGCAGCCAGAATTTTTGGTCTCCTAATTCATATTGGGGTTATACCACTGTGCTTAAAAAGACTAGCCTTTTCCTTTTTCATGGGATCATAACCAAATTCGTTTCAATGTTTTAAAAGACATTCTACAGAAGTACACTCTGGTATACTCTGGCTGTTACCCACCTCAAAAGTGGTTACAAAAGAAGCAGAAAATCAGAACAGAAAAGCCAGCAAACAGGTTAGTCTAATGGTCTTAACACAGCAGTAAATACTGCCTTCACGACCCCGCTTAGTTACCGGGAACTGCCACCCTCAACACAGACAACCTCTTCGGACACCAGGTGCTGCCGCCCTCAACACAAACAGCTGCTCGGATTCTGGGTGCCACCCTCAACGCAGGCTGAGCAACTTCGAGGTTGGTTAATAATAACCAGATTACAAACTCAAACCTCTGACCAAAACAAACATGAGCTTACCTGAAGCAAGATTCCTTCGTTGACTCTCAAAGAGACATTGTTGGATCCAGGCCAAGCCCTCCAGTCTCAGGTCAAAGGCTCTTGGGAGAAATCTCCAGAAGACTGTGGTGGCAAGCGTTGTCCTCTGTCCTGGTGGGCATGGGCTGGCCACCAGATGGTGCCCCTGGTTGACTAGCCCAGGCAATGCAACCGTGAAGCCAGGTCCAGGTCCTGTTTGACGTGGCTGACAGAACCATATACTCAGGCTGAGGCAGGAAAAGAAGCTCTGTTTGGAAGGCCAACATTAAGGAACGGCCAGGACTGCTGCTGCCAAGGGAGTTCCATGGGGCTTCAGCTTACTTTTACGTTTAAACCTCCTGTAGAAAAACACAGAGGAGAGGAAAGAGGGGGTCCAAGTGTGAACCTCCAAAGAGAAGGTGGGTAAGGTGTAAACAGCTCTGCTGAAAGAAAAAAAGAGCCCCTCTGACAAATGAAACAAAGTTCTTTAAGTCTGATGCTTGGCAAGGTTAAAAAAAAAAAAAACCTCACTGCCGTGGAGTTGGACCTGAGTCATTGCAACTCCTCCTTGGGTTTCCAAGGGGGTATCTCTACAGAATGAGATTGCCTAGTCTTCCTTCCTGGGAGCTCTGGTAGCATGGTGCCTAAGGCACTTGACTGCTAACCAGAAGGCTGGCAGTTCAAACCCACCAGCCACTCCTCGGAAGGAAGGTTGGGCAATCCTACTTCTGTAGTGATACCGCCTCGGAAACCCAAGGAGGGGTCGCTATGAGTCGGGGCTGACTCGACGGCACATAACAACAACAACAACAACAAGTCTTCCTTCGGAGGAGTGGCTGGTGGGTTTGAACCACCAGTCTTGTGGTTGGCATTCAAATACCTTAGGAACTATGCCACCAGAGGCAAGGTTAGCAAACAGTAATAGGAGCTTGCTATGCTTGCTTTCAAGTTATGAAGAGGTAGTGAGATGAAGTATGAGGACATAAAAAATAACAAATGGACAATTTATACATTTTTTTAAAAAAAACTATTTCAACAAAAGGAAAACACACAAGTCACCCAAACAAAAACAAAACCACACTCACCCACCAGGCGCTTGCTCCGGAGACCCTGATCCTGAAACAGTCCCCCCGAAGCAAGCCAGCCTTCCTCCTCCGAGGAACAGTATGAGGCCAGTTTCCATCCGGGGCGGTCCACTATGCCTGCCCTCCTCCCTGGGAGGAGATGTACTGTTGCGACCAGGGCGAGCCTCTCCTGCCCCCCTCAATCCCAGTCCTGTGGCGCCCAGGCAAAGGACGGGGGACTTGCCAGAAGCCGGCCCCCGAACTTCTTCTGCTTCTCCTCGTCTGCGTGAAGTGGACTGGTGGGCCACTGCAGAGGAAGGCAGTGAGCAAAGAAAATCCCAGTGGCCGCCTGGAGCAGGCCACCCACGCCTCAGTCCCAGACGGGACCACCACGTCTCGGGGGACGAAAAGCCCACCCGGCGACACCAGAAATCCGCTGCAGGGAAACAAGGTGCTGACCTCCTGTCACAAAGAGCACTGATCACGACCAGTTGAAGAGGGGAAGCTAAAAGGTTTATCGAGTGTCGGTCCCCAAGGAGACAGAATCCCTTCTCCCAGACGTCTGTGTCCCGGAGCAGAGGGGGTCCACAGGATTCTATGGGGAGACGGGGAGGGGGCTGAAGATCCCTTGGAGGGCCAGGAATGTCTTGGTTCTTCTCTTCTCTGGTGACTCCACACTCAACATCCCTCTTCCCAGGGTCGTCTTGCTTCATAGGTTACGGTTCTCAGCCGAACCCCGTCATGGGAGAGGGTTATGCTTAGAAGGATACATAATTGAAAATAACAAACCTAAAGAACTCAGCATCTGTAAAGAGGTTGGCTGTTTACTTAAAAGAAAGCAAAAGGGAGGGGAAAATAGCAAGTTAGTCCCCATGATTAACGTCCACTTTAACCACGTCTGCTAGTCTGTGAAAGTTCTGTGATTTTCAGTGAGGGCCCCTTCAGCCTTCCACTGCAGCATTCCATAATATGATCATTCTTAGCACACCTGTGATATTGCAGAACACACACTGAGGGGTGGAGGTAGCTGCAGAAACTCAGCCAGAACCTGGACATGGACTTGGATGGCTTTGCACCAGAGAAAACCAAAAACCCAAACCACTTTCATCAAGTTGATTCCGACTCAGAGTGACCTGGTTTCTAAATAGGACAGAGTTTCTAAGGCTGTGAATTTTGATGGAAGCAGGCTGCCTCATCTGTCCCATTTTCTCCTGCAGAATGGTTGGTGGGTTCAAACTGCCAAACTTCCGGTTAGCAGCCAGATGCTTTAACCACTGCGCCACCAGCGCCCCTTTGGTACTGGAGAGCCACACAGTCTTCCTGGCCTGTACATGAGTGAGCGATACCCAAGTCCCTAGCCTGGGGAAGCAGGCTTGCCTTAAAGCCCCCTGGGAGTAAGTGCCATCACTCGGTGCCACATCGTCCTGCCCGATAATGCTTACCTTCACTGTGTCACCACCATCGAGCTGGAACAGATGGAGCAAGTGAGTGCTTAGAAAAGCAACCAGGCTTCTCCAGGAGATGAACAGTTGAAGTGCACATCTTCATTGGATCCTCATAAAATTGGTTTCCAAGTCTCGGCACTAACGGAAAGAAGGGTAACCTGAAATTTGCAGCCTCGTCCCTAAAAGAGGAGAGTAAGCCTGAGATTTGATTAACATCCTATCTGTACTGAGAGTTTTGCAGTAGCCCTTACAAGTGACATATTAAGAGATGTAGAAACAGTGGGGACCTAAGGTAGAGAAGTCTACTTAGGAAACGCGGCTGTTGGTTCAAAAGCCATTCATAACAAATGCACCACCATCCTTATTGTCCGCCAACAGGAAATCAGTTCAATAAGAACTTGTGCAGCTATTTGAGAAAAGGACAAGGTAGCTGGCCCTCTGAGATGTATGCCAAACACAAATAAACAAGGTCCAGGAGAGTGTACATGCTGTGGTTTTCACAGCATGAATCATATGCTGTTCTTTTGAAAGGGTATAGAATGGGCTGTTATTTCTGAAATGATGTTTGTGCCTGTATAGTCAATGACTGTGCCTAGCAGCATTGCCAATACCCTGAGAACAGATGAAAAGGGGGAGAGCGTGGTGGTTGGGGGACAGGGCAGGGGTTAGACTCAGGGTTCCCGGGCACCCTACTGTAGTATTTTGAATTATGTACCATGTAATAAAAGAACTCTGGTGGTGCAAGGGTTGAGGGCGCAGCTGGTACCCAAAGGTTGGCAGTTCGAACCCACGAGTGGCTCTTGAGAGAAAAGACCCAGTGTTCTGCTTCGGTAAACATCACAGCCAAGGCCACCTTGGGGCAGTTCTGTCCTGTCACATGGAATCGCTATGGGTTGGAGTCAGTTCCTGGGCACCCAACAACATCATGATGAATTGCCTTTGCCAGGTCTGATTAGGTTACAGGACTTTCTGACACTAGACTTACTGAGCACCCTAACGTCCCCCCTGCCATGGGGTTATAGCTACTGATACAAACTCAGAACAAAATTTGAAATAAAGACTAAGAAGCCAAAAAAAAAAATTAATTATTTTAAAAATAACAATGATAAAATCCATTGCATGCTACCATGAACTACTTTTTTTTCTTAAAATAACTGTATTTTGGAAAAACAAAAATACTCACGAGGATAGTGTCATTACTTTACAATTTTGCACATCACTGATGCCCAGCTCAGTGGAAGACAGCCGGATCCCCGGGGTGGCTTCTGTCGTCTCCTGCTGCGCCACTGCACAGGTTGTAGCTCAGGCAGACACCATTGTAGCTTCGCGCCAGAATGAGCGTGAAAAGGCAGATAAGCCATGATGAACAGGACTTTACGTAACGAGGACCCCAGGCTACGCTTCAGTCATTCACTCATTCATTCACGGCTCATGCACATGAATGAATGAGTTAACAAATTAACCTTTTAGAAAAAGTTTTAATATACTTTTTTTATGATCAAACAAAGTATATTACACCTACAAGTTCCAAGGAATCTTCCATGAAGGGGGGGAAAAAAAGTGGAAATAACATTCAAAATGGTTTTACGCAACGCCCAGAGGGGGTTGTAGGTAATATCAAGAAAGGATTTTAAACTAAGGGAGATTTTGCATCATCTTACAACATTGAGGGTGCTCTGGTGGCGTAGTGCCTAAGGCACTTGACTGCTAATCAGAAGGCTGGCAGTTCATTCCTTGGAAGAAAGATTAGACAATCTATTTCCATAGTGATACTGCCTCGGAAACCCAAGGAGGGGTTGCTATGAGTTGGGTCCCCTCAACGGCAGTGAGGTTTTTTTTTTTTTTTACGACATTGAAGTTGATGACAGTACACTTTGTACCCTGGTTTTGCCTAATTCCTAAGGTGATGAGCAAGAACAATTTCATCACCTGTTAACACAAAAACCAAACTCATTTGTCACCAAGTTGATTTCCCCTCATAGTGACCCTAGAGGACGGAGTAGAACTGCCCTACAGGTTTCCAAGGCTGTCAATCTTTATGGAAACAGATTGCCTCGTCTTTCTCCCATGGAGCAGGTGGTGGGTTCAAACCTCTGACCTTTTGGTTAGCACTCCAATGCTTTAATGACTGTGCCACCAGAGCTCAAAAATCCACACACCAGCCACAGTTTCTTTAAGAGAGAGATGTTAAAGGGTGTAGCAATATTTGTCTTAAGTGAGGTGGTGTGACTCCTGGGCTCAAATCCAGGTTCCTGGAAGGCGAGCCATTGCTTTGGGGCCATGTTTCTCAATTTCTGTGAACCTGGGTCTCTCCTTTGTATTAAGGAGATAATCCCTTCTTAGCAGTGACTGTGCCATTTCCAAGAGCTGGGCAGGGAGAGCAGGGTTAGACACACACAAAAAAAACCCTTAGTTAATGGACATGGCCACTGTCACTTACCATCCTTTTGCTGCTACCTTTCAAGTCAAGTTATGGGACTCCAACACACCAACTCCCTAGGACTCTCCCCCACACCCCCTTCCTGTACTTCTATAAATCCAGCCGTTGCTGTTAGGTGACACAGTAGGACAGCCTCCTAGGATTTTTCTTGTCTGTTGGGTGAATGCAAAAAACCCAGCTAAGTCTCTGGCCAGTACCTGATGGCATGCAGCTAGGTCCAGCCTGCAGCCAGAGCACATGAATCCGAGGGTCAGTTTTATTCTCTTGTCATCAAGGTACACCTGTCCTGGTGGACTCTGCTATGCAGACAGAAGGATGTGTTGTGCAAATGGATTTCTTTCCAGAGTTAAGGGACTCAGGCCACTGAAGCCATTTGTCCCTTAACAAATATGTGTAGAGCACCTGCGTCGGACATAAGGGTCACTGAGAACATCCACCCTCCCCAAGGAGCAAGTGGACAGCAAAGTAAGGGACGCCTCTCCGGGAACCCCATTTTACCAAACCCTTTGACTGAAGCTATGGTATGGGGTCCTAGAATGGTTTATACAACCCAGTGCAGTCCAATGAAAACAGAAGGCAGGCAGCAAATGCAAGCCACATGTGTAATTGAAAACACTGCAGTGGCCATGTTTAAAAAAAGTAAAAAGAAACAAACAAAATTAAATTTAACGACCTATTTTATTTAATGCCCTCTACCTAAACTCTTAGTCTGCTGCAGGGATCCAGGTGAGGAGAAGAACTCAGGCACGCCCACAGCAGCAGTGAGGAAAAAGGGGATAAAAAGCCTGAACTCTGATAGAGGAGCAGTCAGCCGCAGAGATCCAGGTGCGGAGAGGGAAACCAGGCATGCCCAAGAAGCAGTGACGGAGAGCAGGAAAAAGGGGATTAAAAGCCAGGAACTCAGATAGAGGACCAGTCAGCCGCAGGGATCCAGGTGAGAAGAGGGAACTCAGGCATACCCAACGCAACAGGGCGGGAGAGTGGGAAAAAGGGGATAAAAAAGCCAGGAACTCGGACAGTGGAGGAAGTGCACCTGAAATGCTCCTTGAAAGCGAGAATGGCCAGACTTCATCTCACCTATTTTGGTCATGTTGTCAGAAGGGACCATTCCTTGGAGAAGGATGTCATGCTTGGTAGGGTGGAGGGTCAACGAAAGAGGGGGAGGCCTTCAATGAGAAGGATTGACACAGTGGCTGCAATGATGGGCTCAAGTATAGCAGGGATCTTGGAGCTGGCGCGGGATCGGGCAGTGTTTCGTTCTGCTGTGCATGGGGTCGCTATGAGTCAGAAATGACTCAACGGCACCTAACAACAACAAACCTAAACTCTTATTTCAACATGTAATCAATATAAAAAATTGGGTGTGTGTTCTTTTTTTGTATGATGTCTTCTAAATTGTTTAACACTTTCATGGCACAATAGTACATCTCACTGTGGACTAGCCGAATTTCAAGGGCTCACAGCCATAGGTAGCTGATGGCTATCATATTGGACAAGTACAGGTCAAGACCAGAGGGTATCCAACTTTTTCAGCTCAAGGCTGGAGAGTAAATATTCTAGGCTTTGTGGACCTGTTGCCATGACTCGTTTCTGTCTTGAAACAGTAAGCAGCCATGTTTTTGTTGTTGAGTGCCAACGAGTTGGCTCTAAGAGCGACCCCATGTACAACAAAACGAAACACCCCCTCGTTCTGTGCCAGCCTCACAAGCTTTGCCAGGCTTGGGCCCATCCTTGAAGCCACTCTGTTAACCCAACTTGTTGGGGGTCTTCCCCTTTTTCGCCACAGACCACCTGTAAACAAAGAGGCATGCATGGGTGGGTGTGTGCCAGTAAAACTTTATTTACGAAAATAGGCACCAGGCTGTTGTTTGCAGACCCCTGCTACGGGCCAGTATTTTGGATCCCGCCCTAGGAATGGGAGACACAAAATGCCCGTGTGAACCAGGCGTTGGATAAACTTCTGTTGTGCCAGGTTACACAAGTCCTGATTTCTCTCCCCCTTCGGCTGCCGTTTCTTCCTCAAGGGACAGGAAAAGCCAGTCAAATACATCACTAAGTTGGGAAACCCAATGTTCCGACGCACAGGAGAGCAGCATGAACAGTCCTCTTGCCGCGCCTTCATTCCTATTTTTTGAAGAGGACCCTGTGCCCCGAAAAATTTTTTTTTTTTTTTTTTTTGCTATTGCACTTGGTGCTGCTGTGAATTCCTTTATATCCCACTGGATGTCTGCGTCCCTGTGTTTCCTGGGGTCAGAATCTAGTAGAATCACCTGCCGGGCCACAGCGTACTCAGGACTTAAATTTGAATAGTAATTTCCAAAGCAGAAATGTTGTTGTTGTTGTTGTTGTTATGTGCCGTCGAGTCGGCCCCGACTCATAGCTGGGAGGTACGTGTGTGAGGGGGGAGAGTACACACTGCACGATGCCATTTACCTAAAACGCTGGAAATGCAAACAAATGGACGGGAACAAAAACCAACTAGTGGATGCCTGAGGATGGGGGGGGGGCAGGGCAAACCGGAGGGAACACAGGCGGGCAGCAGGGCAGCTGACGGGTGCCACCTTCACTCTCCAGACTGGGGTTTCCTGCCAGAACTCATCCAACCGCACATTCAAGCACAGTTCTGCTCTCACACAGAGGGTCGCCATGAGTCAGAACTGGCACCTGAAAGCAGCTTCTGGTGGCTTATCTTCCAACAAGAGAAAATAGGTTTAATTTTTTTTAAAAAAAGTAAACTCAGAACACGGGCAGTATGTTGTATGTCGATTATACCTCGATAAAGCTATTTAAGGAAAAAACAAGAATAGGAGTCTTCATTAGGAAGAAGGTGCAAGGGGACTGGGGGTGACTGTGAGCTCAGGACTAAGTAGCCACACGCTTGGCAGGACTGGGAAAGCCGGTGAAGCTGGACCCCAGTGCTCCGCCCGGTCACCTTCCTGCATCTCACCCGCTCCACGGCCTCTGCTCAGGAACCAGCATCACCGCTCATCCTGGCCAGGCTGCCCTTACTTTCTTTGGTGGCCCTCTCTATCCCCATGACCCACTGTTGTGGTGTTGGATACCATTGAGTCAATTTCGACTTACAGCGACTGCATGTGAGAGGGAACTGCCCATAGTGTGTCCCGGGAGATCACCAGGTCTTTCTTCTGAAGACCCACTGGGTGGGTTCAAATCACCCAACCTTTCGGTGACCAGCTGACTGCTTAACCATTGGCTACAAGGGCTCCTGGGGCCCCTTCCTCCTGACCCTGTTGTCAGGTGCCGTAGAGGGGGTTCCAGCTCATGGACCTCATAACAGAAGGGTCCTGCCCCACCCTCACATCACTGCTACGTGTGAGCCCCTTGCAGCCACTGTGGAGCCGTCTCCTTGAGGGTCTTCTTTGTTGCAGACCCTCTACTGTGCGTAAAGCGAATCTTTTTTGTGTACGTATTCTTGCAAAATGATTCCTTTAATCACATGTAGTTAATTGATGCAAATGGACTGCTTTTAGATCTCACTGCTTCCTCACCCTGGTCTGAAGGCTGCCTTGTCCTCCACAGTAGGCTGCCCGCACCTTTTACCTGCTCACTCTCCCAGTGATGGGCCACCCAGGTGGCTTCCAAATAACCATGAGCCTGCACTGTTCCCTTCTGGGCCTACCGGAGAATTTCCTCGTGATGTTATACACCCAGGAGCAGGCCTGCAGGGGATCAGGAATATTTAATTTGACTGTACTCCACATTAGGGAGCTCTGGAGGTGTAGTGCCTAAGGCATCTGATTGCTAACCAGAAGGCTGGTGGTTCAAACTCACCAGCCACTCCTCGGCAGGAAGGTTGGGCAATCTACTTCCATAGTGGTACTGCTTGGAAACCCAAGGAGGGGTCGCTATGAGTTGGATCCAACTCGATGGCAGTGAGTTTGAGTACTCCCATGAAGGAGCTCTGGTGATGTAGTGGTTAAGTCGTTAGGCTGCTAACCAAAAGGTTGGTGGTTCAAACCCACCAACCGCTCTGCAGAAGAAAGATGGGGCAGTCAGTTTTGGTAAAGATTTACAGCCTTGGAAACCCAGTGGGGGCCACCATGAATCAGACTCAATGGCAATGAGTTTTGGTACTCCCAGTACATACATTTATTCCTGCACGTTTGCTGAAGAAACAATTTTTAACATGCAAGAAAGCACTCGTTCCCATTAGAGATGCCAGATTTAGTAAACAAAAATACAGGATGCCTGGTTAAATCTGAATTTGGAAATTCCAGAACACTTCATTGTGCTCACACACAACCTGTTCTTAGACCAAGAGGCAGTTGTTTGAATAGGACAAGGGATACTGCGTGGTTTAAAGTCAGGGAACATGTGTGTCAAGGTTTAACATTGCACCTTACGTATTCAATCTGTATGCTGAGCAAATAAATCTGAGAAGTTGCATCAGGATTGGAGGAAGACTTCTTAAGCACCTGCAATTAGCACAACCTTGCTTACTGGAAGTGAAGAGGGCTTGAAGCACTTACTGATGAAGATCAAAGACCACAGCCTTCAGTTTGAATTATACCTCAACATAAAACAAAAATCCTCACAACTGGACCAATCAACAACATCACAATAAATGGAGAAAAGACAGAAGTTGTCAAAGATTCATCTTACTTGGATCCACAATCAATGCCCATCAAAGCAGCAGTCAAGAAATCAAACAAAGTATTGCATTGGGCAGATCTTCTGCAAAAGACCTCTTTAAAGTGTTCAAAAGCAAAGATGTCACTTTGAGGACTAAGGTGTACCTGACCTAAGCCATGGTATTTACAATCACCTCATATGCATGTGAAACCACACACATGGTTTCACATGCATATGAGGTGATTGTAGCTCTGGTAGCATAGTGGCTAAAGCACTTGACTGCTAACCAGAAGGCTGGCGGTTCAAACCCACCAGCCACTCCTTGGAAGGAAGGTTGGGCAATCCTACTTCCGTAGTGATACTGCCTCGGAAACCCAAGGAGGGGTCGCTATGAGTCGGGGGTCGACTCGACGGCACATAACAACAACAACAACATATGCATGTGAAACCAGGACAATGAATGAGGAAGCTCAAGGAACAGTTGATGCCTTTGAATTACGGTGTTGGTGAATAATCTTGAATGTATCATGGGCTGCCAGAAGAACAAACAAATCTGTCTTGGGAGGACAGCCAGAATGCTCCTTAGAAGCGAGGATGGTCAGGCTTTGTCTCACATACTTTGGACATGTCACCAGAAGGAACCATTCTTGGAGGACATCATGCTTGGTAAAATAGAGGATGCACAAAAAAGGGGAAGACCTTTAATGAGATGGATTGACAGTGGCTGCAACAAGGGGTTCAAGCATGGCAAAACGTGAGGCTGGTACACCGTTTCATTCTGTTGCTGTGAATTGGAACCCACTCAATGACAGTGTGGTAGTTAAGGTTGTGTATCAGCTTGGCTGAGCCTGGTTGAGCGGCTGGGCAGGTGATGATGAGACTGCCCATCACCTCCATGGTGAGATCTACCACAAGCAGCTGAGTGGCTGCTTTAGGAATGTGGTCTGCTTCCTGTATATAAGCAGATGCTTTGGGAATGGTCTCTAGCTTATGGCACGCTTGAACCCTGCACATACCCGAGTCGTTTTCTAGTAGCCTGCCATGCTCTGCCGATCTTGGGACTGTCAATGGACTTGAACCAATGGCCTGCCATGTGGTTTAGTAACATTGGGACTGTGCCTTTTTACTTGTCAACCTCGGGCTTGTTAGGCTCAACAGCCAGCAGCTGTTTGAGTGAGGAAAAGCCTCCAGCTTCAGTAGGCTGGGAGCAGGAGCCAGAGCTGAAGCCCAAGGTCGAGGAGCTTTCACCCAGCCCTGAGAGGCTGGCACTTGGAACGTGGACTTCTAGCCTCCAAAAATTGTAAGAATGAACTCCTGTTTGTTAAAGTCATCCCATTTGTGGTCTATTCCTATCAGACCGGCACTAGGTCACCAACAGGTAGCTAACAGCAAACGTGGCAAGTACTGCATAGGGCATACTTACATTAAAAATAAGTTATTTGTTGTCGGTTTGAAACTCAAATTTCACCTGGTGTGCTGTACTTTACCTGGTCCACCCTACCTGCACATGAACACTTAAATTCAGATGTGAAGATTTCCTAGTTTGGAGAATAGAATCAATGTTACGTATCAAAACTGGGAAACTCCACAACAGTTGGCTGGAAGTGATGAAACACACTCAGGAAATCCATACAACAAAATTACAGTAACCATTTATTAAGCTGTAATTTTCACAATACTTACATTCTGTTCTGAAATCAGTCTAACAAATATCTCTACAGAACACCAAAGCCAGTAATTTTAACAAATAAAAGGAGTTTATACATCAGTTTGCCCAAAAAAAAAAAAGCTTTATACATTTATGTCTATTATGTGGTATTTGTAGAATCAATTTCCCAAGGCTCATGGATGTAAGGCACACACATATCACTCACACACACTTACACACACACAGCACATATTCAAATCGACTAGCATTAAGTGTCAACTTAAATGTGATATGAAATTTATAACCGGACACACAAAATCTGAGTGGAATCATGAGCGTAGCACTGAGAGTGGGTAGCACGGCTGACAAATAGGATTTCCCGTCAGGAGGAGGGAAAGAAACGCTTTGCTGGATTTAAGTGTGTGATCATCACCATCACCACCACAAGAAATCAATTAATTACATGGTATGCTGAGGTTTAACACACACGTGGGTACTGGCACTACAGGAAAATCTTTAGCTCTGCAAGAAGACATTAGAACGTACAGTCAGTCACGACATTAGCTGCCACAAGTTTTCAGTAGATGATGCAAATGACAGTCAGCTTTTTATGCCACCACGAGGTAAAAACTAGCACTGGGGTGGCTCCTATGAAGGAATCATTGAAGCAAAACACAGAATTCAATATGCTAAGCAAAGTTCATTTATACCAGACACCACATAGCCTATTGATGGGTGTCCAATACTAACTTTATTGTACTGTGTTACGTCCTGCAAAAAAAGGATACAATTCCATTATTCACAAGTGAGGAGCAAAAGTCCAACTAGTCAAATGGCCAAACAAGAACTCTGCAGAATGGTGATAATTAAAAAAAAAAAGTGTGTGTGGGGAGGGAGGTTGACACCTTGGGAGCCTTAGAAATTTTGTTGCACATTAACTGGATGAAGACAGGTTAGTCCCTGGGTGCTGCAGACAGTTAAGTGCTTGCTAATGACAAAAAGGGTGGTGGTTTGAATCTACGCAGAGGGACCACAGAAGAACGGCCTGAGGACCCACCTCTGAAAGATCAAACCTGAGGAGCACAGCTCTCCCCGACACATATGGCATTGCCGTTAGTCAGAGCTGACTCGGCCCACAGGCTGGGATGGCAAGAGCTGGGTTTTGGTTCCGTCAGCCAACTCAAAACCCACAGGGAAGGGATCAGGCGTCAACCAGTGAGGCAGGTGTCATTCGTGTCATTCGTCAAGAGCAGGGATCTTAAGTGGCAGGGGGGCTGGAAAAGAAATGGGAAAGGAAAAAACCAACCCAGAAAGCACACTTAATGCTGACTGGCACTGGAAAACATAGTGCTGAGAAGTTTGTGCTCCTAGAAAACATGTGGTTACTTTGCAAGCATGTCAAAGGGGGAGAACGCAGCACCCCCTCAAAGCACCCACACCGATGCAGCAATTCAGAGACAGCTGGTCCGCTTCCTTTCCTAGGTGGTGGACAGGGATTGTCTGCCAAGAGAAAGCTCGTGGAGACACGGAAGCAGTGGGAAATTAACACTGATTGTCTCTAGGATGACATTTTCAAATCCAAGTCTTACTTATAACAGATGCATAGTTCCAGCACTGTGCCTTCACATCACCTTCAGTGAAGTGCTCACCAATACATCCTACAGCCCCGAAGATACGAGATGTCAAGGTATGAGACGTGGTACAAAAATACAATCTTTCCACATACAAAAGAGAAAAAAAGAGGGTGAAGGAAAGACCATGGAATGAAGAAAGGAAAAGAATTCCCAAAGGATTTGGGGTTAAGAATAGGTCAAAACAAGTGTGTGCGCTGAAAACCAAGCTGCTTGGAGAGCTGGCACCCAGGACTTCAATCAGAAACTTCAAAGTCATCCCCCTGAAGTGATGCACTGAACTGTAGGTTCCTTCAGGGCCAACAGACACCTCCGCACGTGAACGCATCAAACTACAGAATGGGCCTCAGTGCCTGCGCTTGGAAACCGAGTGCACATTCTTGACGGCAACGTTCGGCCAACAGACACCTC
>NW_006921635.1:792002-792878 GCF_000298275.1 Orycteropus afer afer
GCAGAGTGGCTGGTGGGTTTGAACCACCCACCCTTTGGTTCAGAGTCACATGCTTTAACCACTGAGCCACCAGAGCTCCTTGGCCAATACAAGCAAAGGGGATTCTGGGAACGTAGAAAGACTTAGTGATGTGCTCCCGTAAAGATCAAGGTTGGGAAAACTCTATGGGGCAACTCCACTTGGTCACATGGGGTTGCCATGAGTTGCAATCAGCCTGGTGGCACCTGCCAAGATGCAATGGAGTCCCTGGGGGTACAAACACTTAACAAGCTTGGCGAACTGCAGAGCCAAGGTAGCTTCATCCAGTCGAGGCCACCCAGAGCCCCTGGGAGAAAGTTCTGGCAACCAACTTCTAAAACCTCAGCCCCCAAGAACTCAATGGAGCCTGGGTCTACACAGACACAGGTGGGGTCAGCTTGAGTCAGACGGGCCTTGACAGTAACTGGTCCTGATTTAAACATAGTATGAAAACGGAGGGAAAATTAAAAACATACACAGGAGAGAAAAGATGACCACCCCTCGCCCCAGCATTATTCACACCCTGTGCTGAAACAGAAGAGTCTCCAAGTATCTAAATGACAAACCTGCAATGGTTTTCACCCAGACACCACAAACTTCCAATGCCCAGATAAAGGTTCGCTCAAGCACACCTGAGACGTATGCATTTCACATGAACCGAGTGCAGGAGGGTCTGGGTCCCCTATGGACATCTTAAAAACAGAAGTTTTGCAAACCCTCAGAAACATCTGCTTGTTCCCGATACACGGAACCAAAATCCAAATGTCACAGACATGCGCTACAAGACTCGGTAGAGGTCCCACTTCCACCAGAGCTGCAAATATGTGAGCGGGGGGGCTCTGCAAATATGAGAGCAGG
>NW_006921635.1:793453-805590 GCF_000298275.1 Orycteropus afer afer
GCTGGAGAGGTCCTCAGGGCTCACCCATGAAGACCCAAATGCCCCAATGACATTTCTGTGCCCAGTCCTGCTATTTGCTTTTCACAAAACATGGAGGCTACAAATACAGCAGAGTACAGAGAGGGAGAAAAACAAACCACCCGGGTTCTCCTCCAGGAAGGACGTCTTCGTTTGGAATTATAACTGATGCGGCTTTGCTGGGGTCCCTAGGGTCCAGAGGAGGTTGAATTTCATCTTCAAGTCTGATTGTCCACAGTTAGAGGGACAACATCCATTCACTAAGTCAACCCAAACCCAAACCCAAACTAAAGGTAAAATCAAGGCTCTGAGCTGCTGGGAACACAAGAACACACATAGATCCCACCCACTGATACCTAAGCTGCAAAAAAAAAAAAAAAAAGAGTGTTTCCATTTCAACTTTCCTGAAATGTCCTGTTGACATCCCCTTCCCCTCAATTTACAGTTTTAATAAACTTGACTCCATCTGCCTTTATTAAAAAACCTTACAAAAGATGTATTTAAGTGCTTGAAAAAATTAACTGTATGCTCTATGCCCTGAAACTTCTCTTCCTGTACAGCTAATATGGTTATTATATCCTTTGTTCCAAAAATACTCTCTCCACTAACGACACTTGGTGCGCAGTCCTACGTAGATGGTCTGTGAGCGCGTCTTGGGACGTGTCCCAGGAGTGGACATGGGGTCGGAAACACCCTCACAAAGTGCTGTGTTCTCGCTCGGTAACGTTTATTGAGATTGCCTGGGATCCTTTCTTGCCTTCTTTCTTCTCTGTCTCTTTCCGAGCGCGCGCGCTGGTGACAGGGGGCCTGGGCGGCCGCCGGGGCACCGTCATTTGTCGCTGGAGCGGTCGAGGCTTTCCAGCACCCGGTTGAGGCGGATGTTCAGCAGCCTCACCTGGCTCTCCAGGTGCTCCAGCTTCTCCTCCAGGCTCGGGCCGCCGGGGCTGCCGCGCCAGTAGAAGCCCATGGGCCCGGTCATGAAGTACACGGCCACCACAAAGCACAGGGGCAGCACGGCATTCTGGGGCTCGCCCTCGTACTTGTGCAGGACGTACACGCACGACATGGAGAACAGCACGACCCGCACGAGCCAGAAGAAACGGCCGAAGAGCACGTGCAGCACACTGAAGGCGAAGCCCAGGGTCAGGGACAGGAACCAGTAGGCCAGGAGGACGACGCCCACCAGCAGCAGGGCACGGGCCGGGCTGCTGGCCACCGAGGCTGGGCTGAAGTACTGGGACAGGTTCGACACTGCAGGCAGGAAAGAGAAACGGGCAGGTTACTCACGCGGGTCAGGGGTCTGCCCACAAACTGCGGTCGGCTGACTCTCCCTGCAAGGCCCTTCTCTGCAGTTCAGCTACACAGAAACACACGTTAGTATTCCATTCCTATTTACGGCCAAATGAAATGCCATGAAAAGAAAATGTCCCCCACCAGCGTTCACTGAGGCACTGTTCATGATAGCAAAGGATGAGAAAGCCTCACACATCCATCTATGAATGAAGGGACAGACACAATTACTCAGCCGTAAAGAGGCATCTGAAAAAGGAGGACCAAAGATGAGCTGATGCCTTTGAAGTGTGGTCTCAAATAATGAACTACCACGGAAAGCCAGAACGAACAAGTATGTCCTGGAAGAAGTGCAGCCGGAATGTTCCTGGGAAGAGAGAATGGCTAGACTTTGTCTCTCTTCCTTTGGCCATCTTGTCAGAAGGGACTGGTCCCTGGAGCAGGACATCGTGCTCAGAAAAGCAGATGGTCAGCAACAAAGGGGAGACCGTGGCCCTAGCCTCTGAAACTGAGGAGGCCCCGCTTCCCGTGCTCCTCCCAACAGTTCTGCTGATCTCTGAGCTGCTCCAGGGATGGTCCGTCCTTCCCTCTTCTTGGAGGACAACAGATGTAGCTCCTTCAGCCTGGTCCAGCCTGTAGAATTCCAAGAGGCAGACAGCGTTCTTTCCTTCAGCCCTGTCTCTGTCCCTTTCAGTCTAGGCTGATGGGTTTTTGGCTGTGGTAGCTGGTTAGGACCATAAGTCACAGTTTTAATCTCTTTAACAAAACATGGTGTAGACACAATCCTGGTTGAACATTCTAGGACACATATCCTTAGTTTGAACAACAGAATTTCCTGTATCTTTCAGTTCTGTTTTCATTTTGCACAGTTCATTTCTAAGTCCATCTCCTTCCTCTCACATTTTATTATAAACGTAAGAAGAAACCATGTGGCCCCTTTAATATCTTGCTTAGAAAGCTCCTCAGTCAAGTATCCAAGTTCATCACTTATAAGTTCTACCTTCCACTAAACACGTGAACGTAATTCAGACAAGTTCTTTGCCACTGCATAAAAAGCACCACCTTTCCTCCACTGTCCAACCACTTGTTCATCCTTTCCTTTTAAAGCTCATCAGAAACACATTTGACAGCACATTTCTAGCAATGTTCTGTTGCTGGTGCCATATGGACCCTCTAGTATGAAAGAGAGGAGCCCTGGTAGCATAGTGCCTAAGGCACTGGACTGCTGACCAGAAGGCTGGTGGTTCAAACCCACCAACCACTCCTCGGAAGGAAGATGAGGCAATCTACTTCCATAGTGATACCGCCTCGGAAACTTAAGGAGGGGTTGCTATGAGTTGGGTCTGACTCGACAGCACATAACAACAACAGTATGAAAGAGACTCTCTCTACAGCTCTTCTCACTTCCTTCTAAGCACTCATTAAAATTGGCGTTCACGTCCATGATTCTACCAACGGTCACTTGAAGGCGATCTAAGCTGTTACTGTTAGCACCTTAACCCTTCCAGCCTCTACCCGTTACCCAATTCCAGAACCACTTCTGTACTGTAGGTATGACTTAGAGCAGCACCCCACTCCTGGTACCAAATGCTGTTTTGGTTTTCTAGTGCTGTTCTAACAGAAACAACTCAAGTGGATGGCTTCCACAAACAAATTTATTTTCTCACGTTTCAGGAGGTAGAAATCCAAATTCAGGGCATCGGCTCTCAGGGAAGGTCCTTGTCTATTCAGCTTTTGTTTCTTGTTTCACTGGAGATCTCTATGTGGTTTGGCATCAACCCTCCCCCATCTCTTCCTGCTTCTTATCCTCATCTGCTTTTTTTCATATCCTATAAGAGATTGGCTCAAGGCACACCATAAAGGAATCCTGTCCATTAACGTAACAAACACAATGCATCCCAAAATGCAATCAGAACCATAAGCATCAAAGTTGGGATTTACAACACATGCTTTTAGGGAACACTGTCTAATTTATGACATCAGATTTTGAAGACTTAATAGCAGAAGAATGGAAGATATCCCATTAATATGGTGAGATGGTATTTTGAGTCCTACTGGGATATATAAAGTACCCTACCAAAATCAATTTTACTTGTTGCTTTCTACTTCTTTTTAATACGGCTACTAGAGAGACAGAGATAACTGCCATGCAGTCCATTCCAACACACACAACTGTCTAAGTCATCTCATGCTGCTATGACAGAAATACCACAAGTGGATGGCTTTAACAGACAGAAATTTATTCTCACCACTAAGGAGGCTAACAGTCTGAATTCAGAGCACTAGCTCTAGGGAAAGGCTTTTTCTCTCTGCTGGCCCTGGAGGAAGTCCTTGTTCCCTTTCAACATCTGTAGGCCTGGTGTTCCTTGGAGATTTCCATGTGTCTTGTCATCAGTCTTCCCCTGAGTCTAGGCGGTTCTCAGCGAAAGGACCCCGGGTCCAAAGGATGTACCCTGCTCCCAGCTCTTCTGTCTTGGTGGTAACAGGTCCCTCTGGTCTGTGCTTGCTCCTGAAATCTCTTTTATATCTCATCTCAGAAGGAGATTGATTCAAGACACAAACTAATCCTGTAGATTGTATTCTGCCTTATTACCATAACTGCCCCTAACCCTGACTCAATAACGTCATAGAGGTTAGGGTTTACAACACGCAGGATAATTACATCTGATCCCAACACGGAGGACAGTTACTTAATACAGAGAACTATGGCCTAGCCAAATTGACACGTATTTTGGAGAGACACAATTCAATCCAAAGCAGGGACTTTGTGTCCAACACAACAAAATACTACCCAGTCCAGCATCACCTTCACAATCACCAGCGTGTTCAGGCATGTTGACAAGGATGTCCCTCTACTTCCCCAAAAATAATGTCTTCCTCCAGCAAAGGATCCCTCCTGGTGACATGCCCAAAGCCAGCAAGTCACAAACGTTCCGGTGGGATCCGTGAGGTTTTCATGGCTCATTTTGGAATGGACATCGCCTGTCCTTCCTTCCCAGTCTGCCTTGGTCTGGAAGATCTGCTGAAACCCGTCCACCACGGGTGGCTCAGCTTCCAGAATCACAGCCACACACGAGCCATCGCAGCATGGCATGCTGAGGGCCAAGTCCTAGAAAACTTCACCTGCGTGACTCACTTCTACTGGTCCTTCAGTGGCTTGAGGCATCTCCCTCATAACCAGCCCCCAGGATGACTCTGGAGAAAGAAACTCAAGGATTTTGCTCACAAACACGTCTTGTATGAGAACATCCAACTCTGACATGCAGTTTCCTGAAAAGGGTTTTGCACACTCAAACTGCTAAGCATCAGAAGCAAATTCCAAAGGCTTTTGGCTGCTTTGAACCTTACGGCATCAAATACAATGGGAAACCCTACAAGCTGTAGGCATGCCAGTTAGTGTGAGCATTGACGCACTCCCAGTTTTACTAAGGGACAGCTCTATTTCCAACCTCATCCATACGATTATGGGGCTGTACCCACATCACGGCTTTTCACACCAAGCTGGGTGCAATCAGTTTGTGTCTTTGAGTTTTACTGGTCAGGAATGTAAATACCAAGACTGACACTGGGCAGGGGACAAATACAGACTCTGAGTGGAGGACATGACATTGCCATGCTCGGGTTATGCAATGACTTGGTAAGTCCCAGGGGGGCTGCAGGCAGCACATCTGAGCAGCAAAGCCCCCGAGAACTGACCTGAGGCCTCTTAAAGACTGAATTTGGTGATTCCAGGCGGGAGACAGGTTCTAAGTGACAGATCTGTTGACAGAGGGCCTGAATCCATGAACTTCACCTGTGGGAGAAACTCGCCCTCAAAGCCCGGGTCTCCAATCTGTAAAGTGGGGGTCACAGGGCTGATGGCAGGATTCTGAGAGTGAACACAAATAAAGTGGCAGTGTGAACATCCCAGGGCCACTGCAGCAAGTCACAAGTAGCTGGGTGGCTTCAAACAACAGAAATAATTCTCTCACAGCTCTGGAGGCCAGAGCCCAAACTCAAGGTTGGCAGGTCCACGCTCCCTCCGAAGGCACTAGGGGAACCTTTCTTTTCTCTTCCAGAGGCCAGTGGCTGCAGGCATTCCCTGGCTTGTGGCTACATCACTGCACTGCGTGTCTCCATCTTCACAAGAGCTTGTCCTCTGCGTCTCTTTGTGTCTGCAGCCAAATTTCCTTCTCATAAGGACACCGGTCATTGGATTTAGGACCTACTCTACTCTAGTGGAGGAGCTCTGGTGGCATACTGGGTAACCCACTTGGCTGCTAACCAGAAGGTCAGTGGTTCAAACCCACCAGCTGCTCCACAGGAGGAAGATGAGATGGTTTGTTTCTGTAAAGATTTACAGCCTTGGAAACCCAATGGGGGTTGCTATGAGTCAGAATCAACTTGATGGCAGTGGTTTTGGTTTTGGCTCTACTCCAGGGAAGGGGTCCTGGGGGTGCAACGGTTAAACACTCGCTGCTAACCAAAAGGTTGGTGGTTTGAACCCACTCAGCTCCTCTGTGGGAGAAAGACCTGGTGCTCTGCCCCTGGAAAGACTAAAAACCCATTACATTGCCATCGAGTCAATCCCAACTCAGAGAGACCCTGAAGAACAGAGCAGAACTCCCCCATAGGGTTTCCAAGGCTGTCATCCTTACGGAAGCAGACTGCCACAGCTCTCTCCCTTGGATGGCTGGTGACCTCCTGGCTAGCAGCCAAGCCCTTTATCATTGTGCCATCAGGGTTCCCTCATCAAGATGCAGCCCCGAAAACCTCACAGGGCAGTTCTGCCGTGTCACACTGGTCACTGAGCTGGAATCAACTCGATGGCGGCACCTACCACCACCAACTCAGTGTGACCTCATTGTCACCTGATCACATCTGCAGAGGCCCTATTTCCAAATAAGGTCGCTTCACAGGTCCCAGGTTGCTGTGGTGTGCACAGTCCAAAGCCACAACGGTGGCCGTATAGAGATCAGCACCTGTCCTACTGTCGTGACAAAGGGCCTCTTGTGCCTGGGCCCGAGCCAGGGCCCAGGATGCAGCCGAAGAGGACAGGGAAAACCCCCGACAGGGCCCAAGGCAGGCAAGCAATGAACGAGCCAAAAGGAGCAAACTGGAAGTCACAGCCAATGACAAGTGGCACAAAGGGGAAGAATGACGGGCCAGATGAGGGTAGACAGGGAGGCTGTTTACACAGTCCAGCTGCTGTCATGAGCTAACCTTGTGTTTCCCAGAGAGCTCTGCTGAGTTCTAATCCCTGGTACCTGTGAACACACCTTGTTTAGAAAAACAACCTTTGAATATAAGACCAAATCCAGATGAGGTCACATTGCAGCTGGGTGGGCCCTCATCCAGTGACTGGTGGTCTCATAAGAAGAGGGACATTTGGACACAGACACAGACATTTAACTGACACCAGAAAGCAGGAAAGGAGCCCCAGTGGCTCAGTGGCTAACGCATTCAGCTGCTAACCAAAAGGTTGGCAGTTCAAACCCACCAGCTGCTCTGTGGGACAAAGATGAGCCGTCTGCTCTAAATTTTGGTACATGCCAGGCAGAGGCCCCAATAAAAACCCTGGGCATTGGGTCTCTTGATGGGCCTCCTGAGTAGATGACCCTTCACATGCATTGTCACACTCACTGCGGAAGGAATTAAGTGTGTCCTGGGTGACTTCACAGGAGCTCTGGTGGCGAGATGGGGCAATCTACTTCCATACTGATACTGCCTCGGAAACCCAAGGAGGGGTCGCTATGAGTCAGATCTGACTCGATGGCAGTGAGTTTGGCGTTTGGTTTGTGTGACTTCACGGGGAGAGGACTCTGAGCCACGCCTGGTTTCCCCAGACCTGGGCCCACGTGCTTTCTCCCTTCGCCGATTCTGCTTTATGTCCTTTTGCTGTAACCAAGTACAGTGAGTATAACTAGATGATGAGTCCTCCTGGGGACTCAGTGAACCCGGGGTGGTCTTGGGAGCCTGCAGACTTCCTGGCAAGAGGGGGGGCAGCCCAGCCTGGGTAGTGGAGACGGCAAAGAGTGATCCACCTGCGGGTTCGTTCCGCAGAGGGCCACAAGGGGAGAGTGGTGTTGACCCTGATAATGGAGGGGAGCAGAGGGGCCGGGACGTGGGGTGACCTGCCACCCACATACCACAGGGCAGTTGGAGCAAATCCAGAAGAGCCCCCTGCTCCATGTCAAACCCCCTTCTGCTTAAATAGCCAGAGTGGAGCCCAATAAACCAGGTCGACATGGGTTGCCTTGGGGCAGACAAGTCGGCACTACGTATTTCACCTTATCCTAAATGACAAAACAAAAAATTCATCGCCATTGAGTTGGTATCAACTCATAGAACCCCATAGGCTGGAGCGGAATTGCCCCACAGGGTTTCCAAGGCTCAAATCTTTACGGAAGCAGACTGCCACATCTTTCTCCTGTGGAGCGGCTGGCGGGTTACAACCACTGACTTTTCGGTCGGCAGCTGAGTGCTTCAACCACTGTGCCGCCCAGGGCTCCACGTATCCTAAACAGACCTGTGAAATCAGCTTTGAAGTGCCATTTACACAGGCGGCCGTGAAAAGAATAAACGCTTGGTTGGATACTCACTGGCCACTTAAATCCCTCAAGGACCCCCACCACAAGTGCTGGTACACACTCCCCACACCTACCGTCAAGTCCGAGCACATCCAGAACCTCCGTCCAAACTTTCCACAGCACCTCCACGAACATATCCACGCCCAGCACGAACCTCTCAGTCAGCCTGGTCAGGAACTGCAGAGATGAGAAAACGGTCCCCGTCAAATGAGCCAGAGTCCGCTGCCTTCCCAGAACAGTCGAGCAAGGAGACATGTTGTTGTTGTTGTTGTGTGCCGTCAGGTCGGCCCTGACTCATAGCGACCCCTCCTTGGGTTTCCGAGGCAGTATCTCTATGGAACTAGATTGCCCAACCCTCCTTCCGAGGAGTGGCTGGTGGGTTTGAACCGCCAGCCCTCTGGTTAGCAGTCAAGTGCCTTAGGCACTACACTACCAGGGCTCCTACACTGCAGTGCAGCCCCCTCCAAACCTTGCCCTGACACCCCAGCCCCTCCCTTGCTCCCTGCTGCCCTTCCTCCCTGGCCCTGCCCTGACTCTTCCAATCAGGACACAGGACCCCTTCCTGTGGCTCCGTGCAATGTCTTTCTTGTGTCAGCGTCTATCTGCTTTGTCAAATTCCGATCTGGCCATCTCTCCCTTGCTCTCTGCCCAACCCTATCTGCACCCTGTCTCTGGCCCCGAGCACACCAAGCGTATCCCCACCACGACGCCTTGGCCCTCGGCAGTCCTTCTGCCTGGAAGGCTGGGTCCCTGACTGGCTCCATCTCTTATTCAGTGTGAGCTCACTTCCATGGCCACTCTATGCCCATTCTTTCCAACTCCACTGAGCTTCTGTGCATGGAGCAATCAACCATGTGAGATAAAAAAATTATGGAGAAAAAAAAAAAAAAGTTCTGCACCTGGGGGCACACTCACATCTCCAGCACTAAATTAGCTGAACTGTGGGCAGGAGAGTCTACGCCTCACTCTCCTCATCAGTCCAGTGGGGAGGATGTCCACAGCGCCCTCCATCAGAACCGGAGCAGGCACACATTAAGCTTAACCACAAATGACCCACCATAAGCAGCACTGGCACACCATCTGATTTCCTTAATAGCACTTACCACTCTGAAATGGTCTCATTTCCTTCTTTACTTATTGTCTGTCCCCTCCCCGGCCATGAAAGCTCCCCAGGGAACATTCTGTCTGGCTTGTGAGCCTCACCTAGTACACGTTCAGTGTTCTGTTTTAATTCTGATGAAATACCCGTAACATAAAATTCACCATTTTAAGGTTTTCAGTTCAGTGTCATTAAGTCAACCCCCACCTCTATCTGGTCCCAGAACATTCTCATCGCCCCAAACAGAAGCCTGTGCTCGTGAACCGGCACTCCTCAGTCCCCCTCCTCAAGCCCCTGGCAACCACTAATCTACTTTCTGCCTCTATGGATTTGCCTATTCTGGGCACTTCATACTAACGGCATCACACAGAAAGAACCTTTTGTGACTGGCTTCTCTCACTGATCATAATGTTTTAAAGGTTCATTCCTTCTTTTGGCCAAAGAGTTGTCCACTGTCTCACGAGACTACAAAGTGTCTATCCATTTGCCAGTGGACGGACGTGTGGACGGTTTCTACCTTCTGACAACTGCCAACAGTGCTTCTGTGTCCAAGCTGCTTCAGGATCTTTCAATGAACAAATGAGTACATCACTCCCCTGCCGGATCCATCCTGTTCTCTGATGGGGTTCTTTTACCCCCTATTAAGCACTTGCTCAGTGCCTAGTACTGTGCAATCTAACTCATCACCTTTAATCCTTCCACTTTATCTCCTTTGTACAAACACTGACCCAAGGTCACAAAGCTAGTGAGAGGCAGGGCTGGAAGTCTGACCCACATCTGCTGGACGCCAATGCCCATGCTCCAAGTGCTCCAAGAAGGTCAGGGTTTATTTTAGTTCAGTTTTTAAACTTTGTATTGTGATTTGAGTGAAAGTTGACAGCAAACTGGTTTTCCACTCAACTGTTCATACACGTTGTGTGTCATGACGTTGACTGCAGTCCCCACAAGGTAGCAGCCCTCCTCTCACCTCCTCCCATTTCCACCTCTTCTTTCCGGTCCCTTCCTGCCTTCTGACCTTTATCCCTGGACAAACGCTACCCTTCTGATCTCATACGGTTTATTTCAGACAATCTGAGATTAGCGCATGGGCTGTTTCTTTAAACACCCTCAAGGCACAGAGCAGAGGGCAGGTCTGGATCCAATCTTAGTAAAAGCAAAGGTGCTGAAAATTAGTTTCTACCAGACCTGGCTATGCCTTAATTAAAATTAACAAAACAACCTACCCCAAGGCTGGCTGGCAGGAAGCAAGCTTAATGGCATCAGCCTCATCCCAGATGCCGGGCCGGTTCAAACCCACCAGCATCTCAGCCCAAGAAAAGATCTGGTCATTTGCTTCCATAAAGAATACAATCTAGAAACCCTGTGGGGGCAGGTCTCCTCTGTCCTATAGGGTTGCAGGAGACAGAACCGACTCACTGGCCCACAACAAGGTGTTATGAGGCAAGAAGTGAGTGTGGGCTGCACGTCCACCTGAAACCAGTCACTTCCCCTCAGTGCCTCAGTTTCCTCATGTGTAAGATGGAAACACCACCTACCTCAAAGGGTTGTCCCTGAGTTCCTAGATCTATAAAAGCACTAGTGTGTTTCAGGCCAATAGTATCTACCATCATCTCTGCGACAGGCCAAAGCCGTGGTTCCCTCCAGAAAGAGTTCTGGCCTCATGTCTCTGACTGTTTGCCAGAATGTAGGCCTCTCCTTGATACAACCCCAAAACTCAGCCCTGAAATCCCCATTTTGTCTTCTGTCTCCGCTGACCTTTGAAGGTTCGCCCAGACCATCAGCTGAGACAAGGGGTTCCTTTTGCATGCCCTGTATGAGGCTGGTGACTTCCTTTTGCTCTGAAACAAACAGTCCTGCCTCCAAACAGCTCAGACGCTCAGGCAAGGGGCCATAAGAAAAGTATCCGCACCCTTGATGTCCCAGAGGACTTGAGGGCAGCCTTTGCATTCACGTGCTCAGCCACGTTCTTTCCTCTCCTTGGCCACCTACACAGAGTTCTCCCTCCCAGAGCCGTACTGTCCTACAAGTGAGGGTGCAGCCCCACGTCCACCTGTAAGAGGGGGACATTGGACTCGGAAGCTGGTTTCCCTAACAAATCAACCTGTCTTCCATTTCAGCTGGTAAGGATACCCAGCTGAACAGATTCGGTTTTAACATTCTCCCCCCTCCTTCCCTTCATGTCAGAGACCAGCAAACTTTTGTTTTTAACCCTCAAAGTCCACCAGCTGAGCTAAGCAAAGAAGCCTTACGGTATGGCCAGTAAATAATATAAACAACAATAATAATAACCAGTTCTCTGGGTAAGCAATGGACCAAGGACTCGTATTTCTAACTTCACAATGAACAGAATGTGACTACTACCCCATTGAACAGATACAGAAACTGAGGCTCAAAGTAGCGACGCCACTTGTCTAAAGTTACCCAGCTTCTAAGTGGTAGGGTCAGGCTTTGAGCCTAAACTGCTCTAGACTCTAACATTCGAGGTCTGGGATACAACAAAGGAATCAACATAAGTAACAGCAAGGGCTGATCGCAGGAACCTGCGGTACCACATGCAACGGTCTCCAGCTACTTCCCCTTTCTGGGGAGCGGTTCGGAGGACTCTGACCCAACGGTGCGCCTGTGCCGCCTGCCCCAGGGCCCCCGAGCCGGTTAACTCGCTCCCAGCACCATTCGCAGGACGGCCAAGTTCATCCACAATCCCAAAGTAACAAGACGCTGTGTGGGAACGGCCGGCCCTGGTGCTGCCAAGCAACAGTGCAGCCCGCTGGCTCTCCCTTCCCGTAAAGGAAAAATAAGCCCCAAAATCTGGAAAGCAGAGAGAGGAGGCCCTAAGATGCTCGGAGCAGTGACCCGGGCTGCGAGGCTACAAGACGCCGGGCAGGCTTGGGAGTGTGGAGGCCGCGCGGGCGGGC
Organism: Orycteropus afer afer; assembly: GCF_000298275.1. Lineage (NCBI taxonomy): Eukaryota > Metazoa > Chordata > Mammalia > Tubulidentata > Orycteropodidae > Orycteropus > Orycteropus afer. The sequence goes on from NW_006921635.1 coordinate 805,345, forward strand.
AGCCCCCGGGCGACGGGCACGGTGCCTGGCTCATAGTAGGTGCTCGGCCAACGCGTGAATGAATGAATGAATGGGAGGCGCGGCGGCGTCAGGAGGCCCAGCCACGCCGCCCCAGGGGGCAAGGTCCAAGGTGAAGGGTCGCGCGTCCGCGAAGGCGTCCCGAGGCCCTGCGCCCCCGTCCGGTGGCGGACCGGGCCGCTCAGACCTGACCCTTCCGAGCCGGGCACCCTCCCGCTCGGCCCGCAC
>NW_006921635.1:806380-808814 GCF_000298275.1 Orycteropus afer afer
CAATTGTTCGGAACCATGACACACGCAGTCTATATAAATTTTTGCATTCATGATGGTACTCAAAAATTGGCCACCATTGCCCATGGCAAGGGTACCTGCTCTTCATGTTGAAAGTTTTAAATAAAAGGGAAATACCAAACATCTTCGCCTGCCCTTCCTAATGGAACTCTGTTTCAGAGTCACAAAATAGTTGAGGAAAAGTTTTGTTTAGAAAAAGCCCAGCTAATAAATGAGGAGGGAATGAGGGATTGAAAAATCATTTACACACTTTAACGACTAAAATGAGAAAGGTTTGTGGGGAATGAACAAATTGTCACCCTAATCTGCCAATCAAGCTTAGTGGGAGGAAGTAGCTGGCCACCTGTGATGGATTCTTGTCAAAAGACTTTGAACCTGAACTTGATGAGGCTGATCTAACGGACACTTTACAGGAAATATGAGGAATAGAGAAACAAATGAGAAGAGGCAGAAGCAATCGTCCAAATTCAGAGTTTGAGGCGTTCAACAGAACAAGTGATCCATTTCTTCGACAAAAAAACGGCCTAAAAGGAGAGGGGGGTGAAAAAAACAACTCACTGCTGTGGAGTCTTCTGGTTGGCGAGGCATTGTCTCTACAGAAGCAGATTGCCCTATCTTCCTTCTGAGGAGTGGCTGGTGGGTTTGAACCACCAGCCTTCTGGTTAGTAGTCAAATGCTTTAGGTTCTATAGCACTAGAGCTCCTTAAAAAGGGAGAGGAGTATTGATTTTGTAAGACTTACCAAAAAAAAAAAAGCAAAAAACCTCACCGCTATCGAGTGGATTCCGATTCATAGAGACCCCTTTGGGTTTCCCAGGGGGTAAATCTACCGAAGTAGATTGTTGTAAGGCTTATGACCCATAGTAATCCAGTACAATTAGAAAACCTTGTTTCCATCCTAAATCAAGTAAATCAAGTGTAATCAAACATTTTTGGGGCAATAACTAAGAAAATGGAACTTAATTTTTGCCAATGTGACAAATGAAAGTTTAACCTTAAAATCTGAACTTACAATTTTTGGATTCCTGAGAAGGTTTTCATATATTTCTTGGTGTTTGATTTGCTCCTATGTGAATTGTTCCTACCCTTTGATCAAAGTAAACTTTTTAATTAAGATGTTACATACATACTTCCGTAGTGATACTGCCTCGGAAACCCAAGGAGGGGTCGCTATGAGTCGGGGCCGACTTGACGGCACATAACAACATACATACAGAGTGTAATGAATTTTCACAAACTCAACACAGGGTAACCAACACTTAGACAGAGAAATGGAGCATGACCAGCCCCAGAAAGCCCCCTTTGTCCTTTCCAATTTACTGTGTTCCCCTGGAAGTGAGGAGGTTGGCTTTGCCTGTTTTTGAACTTTATGTAAATGGAACTACTTTGTTCAACAGGCGGTTTATGAGATGTGTCCGTGTGTTGTGTCTTTTTTCTTCTTAATTTGTAAAATGATCTTGCTATCTTCCAGGAACTAATCCTTTGATCTGATTTAGAAAAATATGTGGGAAATGAACCAATTCTGTTTTGTCCACCACTTGTCTGTCAGTTTCTCATACTGTGGTGGCTTGAGTGTTGCTGTGAGGCTAGAGACTATGCCACCAATATTTCAAATGCCGGCAGGGGTACCCATGGTGGACAGGTTTCAGTGGAGCTTCCAGACTAAGACAGACTCAGAAGAAGGAAGAGGCTGTCCACTTCTCAATGAATTGGGCAGTGAACACCTTATGAATAGCAGTGAAACACTATCTGATATATTACTGGAAAACGTTACAATTAGCTCTGAAATATAGTTCGATATAGTGCTGAAAAGATGAGCCCCTTGGGTTGTAAGTCACTCAAAATATGATTGGGTAAGAGCTGCCTCCTCAGAGTAGAGTCAACTTTAATGACATAGATAGAGTCAAGCTTTTGGAACCTCCATTTGCTGATGTGACATGATTCAAAATGGGAAGAAACGGCTGCAAACATCAGTTAAGAATTGGAATTTGGAATTTATGAAGTGTGAATCTAGGAAAATTGGACATTATAAAAAATGAAATGGAACACGTAAAGATCAATATCCTGGGCATTAATGAGCTGAAATGGACTGGCTTTGGTCATTTTGAATCTGACCATATAATCTACTATACTGAGAATGACAAACTGAACAGGAATGATGTGGCGTTCATCGTCACAAAGAATGTTTCAAGATCTATCTTGAAGTGCAATGCTATCAGTGATAGGGTAATATCTATATGCCTACAAGGAAGACCAGTTAATACTAATATTATTCAATTTACACACCAAACACCAAAGCCAAAGTTGAGGAAATTGAAAATTTTTACCATCTTCTGGTGGTGTAGTGCCGAAGGCATTTGACTGCTGACAGGAAAGCTGGAGGTTCAAACCCACCAGCCACTCCTCGGAAGGAGACT
>NW_006921635.1:809904-811871 GCF_000298275.1 Orycteropus afer afer
TGTCATTGTTCAGCACCCTGCTGTGCTCTGCCAACCTTGGGACTTACAATGGACTTGAATTAATGGCCTGCCATGTAGTTTAGTAACATCGTGACTGTGCCATTTTACTTGTTGACCTTGAGCCTGTCAGCCTCAGCAGTCAACAGCTGAGTGATGAAAAGCTTCTAGCTTCAGTGTGCCAGGAGCTGGAGGCAGAGCTGAAGCTGAAGGTCGAGGGGCTTTCACCCAGCCCCCAGAGCCTGGCATTTTGAACTTGGACTTCTAGCCTCGCGAACTGTAAGAGAATAAACTGTTTGTTCAAGTCATCCTGTTTGTGGTATATTCTTGTCAGAGCAGCACTGGGGAACCAGAACACTTGGCATTTCACGTAGAACATGCTTGGCCTTTCTCAAGCTGAAAGAACTGAAGAAAAAATTCAAACCTTGAGTTGCAATACTGAAAGATTCTATGAGCAAAATATTGCACAATGCAGGAAATATCAAAATAAGATGGAAGGAATACACAGAGTGACTGTACCAAAAAGAATTGGGTCGATGTTCATCCATTTTGGGAGGTAGCATATGATCAAGAAATTATGGTATTAAAGGAAGAATTCAAAGCTGCACTGAAGGAACTGGTGAAAAACAAGGCTCCGAGAATTAATGGAATACCCACTGAGATGTTTCAACAAACAGATGCCACACTGGAGGCAATTACTCGTCTATGTCAAGAAATTTAGAAGACAGCTACCTGGCCAAGTGACTGAAAGAGATCCATATTTGTACCCATTTCAAAGACAGGTGATCCCACACAGTGTGGACATTATCAAGCAATATCATTAATATTACACACAAGTAAAATCTTGCTGAGAATAATTCAAAAACGGTTGCAGCAGTATATTGACAGGGAACTTCCAGAAACGCAAGCTGAGTTCAGAAGAGGACGTGGAACAAGGGATATCATTGCTGATGTCAGATGGATCTTGGCTCAAAGCAAAGAATACCAGAAAAATGTATACTTGTGTTTTATTGACTATGCAAAAGCATTGAATTGTGTGGATTATAGCAAATTATGGATAACATAGAGAAGAAGGGGAATTCCAGAACACTTAATTGTGCTCATGAAGAACCTGTACAGAGACCAGGAGGCTGTCATTCGAACAGAACAAGAACTATATGGTTTAAAAGCAGGAAGGGAGTGTGTCAGGATTGTAGCCTTTCATTGTACTTATTTAGTCTGTATGCTGAGCAAATCCGAGAAGCTGGACTCTATTAAGAAAAACATGGCATCATGATTGGAGGAGGACTCATTAACAACCTGTGACGTGCAGATCACACAATCTTGCTTGTTGAAGGTGAAGGTGATTTGAAGCACTTCCTGATGAAGATTAAAGACTACAGTCTGCAGTATGGATCACACCTCAATATGAAGAAAACAAAAATCCTCACAATTGGACCAATAAGCAGCATCATGAGGGGGTGGAGGGGTGGGGGGTGGGGGGCGTTGATGTCACCAACCGCTATGGGGAAGAAAGATGTCACATTCAGTTTCCGTAAAGTTTTAGTCTTGGAAACCTTATGGGGCAGTTCTACCCTGTCCTATAGGGTCGGAGTAAGTCAGAATGACTGGAGTGTCAACTTCTTTAAATTTTTTTAAATAGATAACCTTTGCCTGGCTCCGCCCCCCTGAACTAAGCCCCACCCCTTCTCCTGCCCGGCCCGCTGTTCGGCACAATCCCGCCTCTAGCTCAACCCCTCAGCGTCCCAGGCTGCCGTAATTCGCGCGAGAGCTTAACCCGGAAGTCTCACAGACCGGCCGGGTGGTCGGGTTGCCACGTGGGTTGGGCTTTGCGGGGCGGTGCGGGTGCGGGCACCGAATCCCATCGAGCGTAGCAGCATGGGGAAGCTGCGCCGGCGGTACAACATCAAGGGGCGCCAGCAGGCGGGCCCCGGCCCCTCGAAGGAGCCCCCGGAGCCGCCCCCGGTGCT
>NW_006921635.1:812211-837463 GCF_000298275.1 Orycteropus afer afer
GAGAGCTTTGGGCAAGACAACGAGGTAATTTCATCCATTCTGATGGCTTCGATCTTAATCTCCGTGCCAGCGACCCTACTGTGTTTTCAGACCAGATGTCAGGTCACCTGCAGGATTTCCGTATTTCTGCTCGGACGCCCCCTTTCTAGTACAAACGCTTGGACACCGAGCAGAAAACAGGTTTTTAAAACATCCTGCGCTCCTGAATTTACACGCTTCTGGGAGGAGACAGGCCAAGCTGTACCCTGGAATACACATAATGTTACCTGGCTATTGGTAGGAAGAATGTAAGCAGAAGAGGTGGGTGCGGCTGGGTTGCAGTGTTCCCTAGGGCCGTGGGGAAGGCCTCTGAGAAAGTTACTGGAGTCAAGCCTAGAGGAAGCAGAAGAAACTGAGCCAGACCCTGTAGTGTCAGGAAGACTTTGGCTGTTGCTCTGAGGGAGCTGGGAGGTGGGGAAGGGTCTACAGCAGAGAAGGGACGCAACAAGGATGTCGGTGTTTTTTTTTTCTTTTAAATTTCATTGTGATTTGGGTGCAAGTTTACAGACCAAGTTCATCTTCCATACAACAGCTCACATACACTTGCACCCTCTGGGTAGCTGGCTGTGGCCAAAGTGACCACAGCCTTGTCCCTTGAAGGACGTAGGTTGTAACAGCGTCACTGGGCTGCTGCATTGAGGAAACCCAGTAGAGACACAGGCAGAACCAGATGATCAGCTAGGAGGCTGTTTGTTACATGAATTCCTACAGGAGTTGATGGTGCTGGGCCCCGCGAGGCAGTGGTGAGGAGGTGAGAAGTGGTTGTGCTCAGGGTATGTTCTGAGGATGGTGTGGACAGGATTTTCTGACTGACTAGCCCGGTGTCTAAGAACAGAGAAGGAATGATTCCCAGGAGTTGGACTTAGTCTCTGGAGAAGGCTGGAGGCGGGGAGAGGGTTGCAGCTTGGAGAATACCCAGGCTCAGCTTTGGGTGTGAGTGGCTGCGGTGCCTTGTAGATACCCAGGCAGGCTTCTGCTGACTCGAGTCCTGAGGAAAGCTGAGTGCAGGTGGAGGTAGTGGCTTGGGAGTCAGCCTCATCACATGTGTCATTAAAAGTCAGGGCGTGAGTGTGGACCAAGCAGAGAAGAGATCCACGGACCTCAGGGCTGGAGGAGAGAGCTGAGGAGCCTGCAGCAGAAATGGAGTGACCGGGAAGAACGGGAGAGGGTGGTGGCCCCGGGGACCAGGGAAGAGACTGAGTCAGATGCTGGTGTCGGGTCAGGGATGAAAGGGTGTGAGATTTAACACTGGGTTAGGAGGTCTTTGGTGACCCCGATGGGAGCAGTTTGGGAGGAGAGTATAGGCAAAGCGAGGTTGTCAGGGTTCAAGGACAAAGACGTCTCTCAGGCTCCCGAAACTGTCCATGTACCACGTTGAACTCACCTAGCAAATGGAGTGTAAACTCCTGAAGGGCCTCGCAGCTTAATCTGCTGCCATTCAGTGAATTCCTACAACAACCCTATAGGACAGAGCAGAACTGCCCCCATGGGATTTCCAAGACTGTAATCTCTATGGAAGCAAACCACCACATCTTTCTCCCATGGAGCAACTGATGGGTTTGGCCCACTGACCATTCAGTTAGCAGCCAAGCGCTTGAACTGCTGCACCACCAGGGCTCTCTCCTGGCAGGTGAGGCAGTAGGAAAGAATGGGCCCCCGATTCTGGAGCTGGGGGAAGGAAGGGGAGCCAGGGCCTCTGGAGAAGCTCCTGCCCTCTGCCCACCGATGTGCATTCTCTCGCACACACTGGTTCAACCTGGGTGGCAGTGAGGGTACGAGAGAGACATCAGGGTGGGAACCCGGAGGTCTAAAGTCCGTCCTCAGAAGTGGTGTGGATCACCTGGGCACTGAAGCAGATTGTGCCTCCGGCCTCCATTTCTTCATCTGGAAAATGGACCAACAGCAATAGCTGTCTGACCTGTTGTCAGCGTTTGTTGTTGTTGTGTTGCTGTGTGCCGTCGAGTCAGACCCGACTCATAGCAACCCCTCCTTGGGTTTCTGAGGCAGTATCACTGTGGAAGTAGATTGGCCCATCTTCCTTCTGAGGAGTGGCTGGTGGGTTTGAACCGCCAGCCTTGTGGTTAGCAGTCAAGTGCCTGAGGCACTTTGCTCCCAGCATTTTGCAAAACATGTTCCTGACTCAAGTGAGGATGCTTTGCAAAGTGAAGGGAGGAGATGGAGGTATGGTTCCTGTGGCAGACATTGTAGCAGCAGTGACAGCTCACACAGGGGGAGAGGGTCCTCTGGGAGGACGGGAGACACCCGAGCGGATGATTTTAGGGGGTGATCAGAGCAGAGGGGCTGAGGCCTCTGTCGCCGAGGTCTGGAGGGAATTGTTTCTGAAATCTGAGCGAGACGGCTGGGTTTATCCCTGCCTTTCCCAAAGGCTGGAGGGACCTTTTTTTTTAAAAAAAAAAAAAAAAAATTGTATTGTGATTTGGGTGAAAGTTTACAGAGCGAGTTCATCTTCCATACAGCAGTTCATGTGCATTTTGTTCCATGACATTGACTGCAATGCCCCGCAGTGGAACAGCTCTCCTCCCGGACCTTCCAGCACCGGAAGTCAGATTGCCTTCCTGCTGAAACCTCCGGATGAGTCGTGCATGTTTAGGATCAAATCCTTCCTCCAGGCCCCACAGGCTCCTGCTGGCCTGCTCATGGAGGCCCTGGGTGGTGTTTGATCTTCATGCCCATCCTCATGGAGGCCCTGGGTGGTGCAGTGGTTAAGTGCTTGGCTACTAACCCAAAGGTTGGCAGTTTGAGTCCAACCAGAGGGACCTCAAAGAAAGGTGGTGCCAATCAAGAGACGGAGAGTTGCAGATTGGATAAGAAAACAAAACCCATCAATATGCTGCCTACAAGAGACACACCTTATGGAATACTATGCAACGCTAAAGAATAATGTAGAATCTGCAAAACACCACATAACGTGGATGAACTTGGAGGACATTATGCTGAGTGAAATAAGTCAGTCACAAAAGGACAAATATTGTATAAGTCCGTTATTGTAAAACTTAAGGAAAGGTTTATCTATTGGAGGAAATTTTCTTTGTTGGTTACCAAGGGTGGGAGGGGAGGGGAGGGAACGCTGTTAGATAGATAGTGATAAATATTGATTTGGGTGAAGAGAAGGGCAATGTACCAAATGGGAGTGACCAATATGGCACCATTGAGGATGAGAAAGACATAGAGAGGTACATGGGAAGTACAGGCAACCAATATGAACCCTTTTGCATATACAGTACTGAGTTGTCAGTGAAGGTAAACAGGGGTATATGGACGGATAGATAGGTGGACAGGCTAAACAATTAGATATGTCTAAATGGGGAGTGTATCCAAGATCATATATAGGGTTGGCAGACAATGGTCTTAAAGTTTATGTGAGTGATCAGAATTCCCAGGTGTATAGTAGAGCTGACAAGGGGCAAGGTTATGGTCATTGCTTGGTCACAGTCAGCTACCCAGAGGGACCGAGTAGTTGATCCTGCGGGCTTGGGACCATAGTCGCAGGGGACATCAAGCTCAATTGGCATAACATACTATACAAAACATTGTTCCACCTCCTACTTTGGCGAGTAGCGACTGGGATCTTAAAAGCTAGCAAGCTGCCATCTAGATGCAACAATGGGTGTCTCCTCGTCAAGAAGAAAGAAGAAAACCAAATGAATGGAAACAATCAGTCGTAGCGACTGGTACACCATCTGATCTGCAACCTATACAACTATGAGACCAGAAGAACTAGATGGTGCCCAGCTACCACTGTCATCCACTTGGAAGGGATGTACGAGATCCTGCATAGAGAGGGAGGACAATGTGGAACAAAACTCAAAATCATTTGGAGGCAAAAAAAAAAAAAGAAGAAGAAGGTGGGGACCAGGTTTGCTGGTCCAATAGAGCCTGGTGAAACCACTGAGACTATGGCCCCTAGCTGCCCTTCAGGTCTGGGATTGAACCCACACCTGTGGTTTCCAGCCAAACAAAGAACAGGCAAGTGAGTTAAAAATTAACCCAAAGAAAAAAACACCCTGGAGAGAACAATCATGGGAGAAGGAAGGGCTGCTTATGCACAGGGAGACAGCTCAGGGTGCAGAAGAGTATGGAGGGATGGACACTGGGAAGGAGGTAACTATGGGGAGAAAGTGGGAGGGGAGCTGTTGCATTGTAAATTTTGGTCAATGACATGAGACAAAGTATATGTGAACTGCTGTATGAAAAGTGAATTTACTCTGTAAATCTTCACCCAAATCAAAATAAAATAAAAAAAAAGGTGGTGACCTGCTTCTGTCAAACCAACCCTGAAAACGCTGTGCCGCACTGTTCTGCCCTGACACGGGGCACCAGCCGCCAGGCTCGGGTCAGAGGCTGGCTCGGGCTTTTCCTGCCCTGATGCCCGCCCCTTCTGTGGCATTTGTGCTGATTGTGGTGCTCTTACTGTGAACCAGACATGCGAGGTGTCCTCCTGGCCCAGGCCCGCACCTGTTGGTTCTGTGTGGACGGGAGGCTCACAGGTGGGGCTGGAGGGCAGCTGGGGGTGACGATGTACATGGAGTATCACGTGTCTGGCTTCTGGGGCCGTGGGTGAGACGGGTGTATCTGTTCAGACAAGGGGACGTTGAAGGGTGTCGACGGGAGCAACGCCCTGGTTCTCTTGGGGAGGAAGAAGAAGACCAAAGCCCCTCCCCCATCGAGGAAGGAGAAGAAGCCGCTGACTAAGAAAGAGAAGAAAATGCTGCAGAAAATCTTGGAACAGAAGGAAAAGAAGAGCCAGGTAGGCCCTGCTCTCCGAGGGTCGGCACGTGGCTCTGCAGAGTGGGGAGGGGTGAGGGGTCTGCCTCCCCGTCACGCGGCATAGAAGGCAGGGTGTCCCACAGAACATTCTAGAATAAGGGAAATGTTCTACGTCCATGCTGTCCAGTAGGTAGCCACTTGTGGCCAGTGTGACCGAGGTATGGGATTTTAAAATTTTTAGTTAATTTAAATTCCAGTGCACACGGGGCTAGTGGTCACCGTATCGGACACACAGCCCCAAAGCCTTCTCGCCCCTCCTGGGAGGAAGCCACTTGGGTCTCGGTCAGTGTCGTATGTGGGCAGATGTGCTGAGGCCCTAAGGTTGGTTAGCTGGGGCGTCTGCTGGTCAATGCACGCACTTCTTTGCTGTTGTTTCTGTTGATAATATACACGGCAGAGCGTGCACCCATTTGTGTACAGTTCAGTGGTGGTCATTACATTCTCCGAGTTGGGCAGCGGTTCTCACCCTCCTCTTTGGAATTGTCCTCACTGCCCCCGAGGTTCCTGTCTCATCTTCTGAGTTGTTTTTCTCCATTTGATCCCATAGAGGCAGGTCTTGAAAAGCGCAGTGCTCACGGGGGATGTTCTTCACTGATTAAGCCTAAGCATGGCTTGGTTTTGAAGAAGAGTTAAGGGCGTATATTTGGTTGACGATTTAAATCCCCGCCCACCCTTTTTATATTTAAGGTCATTTATGTTATTTACTTTTTCACTTTCTTCTAGAGAATTTCAACCTTTTTTCCTCAACTTATTTTACTTGAGGTAGCAGTCCCTTAACATAAAATCCAGCATCTGAACCTTTGTGGTGGACTGCTCAGTGGGTCCCGTGCACTAAGTTGTACAGCCGTGCCAACCTGGCTGCATCCATTTGGAACATGGTGCAGCAATGGAATTATAAGCTGACCATTAATTTAAGAGCACTTCAGGTGTTAGTGAGCTGTGGTAGCATAGTGCCTAAGGCACTTGACTGCTAACCAGAGGGCTGGAGTTCAAACCCACCAGCTACTCTTCAGAAGGAAGGTTGGGCAGTCTCCTTCCGTAGTGATACTGCCTCAGAAACCCAAGGAGGGGTTGCTATGAGTCAGATCCAACTTGATGGCAGTGAGTTCAGGTGTTAGTGATACCGAAACTCTATCTAGAGTCTCGTCTCCCGTCCACAGACAAGGTCCTGGTGTGGAATGTGTCATGTGCCCATTTCCCTCCCCAGAGAGCAGAGATGCTCAGGAAATTGAGTGAAGTCCAGGTTTCCGAAGCAGAGATGAAGCTCTTTTTCACCACGTCTAAGCTGGGCCTGGGAGAACGCATGTACCGCAGCAAAGAGTGAGTCCCTCGGTATTTTGCTAGAGCCCCTTCCTCTGGCCCGGGCCCCTAGGGCAAAGACTCACAGGGCATAGACTCAGTCTTCTATGGATTGACAAGGAACTCTGGTAGCACAGTGGTGAAGCACTTGACTGCTAACTAGAGGGTTCGCAGTTCAAACCCACCAACCCCCCCATGGGAGACGTATACTCCTGTATCTTGGAAGGCAGTCTGTTTCTGTAAAACAATTACAGCCTTGGGAATCCTACGGGGCAGTTCTGCTCTGTGCTTGCTATGAGTCGGAACCAACTCAACGGCAGCAGGCTTGGTTTTGGTTTATGGGTCGACAAGGAGCTGTGGCACCACAATGATGAAAGGCTCAGCTGCTAGACAAGGTTGGAGGTTCAAACTCAGCAGCTGCTCCATGGCGGAAAGACCCGGTGACCTGCTCCCGTAAAGATTATACAGCCCAGGAAACCCTGTGGGGCTGTTCCACCGTGTCACATGGGGTCATCGGGAACCACCATCTCTTTGATGGCCACACAAAAGCATGAGTTGACGGGGAGATCCGTTTGGGCTGAAGCTGGTGGAGCAGCATGCATCTTGGGGGTGAAGCCAGCAGGGTCTGCTCCATGCCCTTGGCGCCCAGGGCCCCAAGCTGCTCGCTCCCGAGGTTCTGGTGTTACCCTGCCATCCCGAGGCCACTTACAGGCCCCGACTCTTACCAGACGGTGAGGCCAGACGCTGCAGGCAGGTGGTCAGGGGCTAGATCTGGCCCTTGGTGGTTGGTTTGGTCAGCATTTGACAGTTGACCAGTAGGTGGATTGCTTTTCCAAGGCTGGTGTAGCCAACAGGGTGGCTCTGAACCACAGGGGCGTGTTTTTCTCAAGTTCTGGACCCAGAGGCAGCCGTGGGGGGTGGGCAGGGCCGGTTCCTTCTGGAGAGTCTGCGGGAAAGATCAGCACGTGCCTTTCCCAGCGTCCGGCAGTTGCTGACAAACCTCGGTATTCCGCATTGTTCCAGCCTCTGCCTCGGTCCTTCTCTTCTTACAGGGACGCTAGTTGTTGGGTTTAGGGCCCAGGGCCCACCCTAATCTGGTATGACCTCATCTTAGCAAATGACATCTGCAAAGACCCTGTTTCAAAATAAAGTCCCCTTCTGAGGTTCCAGCGGACATGGACTTGGGAAGCCAGTATTTAAGGAGGCACAGCCGGCTTAAGACCGGGGAGGTTTCACTTTGAAGGCAGAGCCCCAGCTGGCCTTGGGCAGTTGGATGGTTTGCCGCCCCAGGTTGGCAGTCCCACAGGACAGCAGGCGCCTGGAGCTGGTGGCTCCCAGCCCTTACCCGAAGCCTGTGTGCTCCTCTCACCCTCAGCCCCCACGCTTCTCCACTGTCCTACCCTTGGCCCGCTCTGTTCGTTAATGATATCGACGGCCTGGTCCCCGTGAGTGCTATTCATTTAACGACTCTTATCCTTGGGTGCTGTTAGGTTGGGTCCAACTCAGCAACTCTTTGTATGATAGAATGAACACGCCGCCTGGGCCTGCCCTCTCTTCGTAATCACTGTCACATTTGAGCCCGTTGTTGCAGCCACGGTGTCATTCTGTCTCGTTGGGGGTCTTCCTCTTTTCTGCTGACCCTGCACTTTCCCACGTGTGATGTCCTTCTCTAGGGCCTGCTCCCTCGTATACACGTCGAAGTGCAAGATAAAGTCTCAGCGTCCTTGCTTGTATCGGCATTCTGGCCATACTTCTTCCAAGACAGATCTGTGTGTTCTTCTGGCAGTGCATGGAACAGTCAGTATTCTGACTCTCACCGCATTCAAACCATGTCCCAGGCACAGGTGTAGGTGGTGGAGGTAGAGCCAAAAGCAAACCCACTGTCATCAAGTGGATTCTTACTCATAGTGCCCCTGGATGACAGTAGAACTGCCCCGAGTTTCCAAGGCTATACGTCTTTACAGAAGCAGACTGCCTCATAGTTCTCCCAGTAGAGCAACTGGTGGGTTTGAACCACTGACCTTTGGGTCGGCAGCCGAACGCCTTAACTACTGCACCATCAGAGCTCCTGGAGATACAGCAGTGCAGGCTCGTCCCTTAAGGAGCTTGAATTCCGGGAGTGGGGAGGTAGGCAGTCGTCAGCCAGAGGGTATCCAGGCTGGGAAGCAGGGAGGAGAAACTAGGGCAAGGGAAGGGAGGAGGTGGTAGGTATGGGGGCTGCTTGGTCTGGGAAAGTCTCTGATAAGATGGTGCCTGAGCAGAGACTGGATTGAAGTGCAGAGAGGTGTTTTAGACAGAGGGAGCAGCAGGTGCAAAGGGCCTGGGGCAGGAAGGGCCTTAGCATTTGAGTCCTGACCTCTGCCATCAGGTCATGGTGGCGTATGGCCACCAGGGTTGCCTCAGATGTCGGCCGGCCCCCACCAGGACCTCAGTGCCTGACGCACTCCTCTCCCCTCAGGGAGCCCAACGAGGCAGCCCCCCAGGGTGCGGAAAAGATCAGCAGCCTCAGCGGGGCCCACCGGAAGCGCCGCCGCCGGCAGTTGGAAGAGGAGGAGTCCGAATCCTCTGAGGCGTCTGAGGGCGACGAGGTCCTGGCCGCTGGGCAGGTAGAGGCTGGTGCAGGGACGGCCACGGTGCATCTACCGCCTGCCCCGCCAGAGGCCCAGGGCGAGAGCCCAGTGTCCGGCTGTCAGCCCGCTCCGGCCAGGACCCCTACCCCTGTTCCTGCTCCTCCAGCAGCCAAGCCCTTGGTGAAGCCCGCTGTCTTCGTCCCTGTGAGCCGCTCCCCCGAGATGCAGGTTCGTGGCTTCAGTGCGTGTGAGTAAAGTTTGAGCTGCCCGTGAGGGAGGGACTGAGGGTGTAGAGAGCTGCAGCCTGTTGGTTTGGAACGAGTGACAACCCCTCCTTGTGCCTCTCTGTCCTCATCTGGACAGAGGGAGAGTAATCGTACCTGCCTCCTTGTGCAGAGCTCTGGTTAGCATAGCATGAAAGCATTGGGCTGCTAGCTAAAAGGTTGACGGTTCAAACTTACCAGCTGCTCCACAGGAGAGAGGTGTGGCAGCCTGCTTAGATTTACAGCCTAGGAAACCCTACGGGAAGTTCTACTCTGTCCTTCAGGGTCACTGTGGGTCAGAGCCTCCCTGACAGCTGTGGGCTGCCTCCTTGTACTGCAGACCTGTCAGACTGTACTGTGAAACCTGCCAGAACCGGAACTCAGTGGGACTGCCTCCGTCTTGCAGGTCTTGCAGGTTTTCTGCCTTTGATGGTGCGGTGGCCACAGTTCTTTGCCTCTCTCTTCAGTTCAGTATGTGAGCCTCACTCTCTGGCAGGTCTCTGCCTTCCCCAACTTCAGGTTTCACAGCTTTAGCTGCAGTGGATTTCACTGCGGGAGTGGCGTAGTAGGCGTGGAGGCTGGTGACTTCAAGAAGCGTGAATGAACACGCTAAGAGAATGTCTTAGAATGAGCTGGGCCCGCTGTGAGGGCTGCTGATGGCGGTGCCAGCTTGTTACGTCGTTGTCACCACCACCACTCCTGAGCGTGCTCCTGGCCAGGCCTCCTCTGGGGAAGTGTCTGGGCCTCGGACTCAGCAACTGGAAGTCGGGTTCTACCACGTCATAGCTCCCTTCCTGACCCTTCTTGTCTGCATCTGTCTAATGGAGGGTCATCAGTCTCTGTGACATGCTTCACTGCCCCTGCCCCCATTTCCTCACCTGGTAAAGTGAGACTCTCCCTGGGGTGTCGCGGCGTAGAAGGATCGGGGGTGTAAAGCACACGGCCCCTGGTCAGCAGAGCAGCCCTGGGCTGTGTCATCTCAGAGTGGGTGTGAGTTTTCGGTGACGTTGTGGCCATCGCTCTGTGCAGCCTTTGTTTGAGGGCGACCCCTGGGATTCCTACCGTCCTGCAGGGGCCCCTCCCCCGGGGCCCTGACCCCTGGCTTCTCTGCCTCCAGGAAGCCCGGCTGAAGCTTCCAATTCTCGCGGAGGAGCAAGTGATCATGGAGGCCGTGGCCGAGAACCCCATCGTCATCGTGTGTGGCGAGACCGGCAGTGGCAAGACCACGCAGGTGCCCCAGTTTCTCTACGAAGCTGGCTACAGTAGGTAGGGCCTGGCCCAGGGTTCTGGGGAATCCTCCCAGTTTGGGGGGAGGGACTCAGGTCTTCTTGGGTGATAGTAGAGAGAGATCCCTCAAAGTCATTAAAACCATGCACTCTGGGATCATATCCTGGCTCTGCTGTTTACGTGCTGTGTGGTCTGAGACAAGCTACTTAAGCTCTCTGTGCCTCAGTGTCCTTAGCTGTAAAATGGGCTTCATAATACCATCTACTTGATGGATTGACTGAAAGAATTCATGTAACATGCTTAGAGCAGCACCTGGCACTGAGCGCGGCGTGTTGACGGGTGCCACCCTGTCACCTCCTATTGGCACATCTGGCCCCTGGGTCGAGGGTCCTATGACCACTCCCAGGATCAGTGATTTATTGGGACTTACCGTGTAGTTGTCTTCACGCTGTTTATTACAGTGAAAGGCCACAAAGCAGAATCGGCAGAGAGCAGGCCCGTGGGTGAAGTCCGGGGAAGCCAAGCCATGCTTCGAGAGTGCTCTCCCTATGGAGTCGATTCCAAAAGTCCATTCATTCATTCCGGCAGTCAGCAAGCACTTAACAGGTGCTGACAGGGCGGGCCATTCGCCGCACGGAGGCATGTGGCAACTAGCACCTGTGGTATTAGCACTTGTATTAAGGTTTATTGTAAGCCCTTTCCGTGCATTAAGCAGCTCTGGTGGCATAGTGCTTAAGGCATTTGACTGTTAACCAGAACGCTGGTGCTTTAAACCCACCAGGCACTCTGCAGAAGAAAGACTGGGCAATCTACTTCCGTAAAGACTTACTGCCTCAGAAACCCAGAAGGGGTCACTATGAGTCAGAATCGACTAGATGGCAGTGAGTTTGATTTTTTTGAGTATCTTATGTTCACTGGAAACCACCCAATTGGTACAGAGAGTCTAGGCATAATGAGCCCACCCTTCTCCGGACGGTGGGGAAAAACAAAATCTGCTGCGGAGTCGATTCTAACCCACAGTGCCCCTAGAGGACAGAGTGGAACTGCCCCAGAAGGTTTCTAAAGCCGTCAGTCTTTACGGAAGCAGACTGTCTCTCCCGCGGAGCTGCTGGAGGATTCGAACCACCGACTTCTGGATGGCAGCCAAGTGCTTAACCAGTGTGTCACCAGGCAACTCTCCTGAAACCCAAGTTCCTTGCAGGCCCATCTTTCTAAGGATAGCAGTCTCAGAGCTGCCTTGCTAGCTCCTGCCGTCTGGACCCCAGCAGGCCATCCCCTTTGGTGGGTCCTGATGTCCTGTGCTCGGCTAGGTCTGGCCACACTGCCCCCGGCCTTGTCTGTGGCGGCAGCCCGTGCTCTGTTGAATCGTGACTGCTGAACTCTCCTGAGAGTCCATCTGACCCTCTCCCGTCTCCCATGCTGACATGTAGGCAGCTCCATCCCCCACCTGGAGTGGAAGCCACCGTGTCCCTGGGAGAGTGGGAGTCTGCTGGGTACCTTCCAACGTGGACCTGTGTGTGCCTGGGGACAGACGCTGTGGATTGGGCAGTACTGACCCAGTGATTTTTTCTCTCTCCCCCAGTGATGACAGCATCATTGGGGTCACAGAGCCACGCCGAGTGGCTGCCATGACCATGTCCCAGCGAGTAGCCAAGGAGATGAACTTGTCACAGCGGTAAGGGCTCCTTCCTCTGGGGTGGGTGGGGTGGTCCTGTGCCTTTGCCCTGGCACGGCACGGAGGTGGGCAGTATTTATTTTTCTGATTGGCATATACGATTTACCTTTTTTTTTTTTCTTTTTAAATTTTCATTGTGATTTGGGTAAAAGTTTATAGAGCAAATTCATTTTCCACGCAGCAGTTTATGTACATTTTGTTTCATGACAGTGACTGTAATCCTCCACAGTCTAACAGCTCTCCTCCCACTTCCTCCCTGTAGTTACCTCTTCCCTGTGTCCTTCTTTCCTATGCATTCCTGCCCCCGGATCTATCTCCCTGTGCAAACACTGCCCTTCTGTCCTCCCATGATTATCGCTCTAAGGTGTGTAGCTACCTGATGTAAGTGTTCACCCCATATGCCTGCCTGTTGTTGGGCTGGAAGACCTAGGAGTGAGTTCGGTTCCAGACCTGAAGGGCAACTAGGGGCCATAGTCCAGGTGCTCTCACCAGGCTCTGTCAGACCAGTAAACCTGGTCTATTTTTATGATTTTGAGTTTTGCTTCACATCGTTCTCCCACCGTCCAGGATTTCGGAGGTGGGCAGTACTGCAGGCCCTGGGCCATGTAGAGAGCCCTGGGGGAAGTGCTGCATCTCAGCCCGGCTGGGGGTCTCCTTGTACAAGGGCCTTCCTGCAGGCGCTCTTGTGCAGGGCCAGCCTGGGGCCAGCCACCCCGCAGGCTCACAGCAGAAGAGGGCAGGAATCAGGCGGAACGGCCCTGGCCCTGCGAGCTAGAGGGCAGTGCTGAGTGGCAGGCAGCCAAGCTCAGGAAATCTCGTAACTAATACAAGCAAACGCCACCCGGTCGATTCCAGCTCACGGCGCCCCTGCGGTGTGCCGAGCAGAGCTACATGCCCTGGGGTTTTCAGCGGCTGGCTCTGGAAGTGGGTCACCAGCCCTTTCTTCCAAGGCATCCCTGGGGCCTCGAATGCCCAGCTAGGACCCCTGTGTCCCCGCCATCAGGGACTTGACAACAGCTCCTGGATGGTCATAGTCCATCTTCAGTTTTGCCAGTTGCCTCAGACCCGGCTGTAACCAGGGTCCACACTCAAGTTTGGGTGACCTACTCATAAGTCTTTTGCCACCTAAGTGGCTCCCTTCCCCTTCATGCTGGAGACCGGGGCTTTGGTGAGGGAGAGAGGACAGGCGCTGCCGGGCCTCACTGGGGAGCTGGGTGGGCCTGCTCACGGCCCTGCCTGCCCAGTGTGAGCAGGATTACTCTTGTACCCACTGGAGTGGTCACAGAGCTACGTGGGGCCCCTGCTCTGGGGAACTGCATGCCCTGAGCCACAGCCTGTCCACACAGCGTCGTCTCCTACCAGATCCGGTACGAAGGCAATGTGACTGAAGAGACCAGGATCAAGTTCATGACGGATGGCGTGCTGCTAAAAGAAATCCAGAAGGTTGGTTGCCCATTAGGGTTCCAGAACCACTGAGCGTGGGGATAGGGAGGGAGATCACCCCTGATGTGAGTGGCCAGTGTGCCCCTGTGTGACCTTGGGCAAGTGTCTTGGCCTCTCTGGGCCTCTGTTTCTTGATCTGTAAGCTGGACTTCCTCCTAGAATTCTTTGGAAGCAGAAATTGTGATGCTTCAGGGCAGCTTTGCACAGCTCCCGGTCCTAGCTTGTTATGCTGGAGTTCCTATTTGTGTCATGACCTGGTTTTCGGTCTGTCTGTCCACTCAGTGCACACGCCTACACAGGCCGTGCAGACTCTGCCTCTCATGCAGACGCTGCGTCCCGTGCTGGACGGAGTGGTGGGCCGAGATACGGGGTGACTCTGCCCGGGGACTTCCTGATCTCAGGAATGTGGTGCGGTGCCTGCTGCCGAGGCAGCCCAGGGCCGGGATGGATGCCCAGCCCCCCTCCGGGCCCCAGGGGATCAGTGGGGTGTTGGTACATTTCCCAGCCCTGGAGCCCTGGGTTCGGAGGGCATTCACGACATGAAACAGCACCCTCAGGTGCTGCCCCTTCAGTGCTCTGGCCACAGGGAGGTGCCTAGGGAGTTGGAACGTTCTGGAGCCTCAGCCCATTGGCCCCACATCCCCCAAGAGCACACAGGGCTTGGGCTGAGAGTCTCTGCACTGAGGGCAGCTCCTCCTGCTGGGTGACGTCCCTGCGGGGTAAGCCTGGGCAGTGGGCACTCCTGCGGCCTTTGCCTGAAGGGCCGGGAGGGGCCTGGCAGCACGATTTGGGGTCTAGATGCACTTTCTGTGAGGTGTGTTCTGTCCGTCTGCCTGGGCCGCCACGCCACGTTCCACTCCCGCTCCTCCCCTTCCCTGTGCCCCAGACACCCGCACCTGGTAGGGCACCCTCAGGAACTCCCTGTTCGGTAGGCCCCCCGCCAAGTCCTGAGCACTTCACAAGTGTCAGCTGTCACCAGGTTCTCACCATGTTGGGTTGAGGTGAGGGCTCATCCCGTTCCACAGAAGAGCCTGAGGCACAAGGTAGTAGACTCACCCGTCACAGGGGCAGGACTCCTCACCCCTGGCCGAGTGGCATCAAGGGGACTCCTGAGGTGGAAGGTTCAGGACCGAGCTCACTGGGGGGCACTACCAAGCAGTGACCCCTGACTCCTCCCCAGGACTTCTTGCTGCGGAAGTACAAGGTGGTGGTCATCGACGAGGCTCACGAGAGGAGCGTGTACACCGACATCCTCATCGGCCTCCTGTCCCGCATCGTGGCCCTCCGTGCCAAGGTGACTCGGGCGGGTGGCAGGGCTGCTCCCGGCCCCCAGCCTGGACGCCCCCTGCTGTCAGGAGCCTGGCCTTGCTTGGCCCACACACGTGTGCCCCCAGGGTGCTGCCGTGAGGGTTCCCCCAAGACGTAGGGCCCCCAGTGCCAAGACTGAAGCTTGTGATGGAAACAGCCCTGCGATTCTGCCCGCTTCCCCCCTCTGGGCCCCTGGGTCCAGTCCCATAAACTCGGTGTCCTCTTCTCCGTTCAAAACAAGAGGCCCAGGCTAGGAGCCTATGGAACATTCATTAGACAGCTGTCCTCTGAGTGCCAGCTGGGTGCCGGGACCTGTTCAGGGTCCTGGAGATGACACCAGTGGTCAAGACAAACGGTCCCTGCTCTCGTGAACCTGCCCGTTTACTGAGGGCGGCAGGCAGTAAGCAGACCCCGAGATCCATGAGCCGGTGGTGGGCCGAGCCGGGAGGGGAGGGAGAGAGGAGGGAGAAGGTGGAGGGCTGTGTGGTGAGGGCGGATCTCACAGAGGAGGGAGCTAGCAGGGGGCACAGCCAGGAAGAATGTCCCAGGTAGCAGAAGCAGCAGGTGTCAAGGCCCTGAGGCAGGAGTCCACGTGGTATCTCTTTTCTTTCTAAACAATATTTTATTGTGTTTTCATAAAAGTCTGTACAATTCAGGTTCCCCTTGAACTGCCTTTTTGATTCTAGCCATTCTAGTTGGGGTGAAATGGTGTCTCACTGTGGTTTTGATGTGTGTCTGGTGTCACGTGAGGACTATTACAGAGCCCACGGTGACTGGCACGGAGGGAGGGAGGTGGAGAGAACTAGGAGATGGGTCGGAGAGGTACACGGGATGGGTGCAAATTGGGGAGCCGTTACGGGGAGCGTGGTGGGGGCCCTGGGTCTGTGCTGTGCCTCTGACCTTGGCTTTGTTTTCACCAAAGACACTGACCATACTGTAGCTCTTGGGTCTGGGGTTCACTAACAGTAAGATAGGTGCTTCCATGGGCTTGGGAGCAGGGACCACCACGAACACCTGTTGAGGCCATCAGGTGCTGCCAAGGGAGCTGGGAAGCCACCCCACCCAGAGAATGCGGGCAGCTCCTGCTTGAACCTCAGGGGCAGACAGACTGCCAGGATGAGGGGAGAGGGGTCGGGTGGGAGCCAGCAGCAGCCGTGACCACTTTGGATCGAGTGGACCCTGCTCTCAGCCCTCTTGCCTCACGTTCACCACTAGAGCTTCACTCCTTTTACAAGCCACCACCCTGGAGGAGGCAAATCCTGCTATCGACTCACCTTTTCCAAGGGGTCTTTGGTAACCAGACATGGGACCAACTGGTGGTTTAAGGGATCCCAGGAGGGCAGGAGAAGCACCTGCCCCCCTCCCCACCCTAGTTTTCCTCCAGAACCAGCTGGGCCGCTGGGTGACTGTAGGTCACTGAGCCTTTGCCGTCCACAGAAACACCTGCCGCTGAAGCTGCTCATCATGTCGGCCACACTGCGGGTGGAAGACTTCACCCAGAACCAGCGGCTCTTCACCAGGCCGCCCCCAGTCATCAAGGTGAGGCTCAGGCCAGAGCCCCGGCAGCCGCTAAAGCGTGGCCCTGTCGGCTGCGAGAGAGCGAGGACCCCTTGATAGTTTCGTCACATGGGAAGCAGGAAAGTGTTGGGCATCAGAGACACATTAGCACCAAACTGAGAGACCGTCCTTGAGGAAAAGGGGGACCGTCGGTGCTGACACTGGTAACAAGACCCCTTTTGTCCCCTCCTACCTGCTCCCATGGCTCTCGGGCACCTGTCCTAGGTTGAATCCAGACAGTTCCCAGTGACGGTGCATTTTAACAAGCGGACACCGCTGGAAGACTACACCGGCGAATGCTTCCGGAAAGTCTGCAAGATCCACCGGATGCTGCCTGCAGGTGAGGCCCTGGCCAGGTGAGCAGTCAAGTCGCCTTTCCCCTCCCAAGGGACAAGGTCAGGCTGCAGGCAGGGAACTGCCGCCCAGGCTCACGCACTGCCTCTGAGCGCCTCGGAAAAGGCACTTGTCCTCGCTTTGCCTCAGTTTCCCCACAGATTCCACAGCGTTCACCACACTGGCCTGCCTCCTACTGGAATTACTGTGAGGCTTCTGTGGTTGGCTGTGGGGGAGTTTCCCTCTGTCCATGGCAGATAAGCAGAGTAATCCACAGGACACCAAAAACCCCCTGCCATGGAGTTGATTCTGCCTCCTGGCGACGCTAGGGGACAGAGTAGAACTGTCCCACAGGGTTTTCTAGGCTGTAATCTTTGGCTCTGTGGCGCAGTGCCTAAGACATTTGCCTGCTAACCAGAAGGTTGATGGTTCAAGCCCACCAGCCACTCCTCGGAAAGAAGATGGGACAATCTGCTTGTGTAAAGACTTACCACCTTGGAAACCCAGCGGGGGTTGCTGTGAGTTGAAATGGATTCGACGGTGGTGGGTTTGGTTTTCTTGGTTTAATCTCTACAGGAGCAGATGGCAGGTTTTTTCTCCCACAGAGCCACTGGTGGGTTCAAACCTCTGACCTTTCAGTCAGTAGCCAAATATTTAACCATTGCATGACCAAGGCTCCTATCACATGAAAAGTTTGCAAATCTTGTCTTTGGAGGAACCTCCCTTGGCCCACAGCTGCTGCCCCGTCCTTGTCATTGACAGCAAGGCCTCTGTGCGCCACTGACACTACCTCCGTGAGGTCACCGTCATGTCTGTGCATTTGGCCTTTCAGCGCTGTCTGAGGCGCCGGCCCTCCGTCCCCCCCACCTTCCTCCTCTGCCGGAGTCCTTCCCGCCTCTCTGGCCTCCTTTCTCCCGTGTCGTGGGCTTCTTCTCTTCTGCTGCCTCCTCCCACTCTCCTTAGGTTCTGCCCTTTCCACGGGTGGCTCTAGGGCAGAGGTGGGCAAACTTCCTGGAAAGGACCAGACAAACATTCCAGTGCACGCCATAGTCTCGGTTATACTCCACACTGCCAGTTACTTATTGTCACCTAGGAGTGACAGTAAGTCATTGAATGGATATGGCTGTACTGCAGTAAAACCTTATTTGTGCAAACGGTTGGCAGTGAGGTCTGGCCCTCGGGTTGTGGTTTGCTGAGCCCTGGCTAGCTGGCTTTCCAATCCAGTGCGGTTGCCTCCGTGCCGTGGTTGTAGCTTGCAGTCCTCGAGCATCCCTGGCTCAGGGATGACCACTTGCCCTTTGACTTTTGCCACCTCCACCAGAGTGACCCTCCTGCTTACAGTCCTGGTAATGTGCCACGTCCCAGAGATGAAGGCTCGACTTCTCCTTGAGGCTCTGGCCGCTTCTCCCATCTCCTCGTCCCTCACCTTCCTGCCCTCCATTCTCCACAGAGACCCTTGTTTACTGCCCACCCCATGTTCTCTTCTCAGTACCCCCCACACCAGGTGTCCTTTTTTAGAAAATAATTGACTTTGCCTTTGCCGTCATTGCAGACACACAGTGGAGCGTACGCTGACCCATCAGTTTCAGTGTACGCAGAGCAGCGGCTCTGCTCACGTTCTTCGAGTTGTGCAACCATCTCACGCTCCTTTCCCGAGTTCTTTCCCACTCACAGGAAGTCGCCGCCCTGAGCTTCCTGTCTGGCCCTTCCCGCTGCCGCTGTCAGCGTCCCGGGATGCTATTGCTTCGCTTCACGGCCGGGCCTTGCACGTGCTGTCCCCTGGTCGGAGCACCCCGCCCTCCACCCCAGCCCTTCGCGGGGCCAGCCCCTCCTTGGCTAGCTCCCACCCCTTCTGCACAACTCCTCAGACACCCCGTGATGATCACCGCTCACCCGCCCACCACAGCGCTCTGCCGTCCTGCTGTCCGGGGGCTTTGCTCTCAGAGCGTGTCTTGGCGGGGGTTGCTGCTTGGTCACCGTTGGCGGTGTGAGAGGAGTCACAGGGCGCCTTGTCCTGCAGGTGGCATCCTGGTGTTCCTAACAGGACAAGCAGAGGTGCACGCGCTGTGCCGCAGGCTTCAGAGGGCCTTTCCCCGCACCAGACGCAGGCCGCGAGGTACGCCTGGCGGCTCCACCCCTGGCAGAGCCCTCAGACCTGAGCAGCAGGCCGGGCGGTTGTCAGCCGGCAGCCCGGGCGTCTCCCTTGTCTCTGTTTGCGACAGCCTTTCCCCTGCCCCGGTCCCCAGAATGAATGGTCATCACTGCAGGGCCTTCGCGGTAGACAAGGACGGGCAGAGTCCCAGTAGCCTGGCTGTGGCCTCAAGATGTTTTCCTCCCTCATCTGCACATTTTCCCAGAAAAGGAAGATCAGCAAGATTCGGTGGGAGAAATGCGGAAGTTTAAGAAGTCACGGACGAGGGCAAAGAAGGCACTGTCTGCGGTAGGTCGAGGGTTTGCAGAGCAGCTCGGGGCTCCGGGGTGTTACCATCCAGTGTCTGCTGGCCCTGTGAGGCTGTTGCGTTGTTTAAGTAAAATTGAGCAGACTTTAAGTTGATTTTGTCATCCACGTTGGACACGTTCCAGGTACTCAGTACCCACATGTAGCTATAGGTTTAGTTATAAACTAGTTAAAATGGAATAAAATTAGAAATTCCTAGAGCAGACAGACAGCAAGTAGCTTAGAGTTTCCCACGGGAAAGGGTGGGGGAGGAGTTGCTGAGGGACACAGGGTTTCTGGGGGCGTGCAGAGCTTTGGAACGGCTGCTGGTGGCCACACCACGGGGAGTGAGAGTACTGCGGAGCTGTGCACCTGGGAATGGTTACGATGGCCACCCTTTAAAATTACTTGTATCTCACCACAATGAGATTATGTTTAAAAGTAAAACTTAAAACAATTTAGCTGAAACTGTGGAACCCCTGAGACTATAGCCCTTAGACACCCTCTGAGCTGAGAACTGGACTCACCGCCTGGCTCAACCTGCAGCCAAACAAGGGGCGGGGCTGTAAGGCGAACAGTAACACCGGGAAGATGCGCACATTAGAGCACCAGCCGCACGTGATCCAAGGGGCAGCGCTGGCCCAGGGATGAAGCTCAGGGCAGGAAGGGGTGGAAAGGAAGGACACGGGGGCAGTAACCACAGGAAGGAAGTGGGAAGAGTGCTGTTAGGTTGAGTGGTTACAACGAATGTCACAAAACAAACTATGAATTGTTAAATGGAAAACCAACTTGCTCTGTCAACTCTTCACCCAAATCACAATTTTAAAAATCATAAAAATAAAATGTTACTTAAAAACAAAACCAAACCCACTGCCATCGAGTCGATTCCAACTCACAGAGACCTAATAGTAACAGTGCAGAGCGGAACCGCCCCCCCTGGGGGGTTTCTAAGGCTGTCATTCTTGACGGAAGGAGTCTGCCTTGTCTTTCCTCTGGCAGGGCGGCTGGTGGATTTGAACCACTGACCTTTCGGTTAGCAGCCCAATGCTTTAACCACTACATCACCAGAGCTGCTAAAAAAACATGAAGTAAAATTGAAACTTCACCTCCTCAGTTGTACTGGGCACATGGCGTGCTCCATGGCCACAAGAGGCTGGTGGCCGCCGCACTGGATAGCAGAGAGCTCTGTTGGGCCATGAGGCTCTTGAGGCTGCAGGGTGGGCTGTGATTTGAAACACACTCAAGGTTCCCTGTGCTGTGGGCCAGGAGGAAGCGTCCAGAAGGCTGAGCCCTGGTTGCTTGAGCAGGACCTGGGAGGCTCCTCTGGGAGGGCAGGCAGAGCCAGGGACCCCTTGGTGCTTGAAATGGAAGTGTGGGAGGTGGGCCAGACCTTCCTGGAAGGAGAAGGAGCTGGATGGGCTGTGAGGGGCGTCCACACTCCAGGACGTCTGTGAGTGGTATTATCATGGATCCACTGACAACGTGGAAGTTACTTAGGAACTCACTAACCCTCCTGTGGTCAGTTGTCATCAGGTTGATTCTGAGTCATGGTGACGCCTTGGGGCCGAGCAGAACTGTCCTCCGTCGGGTTTTCAGAAGCAGGTGACCCGGCCTGTCTTCTGGGGTGCCCTAGTGGGCTTGAACCACCACACCTTTGGCTGGTAGTCAGGCGCGGCCGCACCACCCAGGCCTCCTGAACCGTCCCTCGGCACTGCGCTGCCAGGCAGTGCCCGGAATCCCTTCCACGGGTGCACCATCAGAATCCCGCCCTGGAGAAGGCTTCTGTGGTTGTCCCCGATTTGTAGATGAGGAAAGCAAGGCAGCGTGAAGTTCATGACCCTCCCGAGGGCGTGTGGGAGGTAGAGCTGGGCTTTCTGCTTAAGGGGCTTTGGTTTTGCCCTGCTGTTGCCAGCCAGGGTCACCTGCAGCCTGCGGCATTGGTGACTTTTTCCGCCGTAGATGTTGCCCCAGATCAGCCTGGATAGCTACTCGGTGTTGCCAGCGGGCGAAGGTGACGAGGACAGGGAGGCGGAGATGGACGACGAGGAGGAGGCCCTGGGCTCCGACCTGGATCTCGACTTGGGGGACGAGGTGGCAGGTGAAGGTGAGACCTCGGCACAGCCTCCTGTCCTCTGGCCACTCGTGTCGTTCACCGGCAAGTGTTTGCCGAGGGCCCCGGGAGACAGCCGTGATGAAGGTGGACCGAGCACCCTGCCTCTCAGAGCGCGTGAGCCAGTCGGGGAGCGCCTGCGTCCTCACGAGCAGGCGAGCCCCAGAGTGGGGGCCTTTCTGTCACCTGGGGCTCCCCAGGCTCCTAAAACTGCCGGCATCCGGCGTCAGCTGTGACTCGTGGCGCCTCCACGGCGTCAGCACCCAGCTGTGCCCCGGTGGCTGATTCTTGGAAAGTGCGTTGTCGGGCCTTTCTCCGAGGCGCCTGTGTGGATTCAAACCTTGAGTAACAGCCCAGCACGTGAACTGTCGGTTCAGGACGTGCGGGTGCTGGGTCAGCCCTCCTGTATCTGTTGTTTGGGACGAGGCCACTGCCCAGGGCTCCCTTGGCTGGGATAACACGGGCCCTGGGCAGCTGGGTGGGCTGCCCCCCGGGGGGCTCACTGGGGCCCTGTGCTCTTTGAGGGCCCGGTGACCTGCCCTGCCTGAGGGCGGCACCGCCCCGCGCTCAGCAGGCGCCGTCCTGGGCTCCACAGCCCCACCGCATACACAGAGGTGCGTGTGCCCAGAGCGCACTCTGCCTGCAGCCACCACGGTGCCGCCAGGATATGGGGCGAGGTGAGCCCCAGGCCGAGCTGCAGGGGTGTGTGTCGGGATTCTGGGGCACACGGTGTGCGGCGTGGGTGTCACGGCAGAGCCATGGGCGGGGAGAACGTCCCAGCCTCTCAGCAGTCAGTTGTCCCCTGAGGCCTTGTCTAGCTGCTGGGCCAGTCCCGAGGGGTGGGTCCCTGGGAGGGGGTTGATCCAGGGGCCTCTGCAGAGCAGGGTGGGAGTGCAGGTGGCCTGAGGCGCTCCTGCCTCAGGTCTGCCCTGGCGGGCAGTGCCCAGCAAGCCTGTGCTTCCCTTCCAGGTGAGCAGCCGGACCCCTCCCTCCCGCTCCACGTGCTCCCCCTCTACTCGCTGCTGGCCCCCGAGAAACAAGCACAGGTGACCGGCTGGGCGTGGGCGGTGCTCAGGGTGTGACAGGAGCCACGTCAAGCCTGGCCGTCTCCCTTCGACTCTTTGACCTGTACCCCCATATGCCTTGGTGGGGGCAGGACCGTGGGATGGTGAGGCGCGGGGACTCTGGAGCCAGACCCCGAGCTCTGCCTCCAATAGCCATGTGCCTTCAGGCGCATTATGTCAGCCCGCTGCTCCTCAGTTTGCACGCCCTTGAGGTGGACGGCAGAGCCCGGAACGCAGCCGCGCGCGTTCCTGTCCTCATGTCGTCTTTTACTGCCTTGGCAACATTTGATTTGGGTTCCCTAGAGTTTCTACGCACTTCAGTTTATTTTTTTCTGGTCTCAAAGCTTGTCATAAAACATGCAGACAGATTATAGAGCAGAGGAAAAGCCCCTCTGTTTCCTGCAGAAGTCACCGAGTTGTCACCGAGTCTTGTGGACTCGTGAGTCCACGTCCACCTTGGAGACAGCGCAAGCTGGGTTCTAGACCCCAGCTACGAGGCACACGTAGCCATACGGCGAGTCCCATGAATTCTTTGGTTTCCCAGTGCATGTAAGTTATGTTGACACGAGACCGTAGTCTGTGAAGTGTGCACTACCGTGATGAAAAAGCTTGAAATATTGTGAGAATGACTACAAAAACGATGAGGAGGCTACATGTTCTGACCTCCTCTAATCCCACAAGAGGAAGACAGGGTTACCAGCAGTAACCCAAGGCCTATTACTGCAAGGCCAGACATGCTGCCTTCCTACAGCCCTTTCTCCAACCGTTCCTCCCAGAGCACCCACCACCTCTCTCCTGGGTTCGATAATTCGCTGCAGTGGCCACACACAACTCACAGATTACGAGGTTTATAGGGAAGCACCAAGCTACAATTTGAGTTCAGGAAAAATGCTCAGTCTCTCTTCCAGCCCACCGTCCCTCAGCCAACAGTCTCTCACAGTCTCTTTCCCAGCAGTGCTGGTCCCTTGGTGTCTCACTCAGCAATGCATGTCTCTCGCGTCTCTTTCCCAGCAACGCGTGTTTCCTTCAGGAGTGCGTGTCTCTTTTGGCAGCACATCTTCCTCAACCAGCAGTCAGAGAGCCTTCTGCCTCTTAAGAGGCCTCCTTTTGAGCCCGGCAGGGTGGTCAAACTAGCCAATCATAGCATCAGAACTCTAAGCACCTGAGAGAGAGTGGGCACCTCCCAGAACACTGTTTTGTGCCACTCCCAACAGAAATACTCCAGGTGGACAACTTCAGCAATCAGGAGCTCCTCAGTTGCTCATAGCAAATCCCACTTTGGAGTTTACAAAGACTTATGGGTAAAAAAGCCACACAAAGTAATTTACTATAACACAATGACCAAAATGAACCAGAGACAGGAAGTGAGCACGTGCTGTCGGGAAAATGGTGCTGATGAAGTTGCTCAGCCCAGGGTTGCCACGAACCTTCCGTTTGTAAACACAGTTATATCCAGAGCTCAATAAAGCGAGGTGGCGGAAAACAAGGGCATCTGTAAATGCCCATCCAGCACTCATCTGAAGTGCCCGTTAAGCAGAGGCACTCTGTGACACTGACCTTGGCTGAGTTCCAGCTAACCGGAGTTTCTGTTTGACATGCAAAGTGCTTTTTTAACTGGATCCATTGCTAACATTTGAAGTCAGGAGATGAGCCACCCAGCTCTGGATCTTGTTTGCTTGTCAGAAATGGGCCCAAGTCCCCCCAACAGCACGGGGCTCAGCTGCTGGGCGGGCATGTGCCCCGCACACACGCTCCCCTGTGTGTCATGTGCCTGCCCCAGACTCGGGGTGACTCTTCACCCCACCACGTACGTGTCTGTCGTGACCTCAGGCTGGGTCTTCACCCCGCCACGTACGTGCTTGTTCCGGACTCGGGCTGACTTGTCACCCCGCCGTGCACTGTGGGAGCTATTCTTGGGAGTGCCCATAGGCAATGTGCTTTTTGAGATTTGAACTCAGGTTCTCAGTGTGCTGACAACCTCTCCTTGGCGACTAGAAAGCTCCCCTTGTATTTACGCTCGGGACACTGTGGCCAAGGACACTCGGAGACTTGTTGGCCTGTGACCCCCAGGCCTCACCCAGCTGGCTGACCTCTCTCTGGGCCCCCTGACCACTACCACCTCCCTCCCATGGATTCTCCTAATTCTGATGTCTTCCTGCCCCCCTTCCCCACTGCCAGGTCTTCAAACCTCCCCCGGAGGGGACGCGGCTGTGTGTTGTGGCCACCAATGTGGCTGAGACGTCCCTCACCATCCCCGGCATCAAGTACGTGGTGGACTGTGGGAAGGTCAAGAAGCGTTACTACGACCGTGTCACCAGCGTGTCCTCCTTCCGTGTCACCTGGATCTCCCAGGCGTCAGCCGATCAGCGAGCAGGCCGGGCCGGCCGCACAGAGCCTGGCCACTGCTACAGGTGCGCCACCTGGGCTCCCGGCCCAGGACTTGGTCCCGGAAATGCCATCCTCCCAGGAGTGAGGACGGGTGGGCCCTCAGGGCGCTTCCCCAGTGCCCCTGCCACTGTCCCTGCCACTGTCACCCCTTCCCGTCTCTAGGGAGTCAGCGGCCTCTGCAGACTGCTGCCCTTGGAGGCTGCATGGCCCTTTGATCCCTTTCCTTGTCCTGCTGTGGCAGTCAGGCCCTCCTGGCCGCTGTTTGCTTTGTTTCACTTGTACCTCTGTTGAGAGAAAATCCACACGCTTCACCCATTTAAAGGGTGCGTTCAGGTGGTTCTTAGTGTGTTCACAGTTGTGCAACCAACACCACAAGTTTAGAATATTTCCATCATACCTGTGAGTAGTCATTCCCCATTTCTCCTTAGCTCCCAAACCCTGACAACCACTAATCGGCTTTCTGTTGCTATGTATTTGTCTATTTTGGACCTGTCATGTGAATGGAGCCGTGCACCAAAAAGTCCATGGTTCAAACTCACCAACTGCTCAGTTTCTCAGGGAGAAAGATGAGATAGTCTGCTTCCGTGAAGATTGACAGCCTTGGAGACCCTGTGGGCAGTTCCACTCTGTCCTCTAGGGGCGCTGTGGGTCAGAACGGACTCCAGGCAGTGGGTGTGGTTTGGGCTTTGCTTCTGTGAAGATTGACAGCCTTGGAGACCCTGTGGGCAGTTCCACTCTGTCCTCTAGGGGC
>NW_006921635.1:837625-840332 GCF_000298275.1 Orycteropus afer afer
GCAGTTCCACTCTGTCCTCTAGGGGCGCTGTGGGTCGGAATGGACTCCAGGCAGTGGGTGTGGTTTGGGCTTTGCTTCCATGTGATTGACAGCCTTGGAGACCCTGTGGGGCAGTTCCACTCTGTCCTCTAGGGGTACTGTGGGTCAGGTTTGGGCAGTTCCACTCTGGCCTCTTAGGGGCACTGTGAGTCAGAATCAACTTGACACCAGGGAGCATTGTTTTGGTTTTGGTATGTAACATGCAGTCTCGTGTCTGGTTCTGTCGCTTGGCGTGATGCCTTTCAGGGTATACCCACATGGTTTATCCACATTGTAGTGTGTCAGTACTGCGTTGCTCTTTTCATGGTCCGATCGTTTTCCCAGTGGCATAGACAGCAGTTGGCTTATCCGTGCACCTGTGGCTGGCACGTGGGTTGTTTGCACCTTTCTGCTGGGGCGCGTGCCCCAGCAGTGAACACAGCGCTGCAGCCGGAGCCCTTGGCTGTGCTCATTGTCCCTGCTCTGTGCCCCAGGTTGTACTCATCTGCAGTCTTTGGTGACTTTGAGCAGTTCCCGCCTCCTGAAATCACCCGCAGGCCCGTGGAAGACTTGATTCTTCAGATGAAAGCTCTCAACATCGAGAAGGTCAGTTACCCAACCCAGTGCTGCCCCTGCCCACTGCGTCTGGCCTCCCTGTTGGGACAGGCCGCTGGACTCCAGCCCACATGGTGCTGGTGTCTGCATGGTGTTTCCTACGCCGTGGGCCCATTCCAGCCTCCCAGCCACACAGGAGCCTGGAGCTGAGGCGGGGGTGCTCGCCCAGCGAGGGCCTCCTGTAGGCCGTCGTATCAGCAGGTGTCCCTCGTCTCCTGCGAGCGGCCGCCTCGTGCTGTGGCCCTCCTGAGCACCCATGCTCAGCCACCTGGGACGTGAGGCCCCACGCCTGCTCGTGGTCTCGGTCTGTGCCCTGGGAATCACAGGATGGTCACTGCGGCCCCCTCGGCCCTGGTCTGAATGGAGGAGAGGAATGTCCTAACGTGTCCACCGTGCAGGAGCTGTCGCCACCCCACTCTGGGGACTGCTGGGTGCTGCACGTCTCATCTCGATCACGCCCCCCAGCCTATAAGGCGGGTGTCTAAATTCCCAGTTAGCGGGTAAGGACACAGGCAGAGAAGTGAAGGTCTTTGGCCAGGAACACACACCCAGGAAGTGACTGAACACAGAAGTGTCTTTTCTTTTAGAAAAATCTTATCCTCGTTAACTTTTCTGACCACGTATGTAAGACTGACAGCGTCCCTCGAGATGACCTCCAGGGCTGTTGGCGGCCCATGTCGCCACTGACCTTTCCTAAAATCACCACGTCCAGTCTGTGGCATACATCCTGGGTGGCTTTCTGGACGTCGGGGCGTGTTCTGTGTTGGGCTTTTTGTACCTAACGCAGCAGTGGCCACTGTGATGCGTTGGGCGCCGAGCACGCTCCCAACTCGGCCTGTGTCGCCCTGTCACTGTCATTGCTTGCTGCCTCAGGGCAGCCCCACGTGTGCGGAGTGGCACTGCTCCGTGGGTTCAAGGCTGTCATCATTCAGCGGCAGGTCACCAGGCCTGTCCTTAGTGCACCTCTGGGTGTGTTTGAACCACCAACCTTTCAGCTGGTCCTCGAGCTCTTACCAATTGGTGCCACCTCGGGGTTCCCCTACATCACCTACAAGGTTGTTACTAGTATTCTCATCTCCATTATACAGATAGGGAAACTGAGGCGCCGAGCTGGGGCTGTGGGGCACATGGCTGGAAAGTGTCAGGGCAGGGTTTGAGCTCAGGCTGTCACTCCAGGCAGCCTTTCTTTTTTTTTTTTTAAATAATATCTTTCTGTTCACTCAGTGGATGTTGACCCCGCAGTGTGAGTTCCAGTCAACAATGTCTACACAGGTTGATCAGTGACGCGGGTCACAGTCTTCACGATACGTGAGCAGTCTCGTTATTTCTGCTCCGGTGGTTCCGTTTCCTTTCATCTACTTTCCCTGTCCCCTGATAACGCCATCTTTGTTTGAAGTCACTGGTGACCATTTGCTCTCATGGAGGTGATTTTTTTACAGGAGCGCAGTGCCCACGGGTGGCGTTCTTTGTTTTCTGAGCCTGTCTGTTATTAAGCTACAAGGGGATCTCGGGGGCTAGTTTCAGTTCAAAGTTTAGAGTATCTTAGGGCAGTTGTCTCGGGAAGTCCTCTGGTCTCAACCAGTCCAGTAGGTCTCTCTTTTCAGGAACTGGAGGTTCAGGGCCACATTCCTCTCTCATTCTCTCAGGGTCCATCTGTTGTGATACAATGGTTGGCAGTGGTGGCCGGGCACCGTCTAGTTCTTCTGGTCTTGGGATAAATGAGGCTGTGGTTCATGTGGGTTGTTAGTCCCATAGACTGGTTGCTTCTTTGAGTCTTTGATTTCCTCTTTTGCTCCAGACAAGTAGACTGATAGTTGTATCTTATGGTAGCCACATTAACGCCTTCTCCTCTGTGATGCCAAAGTGTTCTGGTGGCACAGTGTTAAAGCACTTGGCTACTAACTGAAAGGTTGGTGATTTGAACCCACCATCTGCTCTAGGGGAGAAAGATGTGGCAGTGCTTCTGTGAAGACTGACAGCCTTGGATACCTGTGGGCAGTTGCACTCTGTCCTCTAGGGGCGCTGTGGGTCAGAATGGACTCCATGGCAGTGGGTGTGGTTTGGGCTTTGCTTC
>NW_006921635.1:840697-853981 GCF_000298275.1 Orycteropus afer afer
GCAGTGGGTGTGGTTTGGGCTTTGCTTCTGTGAAGACTGACAGCCTTGGAGACCCTGTGGGCAGTTCCACTCTGTCCTCTAGGGGCGCTGTGGGTTGAAATCAAGTCAAAGGCAGCAGTTTTGTTGTTTTGGTGAGACCATCACTTCTCTACTGAACCTTCTTCAGTGGCTTCTGCATTTGCCTGAGGGATGCAGAGTCCTTTTAGTGCCCCGAGGTGCTGCATGATCCCGCCCGGCCTGGCCTCCCATCCACTGAGACCTGTGGCCCCAGCCAGGCCTTCTATTCAGTTCTTGGCCGCGTATGTCTCTGCACTCATACCTGTCTCCTGCCGTCTCCTGTGTCCCCAGGTCATCAACTTCCCCTTCCCAACCCCTCCCTCTGTGGAGGCCCTCATTGCTGCGGAGGAGCTGTTGATCTCGCTGGGGGCCCTTCAGGCGCCCCAGAAAGCAGCGAGGTAGGGCTGGGCTGGGTGGGGAGGGAGGAGGCCCAGCTCCCGCATGTCTTGGCCCCGCGCCCAGGCCTGAGCTGACCCGGGCGGCAGGGTCTCTCAGCCTTGGTTCTAGGACGTCCTCTGGGAGCCTGACCGCTCGCGCCCTCCGTCCTCCAGGATGAAGCAGCTGCAGCGGTCTCGGGTGAGCTGCCCCATCACCCCCCTGGGCAGGACCATGGCCACGTTTCCGGTGGCGCCCCGCTATGCCAAGATGCTGGCCCTGAGCAGACAGCACGGCTGCCTGCCCTACACCATCACCATCGTGGCCGCCATGACGGTGCGCGAGCTGTTTGAGGAGCTGGACAGGTGCGAGGCTCGGCCGGGGGGCTTGGGGCCGTGCTTGGGCCTGAGGGGGAGAGCTCCGGGGGCACCTTGGGCGGGCCCCCCATCCTTTCCGGACCCTTTGCTCTCTGATCTCCACAGTGTGGTGGTAATGCCCATCTTGCCACCTCTGCAGATTGAGTGACATGGTGAGACTTGGGCCGGGGGTGTCCCTGAAAATCAGAGGGTCATTGATTTCAGGAAAAGACCTCTTACAGTGAATCCGCTTAAAACAATGACTCCATAATATCCAGGGAGAGCCAGGAATGTTAACAAAATGGTATATGTGTATGTATACTTGTATGTGTATGAGTGTACGTATGTGTGGCAAGATTTAGATGAGTTATGATGGCAGACTGCTTCCCTTAGTGGTCAGGTAGATCATAATTTCCTGATGTGATGGCCAGTGGCACCATGTGGCCCCCTCCTGTGTACAATGCATTTTTACACATATAACACGCATGTTGTATGCATGTGGTTTTTTGCAAACCTCTCAACCCCTTGTGTGTTGTTTCCTACTTGTGTTATTTGTGTGGGTGTGTTATATGCAAAAATACAGTATTTGCCTCCCATGGCTTGATCTTACAAAGGGTCCTTTCTGCTGACATTTCCGGAGGCAACCTTAGTTATTCCTTGGATGGGTTTTGTACGTTGTGAGTGTCGTCAAGCACTCCTGCAGGGAACATCTGGCCTCGTGGACAGAGCACTGCCTTCCGAGTGAGGCCTGCCTTATGATAACACGCAGGGTCCTCCCTTTTCATCTTGACGGTGGTGAACTTTGAGCTGAGCTTGAGAAGTCACTGGTGTTAACTGGGACCCCACCCACCTGTGGTCGCGGTGACCTGTCCCGGTTGGTGAGTGTGTCTCCTGCCCCTGAGCCTGAGGATGGCCAGGCAGTAGCCCGGTGGTGTGTGTGTTCGCAGGCCAGCTGCCAGCGACCAGGAGCTTGCCACGCTGAAGAGCAGGCGGGCCCGTGTGGCCCAGATGAGGAGGACCTGGGCCGGGCAGGGGGCCTCCCTGCTGCTCGGGGACCTCATGGTGCTCCTGGGTATGTGGTGGGCCAGGGGGTGGGGGCAGATGGAGGGTGAGGGACTGGGGGTGGGTGGCCAGTGGAAGTGTGGCCAAGGGGTTGTGGGGGTGGACAGAGGGGCTAGGATGGGAGTGGGCAGTGGAGGGGGGCTGGTAGAGGGGTGAGAGTGGATGGAGGGCTGAGGGTGGGAGTAGATGAGTGGCTTGGGCGGCAGGTGGAGGGTGAGGGTGGGCATGGGGGTAGGCTGGACAGAGGGGCTGGGGTGGGGGTGGCCAGTCAGGTGCGCAGAGGGGCAAGGGGCTGAGGGCTATAAGCCAGCAGCCCCCACCCCCAATCACCCTGCAGGTGCTGTAGGGGCCTGGGAGTTTGCTGGTGGCTCGCCACAGTTCTGCGAAGCCAGCGGGCTGCGGTATAAGGCCATGACAGAGATCCGACGCCTGCGGGGCCAGCTGACCACCGCAGGTAGGACACCCTGAGTGGGCCCCAGGCTGGCTGGCTCCTCCCTGCTCTGTGTCACGGCCAGCGGTGCTGAGGACCCGCTCATCGTCAGAGTTGGAGAGTAGCTGGTCCCATGGCCCCTTCTCTCTGCAGGCTGCTGGTGTGAGAGGTGGGGTCTGGACTCGTCTTAGCTGGGTTGGGCTATGGTGTGGGAGACTGGAAGCTTCTAGAAGTTGTCGGGGGCAGAGACCCTGCGGTCTTGGCTCTCGTGTCCTGTCCCTAACGTGTGCGTGCTTGCTTCGTAGTTTTTCCTTTTCTCTCTCTTTAAAAATTTGTCAGAGGTTGAGTAGGGGACACAGACGGGGATTTACAGTGCGTGTCTCAGAGCAGAACAAAACGTCCAGTTCTGTTCCCGCCTCCCTCCCTGGTCCTGTTCCCACTGTTCTTCTGTCAGTCACATTCTCTCTTGAAGCCACAGGACCCCAAAGCCACCGCCTTCCTTCCCTCCCTCTGAGATTTCTTCCCCAAACTTGGGTTCCCCTCCCTTGTCTCAGGCAGGGCTGCCTGTCCCCCGCCCTACTCTATACCTGGCTCAGCGACACAAACCACCTGCCTGCCAGCGGCACACAGGGCGGCAGGAGGGAGGCACGTCCCCAGGTGGTTGTCTGCGGAGGGGACACTCTGTGTCCTGGGTCTGTGCTCTGCACACCTGTTCCTGTCACTGGGGCTGCGGGGGGCGGAGGGTTTTGTACTCGAAGACTAACCTACAGTTGGTAGTCTGAAGCTGCGCCGTGAAGGAAGGGTTGACACAGCGCTTCCGTGAAGGTCACGGCCAGTGTAACCCTGGGGAGAAGTTGGCTCTGTAGCCCCTGGGGTCTCCGTGACACCAGAAGGTGCACGGCAGGGCCGGCCGAGGCCCCAGCCCCCCCGCTGAGGCAGCCAGTCCCCTCCGTGTTCTCCCCAGTTAATGCCGTGTGCCCCGAGGCGGAGCTCTTTGTGGACCCCAAGATGCAGCCGCCCTCCGAGAGCCAGGTGACCTACCTGCGGCAGATTGTGACGGCCGGCCTGGGCGACCACCTGGCCCGCAGGGTCCAGAGCGAGGAGCTGCTGGATGACAAGTGGAGGAACGCCTACAAGGTGGGTGCCGCTCGGGGTGGGGGCAGGGCAGGGGGCGGCCACCGAGCCTGGGCTGCCTCTCCACCCCCGCCCAGTGGCCTGCCAGCCTGGGTACTCCAGATGTCTGGCTCCGAGCTGGTGGCGAAGGGCAGGCGGACAGGACCACTGGGGGCCTGCGTGGGAATGTCCTCCTTGGTCACGGGTCCCTGCAGCCTCTGGGAAGTCCCCAGGGGCTGGGGAAGACAAGAACTGTGTCTGTCCACGCCTGTCCCCGTCTTGTGTTCCTCTGTGGGCTGACAGTCTTTCTTCCTTGTGCCTTTTTTCCCTAACAGCTGAGACATATTTCACACACCACATAATCAGTTAGTGAAAGTGTGTGGTTCACTGCTAGACGGTGTTTTCCGAGTTGTGCAGCCGTCACCACAACCAAGTGTAGGACATTTTTATCATCCCTCAAAAGAACCTCCCCGACCCGTCAGCAGTCATTCTCTATTCTCCCCTTCCCCGGCCCCTGGCAACCACCGGTCTGCATTCTGTCTCTGTGACTTGCCCATCCTGGCCACTGCCTCCACTATGTGGCCTTCTGTGGCCGGCTCCTGTCACTCAGAGTCCTGTCTTCAGGGTGCACCCCTGTGGCTCATGGGTCAGGACTCCGTCCCTCCCGTGGCTGAGTGATACCCCGAGGGTGGATGGACCACGTGGTGCCCACCCTCCTCCGTTGGCGGACCGCTCTCACTCAGTGCATGATCATGTCTTCGTTGGGGGTGCACATAGGGAGGGCTCCTCACGCACTCACCTCTCTCCACAGACCCCACTCCTCGATGACCCCGTCTTCATCCACCCCAGTTCTGTCCTCTTCAGAGAGCTCCCCGAGTTTGTGGTCTACCAGGAAATTGTGGAAACCACCAAGATGTACATGAAAGGTACCGGCCTCTCCCCATGACTCCAACCTGCTGTGTCCGCTGGCCCGCAGCCAGGAGGCGCCTGGTGGGCCTGCAGTGACCCGGGCTCCCTCTGCACCCCAGGTGTCTCGGCTGTGGAGGTGCAGTGGATACCCGCACTCCTGCCCCCTTACTGCCAGTTTGGCCCGCCGGCCGAGGAGCCACCCCCCACCTACTGCCCTGAGACGGGGCGTGTGCTGTGTCACCGAGCCAGTGTGTTCTGTGAGTGGGGCCACCTCCTGAGTGCACAGCCCCCTGCCAGCTAGCCCCCAGGGCGCGTCAGCCCATACCCTGCACTGCAGAGGGGTCGCGCCAGGTCTCCTCCCTCTGGGGGTCAGGGCAGTGACGGGGCAGTGACGGGTCCCCCCCTAGGCTTGTGCTCACCAGCTCCCGTCTCCAGATCGGGTCGGCTGGCCCCTCCCCGAGGTCCAGATGGACTTTCCCGAGGGCATCGACCGCTACAAACACTTGGCCCGGTTTCTGCTGGAAGGGCAGGTAGGTGGCCAGGGGGCTTCCCTCGGCCATTTTCTTAGGTTCTGCGGGCAGGAGGTAAACAGCATTCTCACCCCTTCCTGTGGTCTCTCTCAGGTCTTCTGCAAGCTGGCCTCGTACCGGGGGTGTCTGCTGTCCAGCCCCACCACGATGCTGAAGACGTGGGCCAGGTGCGGCCTGCTCTGAGAGCACAGGCAGGGGGTGGGGAGGGAGCCTGTGGGGGTCCGCGAGCTGCTCTAACAGGTCACCAGAGTGGACGCCTTAGCAGACAGCACTGTATTCTCTCACAGACCTGGAGGCTGTAGGTCCAAAATCAAGGTGTCGCAGGGCCACGCTCCCTCTGGAGGCTCAGGGGAGGATCTGTCCTTCTCTTCCAACTTCTGGTGGCTCCAGGCATCCCTTGGCTTGTGGCCGAATCAACCTCAGCCTCTGTCTTCACATGGTTGTCTCGTCTGTGTGTCTGAAATCTCCATTCTCTTAGAAGGACCAACCTTGCTCCAGAATGACCTCATCTTAACTAATGTTCCTCTTAGAAGATTGGTGATTCAAACCCACCCGCCACTCATCTAAGGATGAGGTGGTCTGCTTCCGTGAAGATTGACAGCCTAGAAGACCCTGTAGGCAGTTCCACTCTATCCTTTAGGGGCGCTTTGGGTCATAATCCACTCCAGGCAGTGGGTGTGGTTTGGGCTTTGCTTCTGTGAAGATTGACAGCCTTGGAGACCCTGTGGGCAGTTCCACTCTGTCCTCTAGGGGCGCTGTGGGTCAGAATGGACTCCATGGCAGTGGATGTGGTTGGGACTCCTAAACTGTGAGAAAATACATTCTGTGAAGGCCACCCAGCCAGTGTTTCTGTTCCAGCAGCAGTAGGACGTGAAGGCAGGGTGACGAGGAGGGGGGGTCTGGGCCCCTCCCCAGTGCCGCCAGCACGAGCAGGAAGGGCACCCCACTGGACCACCTGCAGGGTTTCACTTCCTGCCTGGCGTGCTGATCCAGTCGGGGCCACCTTCCTCCCAGGCCCCCGAGCCCTGCTCCTGCTAGGCAGTGGCTCCAGCAGTAGCCCACCCCCTGCTCCCGCCCGACAGGCTGCAGCCCAGGACCGAGAGCCTCCTTCGAGCCCTCGTCTTGGAGAAAGCAGACTGCCGCGACGCCTTGCTAGCCGCCTGGAAGAAAAACCCCAAGTGTGCGTTGACCCGATAGCGCCTGTGCTCAGGGGGTGGGAAGGAGTACCCAGGGCCCTCCAAGGCAGGAGCTGGTGGGAGGACTTGCCACATCTGGCTGTGGCCGCCTCTCCCACCTGTCTCTGGAAGGGCCCGGAGTTCGGAGGTGCCTCTGACGTGCTGTCCGCTCTGCCCCTGCAGACCTGCTGGCCGAGTACTGTGAGTGGCTCCCCCAGGCTGTGCACCCTGACGTGGAGAAAGCCTGGCCCCCCACCTCTGACCGCTGACTGGCACCTGGCTGTGAGCCACGGACTGCTCAGGAGACGGAGGGCTGGCAGAAGGCAGGGTCCGGCACAGTAGCCCCGGCCCCTGGCCTGCTCCCACGAGGAGGCCCGGCCCCTGGAGACACTCGTTCACCTCAGTTCATTCTGGACAAAGCTTGCTGCATCCAGACAGCGTGCCCCAGCTGGGGCATTTTGTGACTGTTTCTCACACGGTAGACTGTTTGTCACGTGCTGGTGACATAACATTCCTCATGTGCTGTCTGAGCCCGTGTCTCACAGGGCCCGGAGGGGAGTTAGGGAACTCTTACTAAACAATGTTATCCTCTTGAAAAATCAAAACTGTGTTTGTTATTGGGATCTAATTAGTATACCATACAAGCCACCGTTTTCAGGAGTACCGTTGAGTGGCCCTGAGGGTTGGAGGTGTGCAGACATCCCCACTCCAATCTAGGAATGTTCTCATCGTTCCCAGAAGAAAACGCACTAGCCGGCCCCACCTCCTTCCTCTCCGGCCCAGGCACCTACTAATCTCCTCTCTGCCTGGCGTTTGCCTACTCTCGAAATGTCTGTGGATTCGCAAAGCATGTGCTCTTTGGTGTCTGGCTTCTTTCTTTCCAGGTGCATCCATGTCGTGGCATGTATTAGTACCTAACTCCTTTTGATGGTTGAATAATATTCCATTGTGTGCACACACCACAGTTTGTTTAGCCGCTCATTAGTTGATAGGCATTTAGGTTGTTTCCACATCTGGGCTGTCAACACTGTGTACCAGTTTTTGTGTGAAAATGTTTCCCATTCTCTTGGGTGAGTGCCCTCGAGGGGAATTGCTGAGACAGTGTATGTGAGCTGCTATATGGAAAGTGAATTTGCTTGGAAAACTTTCACCCAAATCACAATGAAGAAAAAGAAGAAGGGAATTGCTGGTGGCGGGGTAACTCCTTGTGTCACTTTCTGAGGAGCTGCCAGGCTTGGCTCTAGCAGCTCCAGCATTTCACGCCCCCATCAGCAGCGTGGGAGGCCCTGGCACTTCCCCACGTTCCTTACATTGGTCTTTCAGTAGCCGTCCTAGTGGGTGTGCAGTGCTAGCTCACGTAGATTTGCATGTTCCTGGTGTCTGCTGCCCAACATCTTCGTGGGCTTGTTGGCCATTTGTGAGTTTTCTTTGTAGAAATCCATTTACATCCTTCACCTGGTTTTTACTTGGATTGTTTGTCTCTAGTGTGGAGTTGTAAGAGGTCCTTACGTACTCTGGCTAAACCAAACCGGTAGCTGTCGAGTCGATATTCTGGGTATTAGTCCCTTGTTAGAGGAAAGACAAACCACTGCCATCGAGTCACTTCCAGACTCGGAGCAACCCTATGGGACAGGGTACAGCGGCTCCGTAGGGTTTCCGAGGCCCCGCATCTTTTTTTTTTCCAATTTTTATTGTGATTTGGGTGAAAGTTTACAGAGCAAATTCATTTTCCAAATAGCGGTTCATACACATTTTGTCTCATAACATTGACTGCCATTTTCCACTTCCTGCCCATAGCCACCTCTTCCCTGTGTCCTTCCCTCCATGCACTCCTGCCTCCTGAGCTGTCTTCCTGTGCATACACAGCCCTTCTTTCTCTCATGATTGTTCTCTCCAAGGAGTGTATCTACCTCAGGTAAATGTTCAACTCATATGTTTGTCTTTTGTTTGGCTGGAAGCTATAGGAGTGGGTTTAATTCCAGACCTGAAGGGCAGCCAGGGGCCACAGTCTCAGGGGTTTCCCCTAGTTCTGTCAGACGAGGAAACCTGGTCTTTTTATTTATTTTTCTTTTTAATAATTTTGAGTTTTGTTCCCTGTTGTTCTCCCACTCTATCCAGGATCTCCTACGTAGATACCCCCTCTGAGTGGTTGACAGTGGTAGCTGGGCACCATCTAGTTCTTCTGGTCTCGTAGTCATACAGGCCGAGGATAACGTGGTGTACCAGTCACATGGACTAATTGTTTCCATGAATCTTTGGTTTTCTTCATTCTTCCCTGCTCTGCACAAGGAGAGACCCATCGTTGCATCTAGATGGCCGCTTGCAAGCTTTTAAGATCCCAGTCGCTGCTCGCCACGGTAGAAGGTGGAACGATGTTTTGTGTAGTATGTTCTGCCAGTTGAGCTTGATGTCCCCTGTGACCATGGTCCTGAGCCCACAGGTCCAACTGCTTGCTCCCTCCGAGTAGCTGGCTGTGGCCAAGAAGTCATCACAACCTTGTCCCTTGTCAGCTCTACTTTATACCTGGACATTATTACAGAACATACAAATACACTTGTAGAAACATCATCTGCCACCCCTCTACATGGTCATGAGCACACTTCCACCTGCCTAAACATACCTGTCCACCCATCTATCCACCTGTAGATCAGTGTTTACCATCACTGACAACGCAGTACTGTATGTGCAGAAGGGTTCATCTTTGTTGTCTGTATCTCCCATGTGCCAAGGCTCTAAATCTTTATGGAAGCAGATTGCCTCATCTTTCGCCCACAGAGCAAATGGTGGTTCTGAACCACCAACCTTTTGGTTAACAGCCAAATGGCACTATACCACCACAGCTCCTCTCGTGAGAGAAGTGATTTGCAAATACTGATGCCCATTTCTCTGGATTGTCTTTTCAGTCTACACTCCTTTGAAACACACGTTAAATTAATTACGGTACCAGCCATGCGAAACACTTTGCAGCCATTCACCATGATAATTATAAACATGAAGCAGCGTTTAGAAAGTGTATACCAAATTAAAACAAAAATCACGTTGCAAACTGACCTGCATGTCCCTGCCTAGTTACCTGAGGTCCAGGAAGGACTTCAGAAAGGGGGAAGTTCCCCTGGAAAGGCCCCCCATCTGGTGCGCCCTTATCTGGAAGCCTGGACTGGGCTACGTTATGCCCTTGGCTGGAGGCCAGGACTCGGATTTCCTGAGGGTTCTCACTCTTCCTGACGAGTGTGGCTCACAGCAAACGGGGTGATGCTGACCACCAGCTTTACTCCTGGGAATCGGAAATGTTGGTGCGTGGTGCACGGGGGGTGCCTGTGTGACCATCCCCAATGAAAACCCTGGGCGCTGAGTCGGGGGGGTGTTTCCCTGGGCAGAAACCCTGCTCACCTGTTGCTGCCTTTTGGTGGCTGGGGGGTGAGTGCATTGGGTGAGACCCTTGTGGAGGGAGGGAGCCTGAGTAAGCCTCCCTCAGGCCCTTCCAGACCCAACTGGGTCTTTGGCCCTTGTGATTGCTGTGTGTCCT
Organism: Orycteropus afer afer; assembly: GCF_000298275.1. Taxonomy (NCBI): domain Eukaryota; kingdom Metazoa; phylum Chordata; class Mammalia; order Tubulidentata; family Orycteropodidae; genus Orycteropus; species Orycteropus afer. Next base: position 850,231 of record NW_006921635.1, read on the forward strand.
CACTACACTGCTGTCATCCTGCCATGGGCACACGAGTCCTAACAGACCTCCAATCACACTGCAAACGTTGAGACCTTCTGCCCAGACGCATGCGCGTGGAAACTCATCTGGGTGGATGGCCACTCCCTCGTGAATGCTGATCACTGAGCTCGCATACGGTGTTGATTTTCCCTCACTTTTGCTTATATATGTTTCCTAAGATCCTGCTGATACCATAATATAAACATAGATTCTGTAAGTACATGAGTAAAACAACGCAAAGACACATGTCTATTCCAAATCCATGTCTCCAGAACAGGAAACGTCCCCGAGTCCTCTTTCGCCCACCTCCCACATGCAAACCACATGCAAAGTCTGTTGCCTGTACCTCCAGGGTTTATCCACAACCCCGTCACCCTCCCACCAACCCACTGGACCCAGGCTCTAGCCTCCACACGCTCTGCTCTCCCAAAGTCTGTTCTCCACGTGGCCGCCAGAGGGAGCCTTCTGACATTTAGAGCCTGCCACTACATCATTTCCAGTGTCTGGAAGACCAAGTTCAACCCGTCTATTCTCACCCCCAAGGCTCCGTGCACAGGGCTTGCTTTCTGTCCTAACAACACAGTCTCCCCTCCCTCCGCCCAACCTCAGAACCTTTCCATTTGTCTTTTCCCTTGCCCCATGGATCCTTTCCACAGACTTGAAATGTCATCTGAGACGCCTTCCCTGACAGCTTGCCTAACACATGCAGCCCCCACTCCTCCTTCAGCCTCCATCTCGTCACGTTTGCTGTCTTCGTAAAACTTACTCCTTCTTGTTTATCATTAGTTGTTTGGACCAGAATGTAAATTCCATGAGCACCAGAACCTCGCTTGTCTTATGCAGGGGTCACTAGGGTACTTGACACTCTACCTGTGCACACAGTAGGCGCTCAATGCGTGCACACTACTTGGCATCAGGCGCTCAGGACTTACTGGATGAACGGCCAGTTGCAAAATACTAATTGGAAATACGGTATTTTGTCTGCCTCATGAGAATAACTAGGAGTGTGTCTTAGAGGTGAGGGCCTGCCACCAACCTAGAGGTCCAAACCCCCAGGGCAGGGACTGTGTGTCTGTAACGAAGACTAGAGGCATTGATTAGCCCTGTTCCCTATTAAGTCCCTCATTCACAGGCCAGCTGATAGGGGCCCTTGGGTCTGCTTCTCAGCAAAAAACGAAGGCCACAGTGGAGATGCCGGGGATTGAACCCGGGGCCTCATACATGCAAAGCATGCGCTCTACCACTGAGCTACATCCCCTGGCGGTGAGAGGTTGTTTCATGAATGGTATACAGAAAGTTAGACCTTTGATCTGCGTGCACCTGTTCCTTCATTCTTGTGTGTTCTGCATTTCCAAGGACTCAAGGAGGTCTTTCCGCAGTCCAGAGAAGCAGGCCACTTGACAGAGATGCTGTGCCCATGAAGACGTCAGTACAGAGTGGGAGCCAGAGTGCAGCATTGTTATATGGGTGCACCTGGAGGCTACCAGCCACGGCACATCCTCGTTAGTATAGTGGTGAGTATCCCCGCCTGTCACGCGGGAGACCGGGGTTCGATTCCCCGACGGGGAGGCCAGTGGCTATTTTGTGTAACCTCCTGTAATGCCAAAAAGGTGTCTTTCTAGCATTTGAGGAAGGTGTGCTCCATGATAAATAAACAAGAGAGTGTATGCTTCGTGGCGAAGGAGTTCAGGGTTGCAGTGGTCATGGCTGTTTGACCAATATTACAGTGTCGGTGATCCGAGCCCTCTGGGACGCAAATATTTATCCCCTCAGAAGCCCTGTAGAGCGGGGCAGCTGTACACGAGTAGGTTCTGACTCAGTTGTAGTGGGTTTGGTTTTATACATTACAGTTGTGCTTATAAAAGTAAATTAGGAGACACACATCAAAGAAGCATAATTCATGAATGAAAAGAGCTGCGTAGGTACTCCTACGTAGGAAGGCAAAACCAAACCAAACTCACCACCACTGAGTCGATTCCGACTCCTAGCGACTTCCACTGGGTTTCCAAGGTTGTAAATCTGTGAAGACTTTCTTCTGTGGTATTCCCTAACTGCGTGGGTAAAGAACGCCCCCTTTTTCCTTTTACGTTAAAAGAAATCAATTTAGACTCTCATCTCCTTAGTGCAAAAATAACTTGCAGATGGATTAAGAATAAACGTATTCTACAGCGAGATAAACTGCCCACCTCTCTGCCCTTGCTCCTCCCCTTCCCTCCGCTCCCTCTCTACCTTGTCCAACGCGGTTTTCTTTCTTTCCTCCAACAAGCCATGCTTGTTTCAGCCTCAGGGCCTTTCCCTTAGCTTTGTCTTCCGACCAGGATGTTGAGGAAGGTGTGCTTCAGATCCTAACATGGCGACCCTTCCTTCTTCAGGTCTTCTCAGCTCTCCCCTTCTCTCGTCCCCACACCCAGGTATCCAGTCTTGGTACCATGACACATTTCTCTTCTTAGCATCTCATGAAGGTGTTTATTGGTGGTCATCAGGTGCCCAGCAAACACTTATTGGATGACTTCACATAATGAAGACCTCCCTGCTTCCACTCCCTCATCCACCCACTTCACAGAAAAGGCAACACCGAGGCCAAGCCCGGATGCTGACCATCCTGTTGACTCTGCGTGCCTTGTAGCTGAGCAGGAGCCCACAGGCGTGGAGAGGCCACATTTGGAGGCCAATGTGAGTCACTCGGTGCCTCAAAGAAAGCTGCATTCTGATTGGTGTGCCCTCCCACAGGCCTTGATGTGGTCTGCTTCCCTGTCACACCTTTACCTGGGGAGCTGCACCCGAGGGTGACCTCATTTCCTTTGTGTAGAGGAGCTGAGCTCTGAGCCAGGACGGATTCGGTCATTCGTTCATTGGTTTGTTCATTTATTCAACAAATGAGCCCCTACTGTGTGCCAGGCACTACGCTAGGCACCGAGGGATACAATAGTGATAAGGCAGACGACGTTTTTACTCCTCTTGGCGCTGTCATTCCAGCTGTGGAAGCAAATAATGGATGAAGAAATTAGTAAATTAACTAAAGAGTATATAGTAAGTAAGAGACCCTGAGCGTGTTGGGAGGCACGATTAGGAAACATTTCTCGGAGGAGGGGCTGTCGTGCACAGATGACAGTTTCCGGACTACTGGCAGCAGGCCCAGGCAGGCTAACAGCGAGGAGGATGAAAGCAGAGACGAGGGAACCAGCCGGCCGAAATAGCTCAGTTGGGAGAGCGTTAGACTGAAGATCTAAAGGTCCCTGGTTCGATCCCGGGTTTCGGCAGTTGGGCATCCTTTATTTTTTCCGTCTGAAAAGGGTGAGGGGGGAAATGTTCAAAATACAATGATGCTGATTCTTTCCTACTAACAGATTTCATTTCATTTAAAACGGCTCCAAGTAGCATCCATGGGAAGCCAGAGGGCAGAGAAAGTCTCTCCAAATCCTCATTTGGCGAAAATTAAACAAGTTTTTCCTGGTTCCATTTACTTCATTTCATAAATCTTTATGTCCGCGGAAGGAAGACTGGGCAATCGACTTCTGTAAAGATTTCCCCCTCGGAAACCCAAAGGGGGTCGCTGTGAGTCAGAATTGACTCGATGCCAGTGAGTCTGGTTTTTGTTTTTTGGTATATATGTTTATATACATGCATAGATATGCTTATACAGATTGTATATAAATATATTTAAAATGTACTTTGCTCGTTAGTTTTAGTTTAGTGTTGTATGAGTTTCTATTCTCTAAACTCATGGCTA
>NW_006921635.1:857079-865671 GCF_000298275.1 Orycteropus afer afer
AAACTCACTGGCGTCCAGTCGCCCCGACTCCTAGCGACCCCTCTTCCAAGGCGGTATCACTACGGAAGTAGATTGCCCAGCCTTCCTTCCGAGGGGTGGCTGGTGGGTAGTGAGTACATGTTAATGAAAGAGACTACTCCGAAAAGGAGGGTGAGGATGGTTGCACAAGTCAGAGTGGAATCAGCGTTGCTAAATGCACACGTAAGAATTGGAATCCATGCACGGTTTGCGGTGTGTATTCTCAACAACACAACCAAATAAAATCTTCAAAAGTGTTCTTATGTTTATTCAGTCTTTTATTCAAGTTCCTGAGTAGCTACCGTCCTTCCCAGGCGCCTATTCTCTCACCTTTTCCATTTATTTTCTCACATTCATTCCCTAAACACCAAGTGCCAGGCACTGCCGCAGGCACTGGGCATATAGCAGCAGGGCCCTGTCTTGCTGAGTTACAATCCAGTGAGAAACACAGACCGCAAAGTCAGCTTCGCAGAGTGTGCAGGCCCACGAATAGGCAACAGAAGCTGGCAGGGGGTGAATGGCCTCGGGGGCGGTCAGAAGGGCTTCTGAGGAGGTGGCGTGCGCCAGCAGATTGGCAGTGCGAGGAAGGTCCTAGGAGCGGCACTCCGAGCAAAGGGACCAGCAGTTGCCACGGCCCTAAGCCGGGAAGGAACCTGAGGATCGGGCCAGCGTGGCCGCAGCGCCGGGAAGGAGATGGAGACCGAGGGTCAACGCGCCGGCCCAGGCCAGTTCCCCGGGCCCTGCAGGCCTGGGGAGGAAAGCGGATGTAACCAGGGAATCATGCCTCCGACGTCTGAGCACACACTGGGGCTATGCAGCTGGGCGCCAGGGGGCAGAGGTGGCGCAAAGACAAACCATTTGCAAGTTAGACGGCCTGTGGCGCCCTCCTTCTATTTTGCTGCGGGAGGGGTGGGCGCTTACCTAGCCCCTGACTTCACTGGAGGATGAAGAACAAGGTGGCTTACGCGGGAGCCCCACTCCGCACCTCGCCTCTCGTCTCTGCTTTGCCCTCTGTCTCCCGGAACACGGTGAGCAAAGCGTGAGCTCACTCCTGGGGTGACTATGAGTAGCAGCACCCCTTCCTCAAAACACCTCCCAAAGTTGTTGCTGTGAAGCCGATTCTGACTGCAAGGACCCAACAGGACAGCAGAACTGCTCCGTAGGGTTTCCAAGGCTGCAGTCATTCCCAAGCGGACTGCCACAGCTTTTCCCAGCACAGCGGCCGGTGACTTAAGTGCTGACCTTTGGGCTAGCGGCCAAGCACTTTAACTAGTGCACCAGCAAATAACAACATAATGACTCGGGTATCCAAGCACATACCTCGTACCAGGCGCTGTTATTGGTCCATTTCACAGATGGGCAAACTGAGGCCTGGGTTGGGGTGAAACGCACTGCCATCAAGTCACTTCCTACCCCCACTGGGTTTCCGAGGCGGTAAATCCGTAGGCAGCTTGAGCGCCCCTTCTTACTTAAACGGAGCGGTTAGTGGGTTCTAGTCAGCAGTCAAATGCCTTAGGCACTGCGCCACCAGAGTTCCAAGCGCAGAAGGCTCAGTAATAAAATCACAGCTGCTGTGACAATCCCTTCTGTCAGGAACCCTCCAGCCCTGGTGAGACAAGGTGTCACCGGGTTCCTGCCCTCTCCAGGGCTCTGCCCCACTCCTTCACCACCTTGCAGACCTCCTGGGAGAGGAAGATGCTAATTCACTGTGAGTATTTGAATACTGCAAAGGGACTCCTTCCTCTGAATTTAAGCCAGGATTATGGGGACTGGTTTTAATTTGCCCATTTTTATATTTGGAAAGATTTCTTTTGGGGGAAAAAGTCTTCCAGTAGATGTGCAAACCTCAAAGTCATTGCAAGTTGAATGGTTTTAAAGGAGAACCCAGAAATTTCTAATGGGAAGCGCACTCAGGCAATGTCTGTATTTTTGGATAGAAACCCTTTCATTTTAGAAACTTCTCCCTTTTTCTGTCATAAACCAAACCAAAATCAACTCACCGCCATGGAGTTGGTTCCAACATTGTGCTTCTGAGGCTGTAAATATTCACGAGAGTAGATCACCCCATCGTCCTTCCACAGAGCTACTGAGTGGATTTGAACCACCAACCTTCTAACCACCCACCTTCTAACTAGTAGCTAACAGCCTTAGGCACTATGCCACCTGAGTTTCCTTTCTTCTAGCCCAGGAAGAGCAAATTAAGAATGGGCCGATTTCCGTTTGTTCCTTGGTTGCACTATCAACTAGCATTTTAACTGCAAGGCTATGAAGAACGGGCCCGATTGGGAAACATGAAATGATAGAAATTGGCTTGCTTTTGCTCAGTGGTGATTAACACCTCCAACAACACGCATTGAAATATACAATATTTTAATTAAAGAAAAACAAAGCACAACACCTCAAGAATAGAATAATATGCATTAGAGCCTTTTCAAAAGAAAGGGGGGTTGGGGATGTAGCTCAATGGCAGAGTGTGTGCTTTGCATGCATGAGGTCCCAGGTTCAAGTCCCAGTGTCTCTACTGGTTTTCTCTTTTATTTCTTCCGTAGTTCAACCTTAGAATAGCACAGATGTGATTATCATTGTCCTGGTTCCCTAGTGCCACTCTGACAAGAAAATACCACAAATGGGATGGCCTTAGCAAACAGGAGTTTATTCTTAAATTTGGAGGCTTTAAGTCCAAGTTCAAAGTGCCAGGCTCTAGGGACTGGATGAAAGCCCCTCACCCTTGGGGTCCAGCTCTGCCTTCAGCTCCCGACCCACTGAAGCTAGAGGCGTTTCTTCACTCAGACAGCTGCTGGCTGCTAATGCTGAGAAGCCCCAAGGTTGACAAGTTAAAAGGCACAGTCCTGATGTTACCAGATCACAAAGCAGGCCATTAATTTAAGTCCATTTTAAGTCCCAAAGTCGGCAGAGCATGGCAGGCTACTGAGCAACGATACGGCTATATGCAGGGTCCAAGCGTGCCTAGAGACTATTCCCAAGGCTTCTCCTTATATACGGGAAGCAGACCACATCCCAAAGGCAGCTACTCAGCTGCTTGTGGTAGATCCCACCATGGAATTGATTGCCAGTCTCATCATGGGGAGTAACTACCACCAGCTGCCCAGCCACTCACCCAGGCCCAGCCAAGCTGACACACAAACATAACCATCACAATCATTAAGTATGATTTTTCCACCCTGAAATCTTTAACACTCCTTATAAAGGCAAACAGGAAATTAACAAAAATAACAAATATAATAATAATTTGCTGAAACCACCGCAGGACTGAGCAGAATGACTGAGAGTAGATAAAACATTTCCCGGCATTGTGATTGCAGTAAAAGTCCTGTTGACTCATTTCCAGCCATCAGAGGGCAAGTGTGGAAGCCATTTCAAGGCCAAGCCTCCCTAGTGATCACTGCCCATCTTTTGTGCTGTCAGTAACAGGCATCTCAGAGATAGAAAATGATGAATTCACGGGTTTGGTGGGACAAACTGTTTATGTTCGTACATGGTAGCTGAAACCTGGTATCAGATCAAAGTAATTAATCACTAAAATTACAAATTGTACTTTTACTGAAAGAAGGAATCCTGTTACCTTGTCTGGGAGCAATGCTTTGTAGTAATAAATTCCTCCCCCTTCATATCCTTTCTCTAATTTGACTCGACCTCATGGTCACGGAAGCTTACATCTAGAATGTTCCTGAGATCAAGGCCTTCATCTTTAAGATGAGGAAAACGAAATTCATGAAATGACTCACCTGTTAGGTGGTGACACATTGGGGACAGCTCATTTCCCACAAGTTTCCGTGAAGGTTCTTTCTCCCTAAATGTCAAGGTTTGAAGGAATGAAATGTTGAGGTTATTTTTAAAGTGATCAGGCCTAACACAAAACAAATCATAAGCTTCCGTTGGACTTTGTATCTTGTACGTAACTATTTCTAATAGTTCCATTCATAGGAAAAAAAATATAAGGAGTTGCTGCTGTTTCAAGTTTGTGTTAGGAAATGGAGTTTTCTACAAGAGTTGTTGAATCTTTTAGGGAAAGTTATCTCAACTGCTAAATTTTATTTTACACTTAAAAAAACAAAGCCCAAATAGGTTAAATAGCTTCCGAAGGTTCACAAGCTACTATTTGGCAAATTGGGAGACTAGAATTTAAGTCTAATTTTCTGACTGGTGGGAGAGAGATTGGTTATTTTTAAGCTGAAGGTCTGTGGTCTGCTAGAGCATTCAAATACACCCACGTGAACAGGAAAAAAGATCAAAATCCCTTGGGGTTTTTGACTTGGTGTTTCTTTTTTTTTTTTTTTGGCAAGTGTTCTGACCTGCAGATCCCCTTGACAACTTTTTATGGTTATCTAACTGATGACGAAGCAAGGCAAACCTTTCCCATCCAGCTCTCAGATTTCCCACGTCCCCTTTTCTCTTGGGAGAATAAAATGTTTGTTGAATGTTGTGTTCTCAGTCATTTTTAGATGCTGACTTGAGTCACACACACACACACACACACACACACACACACACACACGGGTGTGACCTTCAAGGCATCTAAATCCTTCTGGGGGAAAGGAAAAAGGGCAGACAAATGGGCACCAATCCAGGTCCCCACCCCCACTTTCAGCAGCAGTCAAACACCCAGACCCTTTGTGAGCTCAGCCCATCACGTGCTCACATCTGCTAGCCAATCCTGCCCTGTTGCTGGGCTTCTGTCATTTTCTTATTGGTGCCAGCTAGCAATCTATTCTGGGGAGATTGCAAAGGAGGACCTGTGGGTGGAACTGTGGGTAGAAGGAACTAGAAACAGATCCAGTGACTAAGCCTGCTTCTGGCACATTCTAGCACATTGCATTCTAGGTCAGAAGTTTTAGCTTTCAGGAGCGTGACTAATAACTCCTGATGCCTGAGTCCAAGTGGAACATTCAGACTTTGGGGGCCCTTTTCAGCAAGAAGAAAAGCAGTTGTGACACACACTCACAAATCCTTCTTAGAGCACAGTTGCTCAGACGTGGCCCCATTGCCGTTTGGGGCTGGATAATTATTTGTCGTGAAAAGGGCTGTCCATTTCCTGGCCTGGTAGCAATCCCCACCCTCCCAGTGGTCGGTCACAACCCAAAACGTTTCTAGACATGGTCAAATGTCCCCTGGGGGATGAAATTGCTCCTGGTTCAGAACTACTGCAGAAACCCCACCACCACCACCTCTTTGGGGAGGCCACTGCCCTCCTCTTGAGCCCCTTCTCCTCAACTTCAGGGCCCTCAGAGAAATGTTTATTACTACAGTTTGCTTCAACAAAAACCCACTGTTGGACTTAAAGTGAGGGAATGGTGAGGTATTTTCAAGTTTTTTTTTCTTCTGCTGGAGACAACTATCCTCCACAATTAATAGTCATTTTGTTTCCTCTTTACAGGTAATCTTTGGCCTGTTCCTCTCTTCTTTTTTCTGTTTCCTTTCTTCCTCCTCTTCTCCCTCCCCTGCCTCTGAAATCAGGGTTGTTTTTCTCTGTACCTTTGACTCTGAAAAAACTATGTCAGAAAGATTGTGACTCACCCTTTAACCAGCAGGGATCACAAGACTTGCAGCAAAGTAGCAGCAATAATAGCAAACAGGGTGTGGTTTGAAGCAGGCTTGGTCACATTAGAAAGAACCTCAGTTTTTTTTATTTCCTTTAAAAAGTTTTTAAAATGTAGGAGGAAATAACTTTATAAAGAACCTAAATATTTTGCTCCTTTAAAAACTCCTTCCAGAAATTTGGAGAGAAATGACCTTCACACAAATCTGTATTGGGAGGCACTGAGGTCTCTGCTTAAACCTGGAAATGGTATTTTTTTCTTTATTTGTTGTTTATTACTCACTTAATTTCCCAGTTAACACATTACTTCATTTTGTTAGAAAATGTTAAAATTACAGAGGTTAAAAGCTATTTTGAACAGCACTGAGATCTTTTGTGTTTTCATAAATGCAGGTATAGGTTACCATAGAAAATATATAACATTATTTATTTTGATTTGATTCACATTTTAAGTATGTTTTAAAAATAATGTTCATAATTTAAAACGAGAATATGTTCTTCTCCTGAGAGAAGATTTTTCATTCAGTTGACCCTTCTATTTTTTAAAAAGTTTTAAGGCTACAAATTAAAATACACACATTTGTAGATGAAGAAAATATCTCTAGTAGGTCTCAGATGGAACAGTGGCTGAAGAAATGAGAGGGGTGAGGGGCACTTCATTGTGAACTTTTAAACACTTGTTTTAAAATCTTACCATGTTAGATGTATTTTAAAACACTTAAAAAAGCTTAAGAAGTGACACAGAGTGATGGTGAAAATAAAGATCTGGCTGGTGATTCTTTTTCTCTTCTTGTATCAACATGGAATTTGCCCATAGAAGCAGCTTTCACATTTGGGGTATTTAAAATTTCTCCCCAGAAATATATAGGGCTGAGATTCAATTGGTGTCTTATATTTTAAAGTATCTGTCCTAACTGGGTTTGATTTCTGAGCTTTAAACATCAACAGAAATGCAATTTTGATGCCTGTTTACAATGAAGTACAACCTTTTTAAACTCAAGGCCCAAGAGAATAAACAAGAAGGTTAAAGAAACTTCTAGAAACTTGTGAGCTTTCAGCTCCAGCTCAAATAATTTTTAAAAACTATGTGGGATTTCCTTTCTTTTTTCTAACTCAATCAAGGTATGCCATATTCATTTGTGAATTGGAAAACTATTTCGTTTGTTTTTTAAAGACTTCCTGCCTTTCTTTAAAACCAGAGGCCTCAGTGACTGATGGCCCGTGAATCTCAGATTTGTCGAGTCATTCGCCTTGTCCTTGTCCCAGTTCCTGCTCCGCGCGGGGTGGGCCTGCTGCCTTTAGAGGGGGACCCAGGGGACCCAGGTCTATATGGCGGCACAATGAGACAAAAACATTATTTCAAATATGAAACCAAAGTGACCACCGACCCTTGGACCTCAAGTGGGGGCAGGGCGCGCTAGAGGGGCGGCACTACCCGACCCTGTCTGAGGCACTTGGACCGAACCCCTCCCCCGCCACCGATTGGTGTCACCAACGACAAGGACGGTGGCTGAGGCGGGGAGGGGGCGCAGGGGTCGAGACTGCGAGAAAACCGGGGCCCGCCCTCTCCGGGCCCCCAGATGAGTCCATGCCGGGATTTAGCGCCGCCCGCGGGCCGCCCCCGCCCGGCACCCGCTCGCTCTCTCCCCTCCCCCAAGTCGTGTTGCGGCTGCGCCTTCAGAGACAGCTCGCACCGACCGCGCTGATCCTTCCGCACGGCCGGTCAGGATCGCAGCCCGCTGCCAACCCAATCCAGCTCACAAGTCCTAGTCTTAACAGGAGAACACTTTATGAGGGGGTTTGGGTGAGTTTCGGGGTATAGTTTTCTCTCTAGGTTGCCGAAAGTGCTGGGAAAAATAGTCCCTTCTCGGACTTTCTTGCGGAGGAATCTCTCTGGGGGCGGGGGTCCTGAGATGTCTATATAAGGAAGCGCCGGGTGTGGCGTAGTGAGATCCGTCGAGTTCGGAGTTTGGGAGCGGTTTCTTTGTGTGCACGGCTGCTATCGTCACCTGGTGAGGCGGGGGGTTGCTGTGCCGGCACTGGGGGCTTGAAGCCGTGCGGCCGTCAGGGAGGGTAGGGGACGGGGCAGGTAGAGATGTTTGCCGCTGCCAGAGGGCAGCCGGGCCCTTTAAAGAGTCGCTCGGGGCCCGCAGCAAGGTGGCCGTGAGGGCGACGAACGCAGCAAAATGGCGGTTGCTTCTGACTGAAACGGGCTGAGATCGGAGAGGCGACACTTAGGAGAGGGAAGATATGTGAGGGGGAGGAAAGCAGTAGAGGCCCCACCAGGCCGCGATTGGGGGATATCGAAGCCCAGAGTGCGTTAATATTTTTGTCTTACGGGGTTGGGCAACGTTCGTGAAATCTGACGTTGACTTCTGGTTTGTGTGGCGTGACTTCGTGTAAAAGCTGGGTTTAGGGGCGTCAACTGTGGTGGTGCCGCGAGATCCGCAGTTTTCCGCCCGCCCGCGAGGGGAGCCCGCGGCTCGCGGCCATTACATGACGTGATTACTGCTGTTACCGCACAATCTTGGGTGGGGCCGCCTACTGGTAAATGTGTGTAGGTGGTGCTTACCGATCACCGAATGACGCAGGTTTGGGCCTGGGGTAGATCTCTGCTGGATTGACAGGGGCCAGTCTGTTGGAGGAGGCACTCAGGCTGTTACAGTTTACGTTGGTCAGGTGTCCAACTTTTTCATCGAAGTAGCTAATTTTGGGTTTTGATTTATTTTGTCAGGTCTGTCATAGGTTATATTGTGACTTTTTTAGGTGAGTTTTTTTTTTTTTTTTTGGCGGCACAAAAATTACAACTTGATGGATTAGGAATGTGATTACGTGAATTACTGGCTAAATGTTTGGATTCCGTTTCTTTTTTTTTCTCAGACAATGCAGATCTTTGTGAAGACCCTGACTGGTAAGACCATTACCCTTGAAGTAGAGCCCAGTGACACCATTGAGAATGTCAAGGCAAAGATCCAAGACAAGGAAGGCATCCCTCCTGACCAGCAGAGGTTGATCTT
>NW_006921635.1:865771-866355 GCF_000298275.1 Orycteropus afer afer
CAGATCTTCGTGAAGACCTTGACCGGTAAGACAATCACCCTTGAAGTAGAGCCCAGTGACACCATTGAGAATGTCAAGGCAAAGATCCAAGACAAAGAAGGCATCCCTCCTGACCAGCAGAGGTTGATCTTTGCGGGGAAACAGCTGGAAGATGGGCGCACCCTGTCGGACTACAACATCCAGAAAGAGTCCACTCTGCACCTGGTCCTTCGCCTGAGAGGGGGAATGCAGATTTTCGTGAAGACCCTGACTGGTAAGACCATTACCCTTGAAGTAGAGCCCAGTGACACCATTGAGAATGTCAAGGCAAAGATCCAAGACAAGGAAGGTATCCCTCCTGACCAGCAGAGGTTGATCTTTGCCGGGAAACAGCTGGAAGATGGGCGCACCCTGTCTGACTACAACATCCAGAAAGAGTCCACTCTGCACCTGGTTCTCCGTCTGAGAGGGGGAATGCAAATCTTCGTGAAGACCCTGACCGGTAAGACCATTACTCTTGAAGTAGAGCCCAGTGACACCATTGAGAATGTCAAGGCAAAGATCCAAGACAAGGAAGGCATCCCTCCTGACCAGCAGAGGTTGAT
>NW_006921635.1:866711-881563 GCF_000298275.1 Orycteropus afer afer
ATGGACGTACCCTGTCTGACTACAACATCCAGAAAGAGTCCACTCTGCATCTGGTCCTCCGTCTGAGAGGGGGAATGCAGATCTTCGTGAAGACCCTGACCGGTAAGACAATCACCCTTGAAGTAGAGCCTAGTGACACCATTGAGAATGTCAAGGCAAAGATCCAAGATAAGGAAGGCATCCCTCCTGACCAGCAGAGGTTGATCTTTGCTGGGAAACAGCTGGAAGATGGACGTACCCTGTCTGACTACAACATCCAGAAAGAGTCCACTCTGCACTTGGTCCTGCGCTTGAGGGGAGGTGTCTGTGTTGTTTCCCCTCTCTTTTAAGCGTTCAAGAGATATCTTTGCACTTCTCTTTCAATAAAGTTGTTGCATTCCCAAATTGTGTTTATTTTTAGTGCTAAGTGGGGTTCTTTTGGGGGCTTGGTTGGGCTTTTGGGGTATTAGGGTGGTAGTTTAAAGTTTACCAAGTGTTTCAGTGGGGGCCATGAGGGTGAAATACATTGTTGGCCCTTGAAACATGACCATGATACAGAAAGTAGATGGTAGAAATAACTATTTACTTGGGAGCTTTTTTTATTTATACACTTAAATGTAAATCTACTTCTAAGCTGTTGACAATGTGATTCGAGGGTGGTGAGAGGTTCCTGAGAATGGGGGAAAGTTATCTGGAAGACCAGTGAAAAAGGTAAGTAAAGGGCCTTGGAGTGGTGGGAGGGAGCTACAGAAAATCAGCTTTTAGGTATGTAGGCAGCTGTACATACCGAGGTGTATAGAAAGCCATGATTTGTTATTTTAAGGATGTGGTGAGTCACACTAAAAATACACTAAAGTTTACATAGGTATTGGGTAAATAGAAACTGAGAGCCTTTAGTTGGAAAGTTCTAATCATTACCACATGCGGTTGTCCAGGATGGCCGCCAGGGGGCCGCCAGGGGGCGCAAACTTGATCCTTTAGAAGTTGGTGTGATTACATGTAAAAGATTTGTAGTTTATTATGAAAATTTAGGAGTAGAAGTTAGGTGAGCAATTCATTAGACTTTTTGTCACCAGTTAACATGAGTAGCATTTGCCTTTATGAGTCAACATTTAAAAGCAAAGTGGTGCTGGTTAGAAATTAGATTTTTACATCATACCTAGGACCAGAGTTGAGTATGAACAGGGATAGTTTTCACCAAAGAGCTCCCCACTCCACCCCATAACCTGCTGTTGATCTTGCCGTGTATGGTAATGTTTGAAAATGTCCTTGTTTTAGAATGTAATAAGGAACCTTAAGAACCATCTGAGGAATAGTTACACAAATTCATTAATGATGTTTGGCCACAACTGGCACATGGGGTCTGCGCACATTATCAAACATAAACTAGGAACTCTCCTTGTCAGTGCACTAGGGAGGGTTTGTGGGAGGTAGTGAATTGTCAGGAGTAGCAAACACCTATCAGTTAATTCTAGGCATTGCAAACTTTAAAATGAGTGAACAGTATTTGAAAAGATCCAGAAGTTGCGTACAAGTGGTTCATAATGTGGGTACATTTCAGGGGTACAGCTGGGGGTGTGGCAGAGAACTGCTCTTGGCACTGGAACATCTGAGCAGCAGTCTAGTCAGCTCTGGGTGGTGTAGGGGTTGAGGGTGGGGATGTTTAATTGGAAACTGAAGAACATCCTTGGCTCCTTTAAAGTACCTTATGTTCAAGGGTACTAAAGGTTTTGGGAGGCAATTAAAGAGGCAATACAAGCTGGTTTACCGAGTTGCATGTAAGCTCACTGACAGGAATATACTTCATGTGTATACAGATGGATTCTTTTGGACTTGTGTGATAAATACATATGCGCCTAGGAAAATAGGGCCATTCTTAACATGTTTTTCAGTCTTTGTTTTTTGACTAGGCATTTAGGGACATATTTCCATGTCAATACATCTAGCTCTATCTTTTAAGTACTCTAGCTAGTATTCCATTGTACGCATGGTTCAGTTTATTTAGCCTGTCTGCTAAACATTTGTTTCCAGGTTTTTGCTGTTACTATGCTGCTGCAAAGTACTTCCTTAAACATACGTCTTTTCTATAAGAACACATAGGCTTCTGTGTATACTAATACAGACTTATAGCCACATTTTGTAGGTAGATAACTAGAATTGTAACTGCTAAGTTAAAGGAATCACTACCACTATATTTTTACTTGTAAAAATGTAAAATGGGGTGGAAAAGAACTTGACATGCAAAATTTGCTTTTATGAAATTCTATTGAAAGCATGCTTTGTGTAAAGATTTTTAAGGGATAGTACAAGGTGTTTTTTTTTCCATAAAATTTTGGGGATAATTAAAAACAATCTTAGATGTTTCTTAATTGCATTGCTCCGTGATACTGTTCTAATTTAATTGAATAGGCCGTACTTCTCACACATTTCAAACATTTAAAAAGTGTACTACAGTATATAAAGAAAAATATCCCAACACTGTCCCCCCATCCACCCAGTTTCCCTGCACTAAGACAAGCTTTTCAAAATTTCTCTATGCATAGATGAGCAACTACTAATGCATACTACAAATAATCCTTCACACAAAAATGTAGGATACTGGTGTATACAGTCTATTCCTGCACCTTTTATCACTTTCTGTGTTCTATGGTTTTGACAGAGTTCTAACATCCTTTCATTTTGTATAAAGGGAAAGACTTTGTATTATTAAGAATAAAGAACCGTCAGTGCAACCCAATTCCTGATGAACATTTAGAGGACCATCTGACAAATGCCAGCATGTCAGGAATATGGTGATGCAAACAAGCGAGAACGTTTCTGCCATCAAGGGGTCCTCCGTAGCTGGAGCACCAAGATGGTAGACGTGTTCAGCTTCATTGAGAGGTGGTTAAAGCAAACCCATTGTCATTGAGTCTATCCGACTCAGAATGATCATATAGGACAGAGTAGAAGTTAATTACAAGAGTTGCCAAGGCTGTCAGTCTCTAGGGAAGCAGACTGCCTCTTCTTCCTACAGAACGGCTGGTGGGTTCTAACCGCCCACCACACTTACCCAAAAAGAAACTTAGTGCCATGGAGTCATTTCCGACTCACAGGACCCCTCCTTGGGATTCCAAGGATTGCCCAAGAGTGGCTGGCTGGTGGGTTTGAACCACCATCTGGTTAGCAGTCAAATGCCTTAGGCACTACACCATCAGAGCTCTGCCTCACTTAACAGGGGTATGTTATTCAGAGAATGGCAGGTTAAAGGATTCAGACATCTTAATGTGCAGTGCTTATATCTGCCCGAAGAGGGGGCTACTGGGACAGACGTTGGCTTTAGTTGTGAAGCCTGCAGCACCCCCCAGCGGTTGTGACTTAGCAGACAGTTTGCTTTTACCTCTTGGTTCCTTCCAAAGGCTTGTTTACGCATCAGTAAAGGTAAAAATGAAAAAAATACCATCTTTTCTTTACTGGCCCCCCATGCCTTCCACCTTCTTTCTCTGCCTAGAATGAGCTGCTCTCCTGGTCTGGAAGGCTCTCTGTCTCCATCCCACCTGCAGTTACTCCAGAACACCTATTGTAAGCAGCCTTGTTCGGTGAAGGCCTTCCTCAGCTCAGTGTTCATCAGTGCCCTCTCCTTTGCGTGTCCTACCTGCTGGCCAAACAGTTTCTTTTTCTCATATTCTCCCTGCCATTTTCCACGTCCTTCCTCCACTCAAGCTGTCCCCTCTTTCTAAAATGCCACCACCCCAATTCAACAATTAAAATCCTACCCAATGTCAGGATCTAATTCAAAGATTTCACAAAGCCTGCCTCAACCGTCCCAACTGGAAACCACATCTTCCCTGAAAGCTCATAGTTCTATTTTGTATTGCAGCTCTTTGTTCAAAGCCTGCGTTCCATGCCTTTATGTGATAATAACCCCTAATTACCCAATGCAGCAGGAGCTATTTGAGACTGTCCAGTAGAGTGGGAGGGGCTTGGGATCCGACTAGTGATCGGATGCTCAGGAGAGGCCTTTCTGAGAAATTTTTTAAGCTGAGTCCTGAAAGTTGAGCCAGAGGTAGCTTTGCAAGAGGTGAGGTAGCAGAAAGTTGTCCAGGAGCCCTGGCACTGGGGAAGAATTTGGCTTATTTGAGAAACAGAAAAGAGACCAGCAGGAAAATAAAGTGTAACAAGCAAGTGGAGATGGGGCTGGAGGGCTTTGAACAAATACTGAATTCGTGGTGTGGAGTAGGGCCCAGGCAAGAGCGTCTGAAATGGTCTCCTATGCATGTTTCACGGCCAGGACTGGGAACTACTGTTCTGAAGCATTGTTATTATTTGTATGGACAGGATGCTTTTTAACTGAACCAGTGCTTACAGACAGTACTGAGGAACAGGGAGCTGGGAATGCTAAAAATTAACAAATGTTACCACTGCCAGTTACTGTTAGGGATCTTATTTTTAGTGAATGTGATTATCCGTCTCCTGAGAGCTTTACTGAACCCCTAGGCCAATCAGTTAGGATGCTTCCAGTTATCAGAAAATGCAACCCAGCTGGCCTAAGCAACAGGGAACTAGATTCTCTTGATAAGGAGCAGTCAGAGCTTGGTCCGGTTCAGCCTTCACTGTTCTGATTCCCTAGACTGGGACTTCTTCCGGTGTGTGGCCTTTTTTGGCTCAGGTTGGCAGCCAGATGGTAGGAAGTTCCAGCCATCACATACCCAGGGCAAGTGGAGGGGCTGCTATTTCTTGTGACTCTTAGCAAAACCCAACTAGGTGCCGTCAAGTTGATTCTGACGGCAAGCCCGTGCGTCCTAAGGTAGAACTGGGCCCCACAGGGTTTTCGTCGGCTGCAATCTTTTGGAAGGAAAACATCAGGCCTTTCACCAAGGCGTCTCTGGGTGGGCTCAAACCTCCAGCCTTTCGTTAGTAGCCAAGCACTTACCCATTCGTGTCACCCAGGGACTCTGTGACTTTCATGAGGAGTGTGGTCATTAAGGTTGTGTGCCAACTGGGCTGGGCCATGATTTCGAGTGGCTGGCAGCTGGATGTAGTTAGTCCCCAGGATGAGACTGGCCGTGGTATAGTCACCTCCATGGTGGAAGCTGCTGTGAGCAGATTCAGTTGAAGGGGAATTGGCTCCTGCATTTGGCCCCTCATCATCTCCAGTTCCTGGACTTGAACTGGTGGCCTGCTGCGTTGCCTACTGATCTTGGGATTGCGGCTTTCGCAGACCACGAGCCAACAACCTGCCATTCTATTTGCTGATCTTGGATTCATCAGTTTTAGCAGCCAGCAGCTGCGTGAGTCAAGAGCTTGGCCTGGAAGGCAGAGATGACGCCCACAGTGAAGGGGCCTCCGCCTAGCCCCTGGAGCCTGCTGTCTGAACTTAGTCTTCCCCTAGAACCAGCTCTCTGAATCCGGCCTTTAGCCTCCTAATCTGTGAGAGAATAAATTCCTGGTTATTGAAGCCATTCACCTGTGCTGTTTCTGTCACAGCAGCCCTGGAGGAGGAAGACACGTGGCCAGGGGGCCTTTCCAGAAGCTCCCTCAAGCAGTCTTGACTCATTGACCAGATTGGCTCCCATGTTCATTCTTTTTGTTGTTGAGGTTATGTAAGTCTTTCTTATTTTTATTTTTAGTTCTTATTGCTATATGAGTCTGAATTGACTTGACAGCAGTGGCTTCAGGTTTGGATTTATTGCTATTTTTCCTTTCATAGTTAGAACAAAAGTTTTAAGACAGGAAACAGATCAGGACACACATCTCTCTGCCTCAGAGAAGGTCACAGGATAACAGGACATATTTATAAACTGTCAAATGGATCTTAAGATGTGGAGCAAACCTCGAACCTCGGGGAGCAAAGGATGAGGTCCAGGAGGAGAAACTACTGCAGGGCAATGACCCGTGTGAAGGTGGCGGGGCAGGCGCACGCAGGGAGGGTGGCTCGGGCCTCCGTGGTGCCAGTGTTTGAAGCTCTGCGTTTCCGCCAAAGCCCATCAGACAAGTATTCTCCCCGTGTTGCCTGCGACTGGCTCTGGGAAGTCCATTCTCACTCGTTTCCCACCATCCTCCGGTGTTGTCGGGGAGGAGTGGGGTGGGGTCAGAGGTATGCTTCCACTGCCCACAAACCTGTGCTCCTGGAGACTCTGCCAGGGTCTCCTTGCCTGCCTTTGCATGTCTTCTCTGGGCTGGTACACTTCTCAGGTACCCAGGCTCTTTCCTTAGCTCCCCAAATTGCAGCCAAGGCCAGACTGTGGAGATTTTTTTTTTTTTTTTTAGCCCAACCTAAGAGCAATACAAGGAAATCGCAGTGTGGAGAAGGATGCTGCTGACATTAGTCCCCCCGCCCTGGGAGACCTGATAGGCACTCTTTCCCCTTGGCTCCAACCTAACATCCTTCCTGGTCTCAGGAGGGGATACTTCTGGCTACATCCCCTACACCTGGAGCCAAACCCCACGCCTTTCTCTGGAGTCCTGGGTAAGGAAAAGAAATGAATCCCCTACTCAGACAACATCAGCATGGCCTCCCAGAGACACAGTCCGACCCACAGTGAAGACCAAGTTTGCATTCGTTTGCTGGCATATTGACATCTTCTTCTTCAAATTTCATTCCAGAATAGAACTTTGGCTTTTCTTTTGGGCCCAGGCACTCACTGAAGTATTGTTTGAAACAAGAGTCACCTTTCCACAGTGATGTGTTCGAAACCTGTTGAAAGCTTTAACACCGTAGCATCCATGTGCTTCCCAGCATTGCAGTGTTTGCCAGGGATAGAATGGGAGGCCGGTGGGGGGCCCAGGCTAGACGTGCTGCTCTTCTGGGGCTAGGGTCACCATCCCTGAGTCAAAGCACAACTGAGGTTCTGTAAGGAACGGAGGGCAGGTGAGATGGTTGCAGAGTAGGTACCTCCTCCACCTGTGCTCGCTATCACTAACTGTAAGTATCTGCTGTATTAGTTATATATTATTATGCCACATAACAAATCACCCCAAAACTTAGCACCCTACACCCAAAGATTCTGTGGGTCTGCAGTTCGAGAATGGCTTAGTTGGTGGTTCAGTCTCCTTGGAAGGTGTGACTGGGGCTGGAGCATCTCTTGCCAAGATGGCTCCTCTGCATGGCTGGCGTGATGCTGACTGTTGGTACCTCTCAATAGGGCTGCTTGAGTGACCTCCAGATGTGGCCGCTGGCTTCCTGTGGTGCAGTGAATCACTTTTATGTGACCTTTTTCCGCCATCGTCTTGTAACTCCCACCAAAAGATTGGGTGGACTATGCAAATAAGTTGCATGTGGCCCACCAGGGGATTAGACAGCTTGCTAATAATGCAAATAAAGTGCATGGCACCCTTGTGGGGGTGGGAGCATTCAAATAAAGCGTATGGAACCCTAACAAGAAGGTTGGTCATTTTTGTCATCCTACTAGGCTTAACAACAAGATCTAGGCTTAACATGAACCATCCTAGAGGTGCCAAAGGAGTTCTGGTGGTGCAGTGCCTAAGGCACTTGACTGCTAACCAGAAGGCTGGCGGTTCAAACCCACCAGCCACTCCCTGGAAGGAAGGTTGGGCAATCTACTTCTGTAGTGATACTGCCTCGAAAAGCCAAGGAGGGGTTGTTATGAGTCGACTCGATAACAGTGAATTTTTTTTTTCCATTAGAATTAAAACAATTATTCTTAGAAAATAATGCCTGTAAAACTTTACAATAGAATGGAATGAGCAGTGCGTTTTCCTTTTCCTTTCTGCCAGCCTCCTTCCCCCACTATTACCAGTGCCCTGCAAGTCCTTCTAGACCCTCTATGTGTTTGAAAGCCTATTATGTGCCCTTTGTTCACACATAAAAGTGTACTGTACACAGGGTTTCTACCTTACCTGGTTCTCTTAAAATTGTAATTTGACAATAATGTTCTAATAAATGCAGGCAGTGCCTGGGTTAAGGATGAGCTCTGTCCCTAAGTCTGTCTTTAAGTCGAATTTGTAAGTCCAAACAGTTAGATACGGTTCTTATCCAACATCAGTTAGTCAGGTGTTTGTCTTATTATATAATATACTTTTCAATACATAAAAAAAAAAAAATTTTAAAAAACCTCCAGCTATACTAAAACATCTTTACCATAATAATATAATAATGATAATAATAATACTAATAATGTTTTAAGGCATATCACAAAGTGTCACCCATTTGTTATTTTGAACCATGGTGTGCACTTTGAATTTTTAGTATCATAGGCTTTACAGGGCTTGCTTCATGACTGTGGGTTGCATGTAGGTGGGACATTCATAACCCAGGAACCACTTGTACATAAAGATCTGTCTTATTCTTGTTCCCAGTTGCAAATTATTTAATTGGGTAGGTCCACTCTGCCTTCCACCTTAGCTACTAATCACATGTAGCTATCTAAATTCAAATTAACTAAAATTAATTCCTCAGTTTCAGTAGGTACATTTCATAAGCTCCAAAGAAACATGGGGTCATGGGCTGTTGTACTGGACAGCACAGATACAGGACATGAGCATCGTAGCAGAAAATATTTTTGCATGGCACTGGTGCAGATGGGCCATCATTTAGTTAAATTATGCCCAACTGTTGGAGGTTAAGCTGCTTGCAGTATTTTGCCACTCTAACACAGCAGTGTTGATGAACACAGCAGGGACTGTTCTACTGAGATCTTTGCCCATGTATATCTGAAAGATAAATTTCTGGAGCTGAACTTGCTGGGTCAAAGGTTTTGCCAAATTCCCCTCCAAGAGGTTATGCAAATTTATATTCCGGCAGTCAACATTACCTGCTTCCTCACATCCTAGCCGACACAGGCGCTTCTCAAACGTAATCTTTGCTGATTTAACAGGTAAATAATCAGATCTCATGATTGTTTTAATTGAAGAATTCTTCTCAATCTCCCCAGACACAGTAAGGAGCCCAGTCATGACTCCACTTGACAAAACTACTTCCCACACGAAGAACCTTTCCGGAGCCCCTTTGTGGCTCAGCTGGGGACTTTGTCCTCCGGGAGGGTAGGTAATGCTGCGACCGATTGCTTCATCTGTCATTTGGACCGTGGCGTTGCTAATTATTAGCTATGCTGGATCCAGAGTGAAAGGCGAAACTGGATTATTAAGTGCCAAAAGCTGTGACAAACTATAAGACTGGCTGGCTGTCACCTCTTGAAAAAAATTTTTCGTATGTTTCCCATTGGTCACTTAGTTAAATGTCAAGTGATTGGACAACTTGTGCATTCATCTGCCCCTCAGCCCTCAGAGGCTGACTGACTGATTCAATCTGGGGATGCAAACTCCGTGGACAGCAGAGCCAAGGGGCTGCTAACTCAGCCTGGGCATGAAATAGGCAAATGTATAGAGAGCAGAGCTTGTGAGTGGTTATCAGTGGGGAGGGCGAGGGAGCGGGGAGTCAGCGCTTAGGGGGCACCGTTTCCATTGACGAGGGTGGAAGAGTCGGGAAAGTCCAGTGGTGGTGGGCGCCCAGTGTGGTGGGTATAACCAGTGCCACTGAGCTGTGCATGGAAAACTTTTTGAATTGGCAAATGGTTTGTCATATATATTTCTACCACAATTTTTTAAAGTACATTAAAAAAAAAAAAAGGATGGGTGCAGTAGGGAGGCATAGAAAAGTGTTTGGGAAAGATGGGGGTAGGGGACAGAAAACCCTGTAAAGTCTCCCATCTGGGAAGTGTTTTCATTATTGCCTAGAAGATGAACCAGAGTGTCAGGAAGGTTTTGGTCCACACACTCAAGAATGGGACAGGGTGAGGTGGGGACTATGAAAAGGGGTCTGGTGAAAAGTTATGAAGTCTAACTTGAAAGCCATATTGATCTGTTAGCTGTGCTTGAGTGGACGTCTTGGCGCCCCAGTTCTCTCCAAGGCTGCCATGAAAACTTCACCAGCCACAAGGGGCAGTGAGGAGATGGTTAACCACAAAAAGCCAACAAAACCCACTGCCATAGAGTTGATTCCAGGACAGAGTAGAGCGTAGAGTTTCCAAGGCTGTGGTCCTTACGGAAGCAGACTGCCACATTTGGTGGGTCTGAACTGCTTACCTTTCAGTTCGGAGCTGAACATCTTAACACCTGCACCACCAGGGCTCCTTCTCTTACAGTTTAAATCAAGCCATACCCAATGCCATGGAGTCAGTTCCTACCCATAGCAACCCTACAGGAAAGAGCAGAACTGCCTCATAGGGTTTCCAATGCTGGGGTCTTTATGGAAGCAGACTGCCACATCTTCTCTCCGGTAGAGTGGTGTAAAGGTCGGCAGCTGAGCGCTTAACCATTGTGCCACCGGGGCTCCTAACGTTTCTGTAGCCACCACGGGGACAGAGTGAAGGAGAGCAGGCCCACACACCCATCCTTTTCCTTCGTTCCCTTCTCTTTCCCGTCTTCCCCACTCTCTCTCTCTCCCTCCTTCCATCCCTTCCCTTTTTCTGGTGGTGAAATCCACAAAATATCAAATGTCCCACTTGGAAGTGGCGCATCAGTGCAACTTAGCACATTCACAAAGCTGTACAAATGCCAGCTCTCACTAGTTGCACAACTTTTGCATCACCCCCCAAAGAAGCAATGGGCCCAACAGCGATCACTCTCCATTCTCCCTTTCTGCTTCCCAAGCTCCTGGCAGCCATAGTCTACTTCCTGTCTCTGTAGATTTGCCTATTCTGCACTATTCACATAAACGCAGTCCCATAACGTGTGGCCCTTTGGGCCTGGCCTTTTTCGCTAGCATAATGCTTTCAAGATTCACTCTCGTTGTAGCACGTATCAGAACTTCATTCCTTTTTTTTTTTTAACTGTTTATTGTGATTTGGGTGAAAGTTTACAGAGCAATTCTGTTCTCTGTTTAATAGTGGATACAGATTTTGTTTCATGACACTGATTGCATTCCCCACAATGGAGTAACTCTCTCTACTTCCTCTCTTTGATTACCTTTTCCCTGCCCTCTGAGTTTTCTCCCTGCGCAAATGCTGTCCTTCTCATCTCCCATAGTTGATTGTCCTAAAGAGTGCCCCTCCCTGGTATAATTGCCTATTGTTTGGCTGAAAGTTAAGGCATGGAAGTGAGTTCAATTCCAGGCCCAAAGGGTGACTAGGGGCCATGGTTTTGGGGGTTTCACCAGTCTCTATCAGACCACTTAACCTGTTTTTTTTATGAGTTTCAGTTTTCTTCCCTATTTTTGCCCCCCTCTATCCAGGACCTCCTTGGGAGCTCTGGTAGCGTAGTGCCTAAGACACTTGTCTGCTAACCAGAAGGCTGGTGGTTCAAACCTACCAGCCACTCCTCAGAAGGAAGATGGGGCAATCTACTTCCATAGTGATACCGCCTCAGAAACCCAAGGAGGAGTTGCTATGAGTCGGGTTGACTCGACAGCACATAACAACAACAACAACATCCAGGATCTCCGATTTTGATCCCTTTCTGAGTGGTTGGCAGTGGGGGCTGGGCACCATCTAGTTCTTCTGATCTCAGGGTCCTGTAGGCTGAGGTTCCCATGGTCCTCTAATCCCTTGGATTAATTGTTTCCACGCATCCTTGGTTTTCTTTGCTCTGCTTTCCTTTGTATGTAGAGAGACTAATGATAGCATTCCAGACGGCCACTCACAAGCTTTTAAGACCCCAGTCACTGCTCACCAATGTAGGATGCAGAACAATGTTTTTGTGTACTGAGTTATGCCAACCGAGTTTGATGTCTCCCACAACCATGGTCTAGAGTCCGCAGGTCCACCAACTGCTTCCCTCAAGATGTTTGGTTGCGGCTAAGAAGTTATCATAACTTTGCCCCCTTAGTTCTGTTATTTATATGGACATTTTTATAGCACATGCAGAAATATCATCTGCCAAACCTTTGTGTAGTCATGGGTATATTCCCTTTTGCCTAGACATACCTGATCAACGAGCCTGTCTACCTGTGTGCTGATGATACAACACTGTGTATGTAGTGGTATTTAGGGTGTGGTCTGTACCTCTTGTGTATGTCTTCATGTCTTCCTTGCCCTTAGTGACATTGTGCTGGTCACCTGCTTTTGGTGTAACTTCCCTCCTTTTCTGGATGAATAATCCTCCATTGTACGGATAGACTACATATTTTATCCATTCATCAGTTGTGGTAGTTCAGTTTGTGTGTCAAGTTGGCTGGGCCTGGTTGAGTGGCTGGGCAGCTGGATGTAGTATTCCCCATGATGAGACTGGTAATCAACCTCATGGTGGAATCTACTGTGAGCAGCTGAATAACTGCCTTTGGGTATGTGGTCTGCTTCCTGTATATAAGAAACAGCCTTGGGAATGGGCTCTAGCTTATGGCACACTTGGACCCTGTATGTAGCCGTGTCGTTGTTCAGCAGCCTGGCATCCTCTGCCAACCTTGGGACTTTCAATGGACTTGAATTAATGGCCTGCCGTGTGGTTTGGTAACATTGGGACTGTGCCATTTTATTTGTCGACCGTGGGCTTGTCAGCCTCAGCAGCCAGTAGCTGCCTGAGTGAAGAGATGCCTCTAGCTCCAGTGGGCTGGGAGCAAGAGGCAGAGCTGAAGCCCAAGGCTAAGGGGCTTTCACCCAGCCCCTAGAGCCTGGCACTTTGAACTTGGACTTCTAGCCTCCCGAACGGTAAGAGAATACACTCCTGTTTGTTAAAGCCATCTCATTTGTGGTGTATTCTTGTCAGAGTGGCACTAGGGAACCAGGACATCAGTTGAGTGATGTCTGGGTTGTTTCCACCTTTTGGCCACTGTGACTAGTGCCGCTGTAAATGTTGGCACACATGTTTTTATTTAAGTCCCTGTTTTCAGTTGTTTTGGGCACATACCTAAGCATGGAATTGCTGCATCATGTGCCAATTCCATTTCACTGTTTTGTCCTTCTTCCATTTTGAATTTGATAAGCAGAACTTCTCAACTTAAAAATATTTCAGCTCTTGGAATTGGAGATACCATTTGACCCAGCAATCTCCCATTACTAGGTGTACATCCTAGAGAGGTGAGAGCCAGGACAGGAACAGAGACATGTACACTCACGTTCATCACAGCACTATTTACAATAGCAAAAAGATGGAAACTACCTACGTGCCCATCAGCAGAAGAGTGGATGACCAAACTATGGTACATACACACAGTGGAATGCTATGCAGCACTAAAGAATAATGTAGAGTCTGCAAAACACCACATAACATGGATAAACTTGGAGGACTTTATGCTGAGTGAAATAAGTTAATCACAGAAGGACAAATATAGTATAGTTCGTTGTTGTGGAGGTCAAGGAAAGGTTTATATATGGAGGGAAACTTTCTTTGTTGGTTGGCAGGGGTGGGAGGGGAGGGGAGAGAACACTGCAAAAAAAAAAAAAATCCATTGACCCATGTTACTTTAGTTCTGTGTATTTCACTGTACATGAATTATACTTCAATAAAATGCATTTAGAAAAATAAAAAATATATGACGTTAATTAAAAAAAAATATATATATTTCAGCTCTTGTTTGAACTACCCCACTCTCCACCCACAGCCAGTGACTCCTTTAAAATGCACATCAGATGCTGGTCCTTTCCCTGTTTAAATCCCTCTGTGACGTCTTCCCACGCACACAAGCAAAATACAGCTTCCTCCCCATCGCCTACAGGGAGGTCCTATAAAATCAGCCCTGCTTGTCCTTCCAACTTCATCTCTCCCGTCCAGCGGTCCAGGTCCACGTCAGAGTCATTTCCTTAAAGAGACTTCTGAGACCATCCCATCCGTTGTTTCCCCCGACTTCTGAGACTGTCCCATCCATTGTTTCCCCCGTGCAGGCCCTCTTTGCTCTGTGGCTCTGATTTCGTTTCCTCGTCACGTTTCCTCATCACACGAATTGCACCCTGAGCAAGCTGGAATGGAGGCTTGGCTGCCCTGGCCTGGCCATCTCTCTGACCACCTCTGGTGCTACCTCTGGTGCACTCTCCATGACCCACCCGCCGAGCTGGTTCCTGCCACAGGCCCTTTGCTCTTGCTCCTCCTCCACCCAACATGCTCTGCTCTCAGCTGTTTGCACAGCAGGCTCCTCCTCAGTCATTCAGTTTTGACTCTGATTTTTACCTCAGAGAAGCTTGTGGCAAACGGAATCACACAGCCCCAAAGCCGGTCATGTCCTTGTCTCTGAAACCTGTGAATGTGTGACCTTGGGTGGCAGAAGGGCCTTTGCAGATGGGATTAAGTTAAAGATTTTAAAATGGGGCGATTATGGCATTGGGCAAATCTGCTATAAAAGACCTCTTTATTTATTTGATGAATTATTTTAAATTTTTACTGTGATTTGGGTGAAAGTTGACAGAGCAAATTCATTTTCCACACAGCAGTTCAGACACATTTTGTTTCATGACATTAATTGCTAGCCACAATTTAACAACTCTCTTCCCATTTCCTCCCTGTAGTTACCTCTTGCCTGTGTCCTTCTTTCCTATGCATTCCTGCCCCCTTAGCTAGCTCCCTGTGCAAACACTGCCCTTCGTTGTAACGAGTGTATCTACCTGATGTGAATGGTCACCCCATCTGTTGTTTGGCTGGAAGCCGTGGGACTGAGTTCAATTCCAGACCTGAAGGGTTAGGGGCCGTAGTCTTAGGGGTCTCACCAGGCTCCATCAGACCGGTAAACCTGGTCCAAAACACCTCTTCAAAGTGTTAAAGACCAAAGATGTCCCTTTGAAGACTAAGGTGTGCCTCACCCACGCCACAGTATTTTCCATTGCCTTATATGTATGTGAGAGCTAGAAAATGAATAAGGAAGACTGAAGAAGAGTCGACGCACTTGAATTGTGTTGTTGTTGTTACGTGCCGTTGAGTCGGCCCCGACTCATAGCGACCCCTCCTTGGGTTTCCGAGTCAGTATCACTATGGAAGTAGGATTGCCCAACCTTCCTTCTGAGGAGTGGCTG
>NW_006921635.1:883548-898018 GCF_000298275.1 Orycteropus afer afer
GTTCTTGATATCTTCCCACAATTCATCTGGCTTTCGGTCACTGGTGTTCAATGCATCAAATCTATTCTTTAGATGATCTCTAAATTCAGGAGGGATATGCTACCAGAGCTCCCTGAATTGTGTTAGTGAAGAATATTGAACATACCGTGGACTGCTAGAGGAACAAACAAATCTGTCTTGGAAGGAGGGCAGACAGAATACTCCGTAGAAGCGAGAATGGCCAGACTTTGTCTCTCATACCTTGGCCATGTTGGCAGAAGGGCCCAGTCCCTGGAGAAGGATAACATACTTGGTAAGATGGAGGGTCACTGAAAAAGGGGGTGACCCTCCGTGAGTGGCCGTGACGATGGGCTCCAGCATGGCAACCATTAGGAGGATGGGGCAGGGTTGGGCAAGGTTTCATTCTGTAGGACACGGAGTTGTCTGAGTCACTCTGAACTTACTCAATGGCACCGACCAACCACAACAACATCCTAGATTACCTGGATGGCTGGACCCTCCATGTAATCACAAGGGTCCTTATAAGTGGGATACAAAGGGGATTTGCTTACAGAAGAGGAGAAGGCAACACGAGGCTGGAAGCAGAGAGTGAAGTGACATCCTTTAAAGACGGAGAAAGGGCCCCAAACCAAGAAATGCAGGCAGCCATTGGCAGCTGGCTTCTTCCCTCCAAGTGTCCAGAAAGAACACACCTCTGCCAGCACCCTGACGTTAGTCCAGTGAGACTGATAGGGACTTCTGGCTCCAGAACACACTGTGAGGAAATAAGTGTGTGTCATTTAAAGCCACGAGGTTTGTGGTAGGAGCTCTGGTGGTGCAGTGCCTAAGGCACTTGACTGCTAACCAGAAGGCTGGCTGTTCAAACCCACCAGCCACTCCTTGGAAGGAAGATGGGGCAGTCTACTTCCGTAGTGATACTGCCTCGGAAACCCTAGGAGGGGTCGCTATGAGTCGGGTCCGACTCGACGGCACCTAACAACAACAACAACAACAACAGGTTTGTGGTAATTTGTTACAGCAGCAATAGAAAGTTAATACATCCTTGCTGACCACCAGGACCCCCTCCTCAGAGTCTATCTGGTTCCCTTGCGTTGTTTATGTCACTTCACTGTTGCTTGGGTTGGATATCCTACCCGTGGCATTGCTGGTTCAGAGGGGTTTTTTTTTAGTTTTTTTTTTTTTTTTAGGTTTCTGGTCCATCGGCAAACTGCCTTCTAGAAACTTGGTACCAATTCCCAGTCTCTGCCCCAAAAGGGAAGGGGGTGCTTCTTTCTGCTCTTGGTCACTGCGGCCACAGGCAATAGTGCTACCCTCCCCGACCCCCCCCGCACTTTGCCTCCGTCCCCCCCCTTGGCCACCTGCTGCAGCCACTTCAGCATGTTTCCCTCTAACACGTTAGGTCAAGCCTTCAGACATTTGCATGTGCTGTCCCTTCTGCCTGGAACGCTTTTCCCTGCCTGCAGGCTCCTTTTATTCCAAGTTCACTAACTGTCAGGCCTTCTCTGGCCTCTCAACCTAAAGTGGGCACCGGTCACTGCCGACCACACCGCTGGCTTTCTTTCCTTACGTAGACGTCTCACTAACTGGTATTTCCTGACTGCCTGTCTCCCCACGGTGTTCGCCAAGAGGAGGGTCTTGTCTGGCTGATTCACTGCCGTACCCTCCCCCTGTGCCTCGGACAGAGCCTGACAGTAGTAGGTGCTCACTAAATATTTGTGGAATAAATAAGAAATGAATGACACTTATTGTTTTTTTTCTTACGAGCTCCTTCTATGACAGTGTTGAGTCTGACATTCCCAACGCATTTTTCCTCATTTGAGAACAAGTATCAGTGGGGATGGGATAATGGGAACAGTATTGGGTAGGGCACACAGGGGTCACGATGATACTTTGTTTCTTCCAAACAAGCAGAGACACAAAAGTTGACACAGCCTAGGAGTCCGTTGATGGGAATGTGCCACGCCACGAAGACAGAAAGCAGATTGGTGGGGGCAGCGATAGGCACTGAGCTGCTAACCTCTGGTTAAAGGTCGGTGGTTCAAACCCCTGGTAGCTCCACAGGGAGAAGGCCCGGTGATTACAGCCCAGAAAACACCACGGGGCGGTTCCATTCTGTCCAATAGGGTCTCCGTGAGTCGGAATCGACTTCATGGCTGTGGCTTTGGGTCTTTTGGGTTGGGGTTCTCTTGGGCAGTTCTCACTTGGGGTCTCTCATGTGTCCTCCTAGAGAGGTCCCCACTTTCTTCTCTGGCAGTTGATGCCGGTCCTTGAGAGGTCCCCACTCTCTTCTCAGCAGTTGATGCTGGTTTAGGCTGGGAGTTCAGTGGGCTGTCGGCCAGGACACCTGCACACAGCATCTTCATGGTGGCTGGGTTCCAAGGATGAGCGTCTCAAGAGGGTGGTCAGCTTTGACCCTGGGGAGGTGGCGAGATGGCGGGCAGCTGGGTCCCTGGGTGACCATGTGGAGCTGGCTCTCCTGCTGCTGTGGACCACCAGCACCGCCCCTCCCCCCGGACTGCTGGCCAGCTGCTGAGGGAGAAACCCATCCATCACCTGCTGTGACCTAGCCTCAGAGGTCCTGCACTGTCACCGTCACCACACTCTAGGATTCTGAGTGCAGCTGGGAGGCACCACTTCAAGGTCACGTCCTTACACAGGAAGCTGGTTGTCCTCGCTCTCCCACGTCCTCTGGGCTGGGATGCGGACGCAGTGCTGCCATGATGTCCCTGACCCTGGGGAGGATGGGGCAGCAGGAAAACCAGGCTCCACCTTCCGACGGCAACACGTCGAGCATTCATGGATGCGTGTGACAGGTACCCATGGGCAAGAGCTTGGGGCACACAGTCCCACCCCATCTTGATTGTCTTCCCCAGAGGTAACCCAGTTACCAGTTGCTTGTGTAGCTGTCCAGAAGTTCTCTTGGATGCGTTCTGATGAAACGTTTCCATAGAAATCATCCAGAGCTTGTGTTTGTGCAAAACAAATTGAGAAATGGATCTCAGGTCTCTGAGGGTCTTGGTATCCCTGTTTGTAACCTAAGGGAGTTGGAGTAATTGTAAAGACCCTATTTTCTTGCTCTATCGTGGATGACCACAGGCCAGATGCTGGGAGAGAGACCTTTTTCCCAGCCATTCCTGATGACGTGAGCCCGGGCCTCCTTTCTTACAGTCAGACCTTGAAGATGCTGCAGGTTCAGTTCTAGACCACAGCAGTAAAGCGAATATTGCAAGAAAGCAAGTTGCGTGAATTTTTTTTGTTTCCCATACACTCACTCATTACCGTCGAGTCAGATCCGACTCACAGCGACCCCTCCTTGGGCTTCTGAGACGGTATCACTATGGAAGTAGGTTGCCCAACCTTCCTTCCGAGGAGTGGCTGGTGGGTTTGAACCTCCAGCCTTCTGGTTAGCAGTCAAATGCCTTAGGGACTACGCCCTACTGCAGCCTATTAAATGTGCAGTCTCATGATGAAAACGTTTGAAACCTTGTGAGAATGACCAACTCGTGACTGAGAGACATGAAATGAGCACATGCTGTCAGAAAAACGGTGCCGATGGACTTGCTCAGTTCAGGGCTGCCAGAAACTGTCCGTTTGTGAAAACCATACTGTCTGCGAGGTGTGGTAAGACCAGGTGTGCCTGGACTGGCTTTGGGAGGTTCTGGCATGCCTTAAAAGTCACTTCTTAAGGGAACAAGCCACTCGCTCTGAGCAAAGTCGGAGTTACTGCTCTGCAGGATCATGAGAGGTTATTTTCTTCCACTTAAACGAGAACTCAACTTCCTCTCGTCAGCTCTCTGCGGGGCCAAATGATAATTTTAGTTCTTTGTTTTTCAGAACTTCCAGAGAAAGTGAAGTGTGGCAACAGGAGGAACACAGAAATGCTGCCCATCCTAAGATTCTTATATTCAACCTGCAATCTGTGTCCATGGGGTCCCGGGCTTTGGTGAAGGCCGAGGCTGGGATGGTGTGGAGGACACCCCTGCTTGTTCTCCAGTTACCGCCCCCCAGGAATTTCTCCACATGTATGGCCCCCAGTTAGAGATGATGTTCTCCAGCCTTCACTGAAAGTGGGTGCCACCTCAAGGCTTTGTTCTGGCCTCTAAGACACACATGGATGATGGGGCCCACTTCTGGGTTGCTGGTCCTACTGTCTTCCTGCCTCCATTGCACTGTAATGTGGACACAATACTGGTGAGCCAGCCCTGATCCAGGGGATGACTGGGCCCTGGATGTCCACATAGAGCCAAATCCACTGTTAAGTGAGAGAGAAATAAATCTCAAACTGAATTTTGAGGTTTCTTTCTTACAGCAAGGGGCTCTGGTGGTGCAGTGGTTAAGGCATTCAGCTACTAACCTACAGGTTGGCTGTTCAAACCCACCAGCTGCTCTGCAGGAGAAAGATGAAGCAGTCTGCTTCTGGAAAGTTGTACAGTCGTGGAAACCCCATTGGGGCAGTTCTACTCTATATGGTCGTTGTGAGTGAGAAGCAACTTGCTGGCAGCGGGTTTGGTTTTTTTGGTTAGCCATAGTCTTTGTGACTCCTACCAGACGACTGGGTGTGACTATGCAAATGTGAGGTGACTGTGGTCTACTGAGGGGATTGGAGAGTTCACTGATAATGTGAATAAGGTACCTAGCACCCTCATGGGGGCCGGACCATGCAAATAAGGTACATAGAACCCTAACGTGGGGGTTGGTCAGTTTTGCCATCCCACAAGGCTTAAAACCAACCATCCCAGAGGTGGAGAAGGGGACCATCCACCAGGAGTGGGGTGTGTCAAGGTCCCTGTGCTGGACCTCCTGGACCCAGGAGACAGAGAGCACTGCAACGTTGGGCTGGGTGGGCGAGAGACAGTGAGAAGCAGCAGCTGTAGGCCCAGCAGGACAGAGCCGTGGGCTTCCCAGTCCACGGAGCAAGAAAGCTGAGTGCCTCCGGGGGAGTGAGATGCCTCTCTGGCCAACTCATGGCAACCCCCATTGGATTTCCCAGGCTATAAATCTTTATGGAAGTGGATTGCCCCATCTTCCTTCCCTGGGGCAGCTGGTGAGTTTGAACTGCTGACCTTCTGGTTAGCAGCCAAATGCCTTATCACTATGCCACCAGAGCTCCTTAACTTTCCATTATAATGGTAATATATTATAAGGCATTATAATATCATGAAGGGCCCGGCCTGAGGCCTGAGGAGGGGCCAGGCTTTACCGTGCAAATACCGGACAGCCAGACAAAATGGGCCACCTGTGAGGCCAGAAGGAGGGCGCAGAGAGTGGCTGTTGGGTGGGCCTATACTGTCGAGCCGGGCCTGGAGCGCAAGTCGGACTTTAAGCTCTGAAAAAATGATGTGCTCTCTCTGAAGCTGACGGTCACACCTCCGCTGAGGAGTCGGTGGGTGAGCTCACTTGCAATTCCCTCAGCTGCCTGGAGGACCATTGAATACCCAGTAGGTGGCTGGGAGCACTGACCTCATCACGGTCCCTTGCTGTGTCTTTGAAGTTTGTACATCTCCAGCTCTGGGTCCGGCCTCCTCACTCCCCACCTGTGCGACTCCACTTGTCTGTGCTTCAGGTTCCTCACCTGAAAAGTAGGGATAATCCTGGTTCCGACTTCAGAGGGTGAGCGTGCAGGTTCAGGGAGTGAAGAATGGCCCCTGGCCTAACTTCGCCTTGTTAGTTGCACTCGAGTCAGTGCCAACGGATGGTGGTGACTTTGTATATAACAGAACGAACACCGCCTGGTCCCGTCCCACCTTCATGATGATTGGCGTGTTGGAATCTGTTGTATGACCACGGTGTCAGTCCATGTCATGGGGCAATTCCCTGGCCTTTGCTGGCCCTCCACGTTACCAAATGTGGTGGTTATGTTTGTGTGTCAACTTGGCTGGGCCTGGGTGAGTGGCTGGGCAGCTGGTGGTAGTTACTCCCCATGAGGAGACTGGCAATCAGCTCCATGGTGGGATCTACCCAAGCAGCTGAGTAGCTGCCTTAGGGATGTGGTCTGCTTCCTGTATATAAGGAGAAGCCTTGGGAATGGTCTCTAGCATATGGCACACTTGAACTCTGCATGTAGTCATGTTGTTGCTCAGCAGCCTGCCATGCTCTGCCGACCTTGGGACTTTCAATGGACTTAAGTTAATGGCCTGCCGTGTGGTTTGGTAACATCGGGACTGTGCCTTTTTACTTGCCAACCTTGGGGCTTCTCAGCCTCAGCAGCCAGCCGCTGTCTGAGTGAAGAAATGCCTCTAGCTCCAGTGGGCCGGGAGCAGGAGGCAGAGCTGGACCCCAAGGCTGAGGGGTTTTCACCCAGCCCCTAGAGCTTGGCATTTTGAACTTGGGCTTAAAGCCTCCAAATTGTAAGAATAAACTCCTGTTAGTTAAGGCCGTCCCATTAGTGGTATATTCTTGTCAGAGCGGCACTAGGGAACCAGAACACCAAACATGATGTCCTTCTCCAGCAATTAGTCCCTCCAAGGAAGCCAAGTGGAAGTCTCAGAGAATATTCTGTGATGCACAGGGTTTTCACTGGGTAATCCTTGCCCACAGATCACCAGGCCTTTCCATCGAGTCTGCATTAGTCCGGCTTAGTCCCTTTCCCCTGTCACTCTGTCTTACTGCAGTGGTGCGCGTTGCCGGGATGCTGGAGTATTGGCCACAGGTGTTTCAAAGGCCAGCAGGGTCTCTGGTGGTGGACAGGGTTCTGCGGAGCTTCCAGGCTAAGGCAGACTGCACACTAATTTGTTGCTGTTGGGTGCTGTTGGGCCGAGTCCAGTTCATAGAGACACGTGGCAGAGCAGAACTGCCCCTCGGCTGAAATCTTTGCAGGAGCATCTCACCAGGTCTCTCTGTGGTGGAGTCACTGGGTAGATTTGAACCAGCCACCTTCTGGTTAGCAGCCAAGTGCTTAACCATTGTACCACCAAGGCTCCTTTGTACTCATTTAAGGCTCAATAAATAGGAACTATTATTATGGTCAACATCTATTCAAAACAAAATGAAAATAATTCTGGCAAACATTTCTTACTCTCCTTCCTTTCCCCTGTATTTAGAATTGGATTGGACAGGGCCAGGGGTGAGCTCGTGGAACCCCTGGAATTGGGCCCAGGTGGTCAGCAGTGGCTGGTGGGGTGGTTTGGACCTCATGCCGCAGCAGTGAGAAGCCACTGCAGGTTTTAAAGCTGGAAGGGACTGTTTCAGGGGTGATTTTGGAAAGCTCTGCCTGTCAGGTGAAGGAGAGGAAGGGAGGGTGTAGTTGGGGCCTTGGGGTTATCTTCCAGGCAGTTAGTGGTGACATGGACCAGTGGTTCTCAAAGTGGGGTCCCCAGACCAGAGTCTCCTGGGGACTTACTAGAAATGCGTGTGGTCAGGCCCCACCCCCAGAGGTCCTGAGTGAGACGTGGGGGTGGGTCCCGGGATTCTGACGCTGAAGCAAGGTGTCAGAGATGGGGAAAGTGGCGGCATCCTGGACGTGTGGAAGCAAGAGAGGTGTGTGATCAGGTGGGGGAGGGGGGGAAGTAGAATAAAGGGGAAAATAATTCCAAGGCCCAGGTGTTACATAAACAACAAAGCTGTGGGCTGGTGTCCTTTTCCCTCCAAATGCCTCCCTCTGGGTAATGTTTCAGGAACTTTATCCTAATATCTTGGGCATGGTGAGCACACCTCTTCCTTCCCACCTCACAGCCTTTCCCCTCCCGTGGGCAGCCTTGGGGAGGGAGGGAGGGAGGGGAGGGAGAAGGCCCGCCTCCCGTCGGCCTGCAGCTGACTGTCCTCACACCACAGGACTCCACACCCATTCAAGGTCCTGAACCAGAGCTCTGAAGCTGCTCTGGATCCCATGGGCCTCAGGGGAAGGACAGCGTCAAGGTCAGCAAAGGTCTGTCACAGACACAGAGCCAGAGGGCTTTTGGGATGAGTTTTCAGGCTTCCCTGAAACCGTGTGTGGGCCTGAAGCAAACAGCCTTTTAAACACATGCCAAGATGCGGTACCCTTTCGGTACCGGCCCTCACCACCCAAACAGAAGCTTCTGCCACTGGATGCTGGGCCCAGAAATGTGTCGCCATCAGTTGCTCCAAAGAATATTTTTGGAAGCTACCTCTACCTGAGTCCCAGCCAATGTAGCACACACCTCAGCCCGGAGCCCCAGAACACACTGTGCCTTAGGGGAGAAACTGGCAACGCCGGGGCTGCACGGTTGGGCAGAATTTGAAAGGAGACAAGAACGTTTTTCAATCTGAAGAGTCCTCTGTAGCAGCATTAGCCTCAAGAAGGCCCCTTCGAGCTGCCTGGGCAGTGGTGTCCTGTTGCTGGCGACCTGTTGAAGGTGTCCCCAGACGTCTGCCAGCCTGGGCAGAGGACGGAGGTCGCAGAGAGCAGGGTTTGGTGAGAGAGCAGCGGTTTTCTGGGCAGAGGGGAGAATGCCGTTCTGGCCGGGAAATAAACAGGTGGGGGCCTCGCCGGGAAAAGAGCTGTTCAGTTAGGCTCAAGGGTGCACCTGGGTGCATCTAAAAGCCCGTTTGCTTCAGGCCCACACGCCGTTCTCTGGAGTTAGGAGGGAAGCCTGAAAACTCATCCCAGGTTCCAACAAACCAGAGCCCGTAAACATTGGGCCTGGGAACAAAAGCCCTAAGGAAGGAAGGAGAGAGGGAGGGAAGGAGGAGAAAAATGGAGACTGTGAGCCTTTGTGAACTTCTAGGTTGTTGTGGTTGTTACGTGCCGTCGAGTCGGACCCCGCTCCTAGAGACCCCTCCCAGGTTTCCGAGGCAGTATCACTACGGAAGTTGTTGTTGTTATATGCCGTCGAGTCGGCCCCGACTCATAGCGACCCCTCCTTGGGTTTCCGAGACAGTATCACTACGGAAGTAGGATTGCCCAACCTTCCTTCCGAGGAGTGGCTGGTGGGTTTGAACCGCCAGCCTTCCGGTTAGCGGTCAAGTGCCTTAGGCACTACGCTACCAGAGCTCCATTACGGAAGTAGATTGCCCCATCTTCCTTCCGAGGAGTGGCTGGTGGGTTTGAACCGCCAGCCTCCTGGTTAGCAGGAACTTCTAGGTACTCTCCTAAATTGCTTCCTCAGCTCACTGTCACAGTCCACGTTACATTCCTCCACACACAAGGTCCGCTTGTGCCTCAGGGCCTCCGCACTGGCCGCTTGTTCTCTGGCCTGGAATGCCCTCCCCAGGATCTGCACAGTGTTGCCTCTTCCATCTTCAATTCTTGGCTCCCACATCACCTTCCAGAGAAGCCTCACCTCAGTGTGTCGAATTACTGCTTTCTTTCTGAGCATTTAACGTTATCTGAAATGATTTTGTTTGTTTATTCACGGATATGTTTGTGTGTCGGTCTCCACCTCCTGCAACATACCTCTGTGCCAGAGGGCCCTCTCTCATGATCTATCTCTGCTGCCCGGAACTCTCTTGACACAGAGAAGTCTCTCAGTAAACAGTCACTGAACGGACAAGTCGATGAAGCTGCTGATTGTGGCTGCTGGCTCCTTGCCGGAGGGTTTCCTATCTGTATCCATTGAGATGTTTTTGGCTGAAATTGCTAGAAAGCACCAACCCAAGATTTAACAAGGGAGTCTTGGTTGAAGTCCCAGACTCAGGGCTCTTAGCTTCAGTGGTCAAGGACATTATGAGGGCCCAGAATCTTTCCAGTCCTCTGCCTAGCACTTCCCACATTGCAAGATGGCTGCCGCCAGCCCAGACATCTCCTCCAGACGATGTGCAAAAGAAGAAGTTAGTCAGAGGAAGAGTCTCCTGCCTTTTCATCAGTGAGGAGACTCTTCTCAGAAGTCTACCAGCACATTGCCCCTCGTGTCTTCTTGGCCAGAATTTGGTCACATGGTGTTCTGGTTCCCTAGTGCTGCTCTGACGAGAATATACCACAAATGGGATGGCCTTAACAAACAGGAGTTTATTCTTACAATTTGGAGGCTTTAAGTCTGAGTTCAAAGTGCCAGGCTCTAGGGGCTGGGTGAGAGCCCCTCAGCCTTGGGCTTCAGCTCTGCCTCCTGCTCCCGGCCCACTGGAGCTAGAGGCATCTCTTCACTCAGACAGCTACTGGCTGCTTAGGCTGACAAGCCCAAGGTCGACAAATAAAATGGCACAGTCCCAATGTTACCAAGCCACATGGCAGGCCATTATTTCAAATCCATTGAAAGTCCCAAGGTCGGCAGAGCATGGCAGGCTGCTGAACAACGACACAGCTACATGCAGGGTCCAAGTGTGCCATAAGCTGTAGACTATTCCCAAAGCTGCTGCTTATATACGGGAAGCAGACCACATACCCAAAGCAGCTACTCAGCTGCTCCAATAGATTCCACCATGGAGCTAATTACCAATCTCACTCTGCGGAATAACTACTTCCAGCTGCCGAGCCACTCAGCCAGGCCCAGCCAGGTTGACACACAAACTAAACCACCACACACCCCACAAGTACCTTATTTTGCATTAATAGCAAGCTATCCAATCATTTTGGTGCCACAAAAACCTCATTTGCACAGTTCTACCCAGTCATTTAGGAGCTCTAGTAGCATAGTGCCTAAGGCACTTGATTGCTAACCAGATGGCTGGCGGTTCAAACCCACCAGTCACTCCTCGGAAGGAAGGTTGGGCAATCCTACTTCCGTAGTGATACCGCCTCGGAAACCCAAGGAGGGGTCGCTATGAGTCGGGGCCGACTCGACGGCACATAACAACAACAACAACAACCCAGTCATTTGGTGGGAGTTACAAAGACTATGGCTGTTGTTGTTAGGTGCCGTCGAGTCGTCTCCGACTCATAGCGACCCCACGCACAGCAGAACGAAACACTGCCCAGTCCCGTACCAGCTCCATGATCCCTGCTATACTCGAGCCCATCGCTGCAGCCACTGTGTCAATCCATCTCGTTGAGGGCCTCCCCCTCTTTCGTCGACCCTCCACCTTACCAAGCATGTCATCCTTCTCCAGGGCATGGTCCCTTCTGACAACATGACCAAAGTAGGTGAGACGAAGTCTGGCCATTCTCACTTCCAAGGAGCATTCTGGCTGCACTTCCTCCAGGACAGATCTGTTAGTTTTTTAGCAGTCCACGGTACTTTCAGCATTCTCCGCCAGCACCACAACTCAAAAGCATCAACTCTTCTTCGGTCTTCCTTATCATTGTCCAGCTCTCACATGCATCTGAGGTGACTGAAAATACCATGGCTTGTGTCAGGCGCACCTTAGTCCTCAAGGAAACATCTTGGCTCTTCAGCACTTGAAAGAGGTCCTTTGCAGCCAACTTGCCCAGTGCTGTATGTCATCTGATGTCCTGACTGCTGCTTCCATTGGCATCGATTGTAGAACCAAGCAATGTAAAGTCTTTTGACAACTTCAATCTTTTCTCCATTTATCATGCTGCTACTTATAGGTCCAGTTGTGAGGATTTTTGTTTTCTTTATATTGAGATGTAATCCATACTGCAGACTGTATTCTTCAATCTTCATCAGTAAGTGCTTCAAGTCATCCTCACTGTCAGCAAAGTTGTGTCATCAGCGTATCGCAGGTTGTTAATGATTCTTCCTCCAATCCTGATGCCACATTCTGGCTAGAATGGCCATATTAAGCAATTCACTGCACACAGTACAAAGGCAGCCAAGGCAGCCATGTTGTCGTTGTTGTTATGAGCCGTCAAGTCGGCCCTGACTCATACCAACCCCTCCTTGGGTTTCCGAGGCGGTATCACTATGGAAGTAGATTGCCCAACCTTCCTTCTGAGGACTGGCTGGTGGATTTTTGTCCTTTCATGAATCCCCTGGCTCCCTGGTCATTCCTTTCTTGTCCCTGTCACCCTGAGCAGGGGAGGAGCCGTCCTCAGGGAGAAACCGCGTCTGAATGTGTTGCTCAGGGGCTGATGCCTCCAGTCACACTGCCTCTCTGGTCCAGGATGGGGCAGGGAGGGAGGAAGCCCCAGGGTGGGCTTGGGGACAGGTTAGAGGTCCCTTGCTTCCGTCTCCAGAAGACCCTTTGGGACCCGGATCTGCATTTCCTCCATAGGCCCGCCCCACCCACTTTTTCTTTAAATTTTGTTTATTTGTTGTTTAGAATCTACACACCAACACATACACAATCCAACAGTTTCCACATTATTTGTTGTTTAGAATCTACACACCAACACATACACAATCCACTCAGCAACCTGGTTACATTCTTCAAGCTGTGCAACCATTCACGCCTTCCTTTTGTGAGTGGCTCTTCCTCCATTAATATAAACTCACCGCCCTCTAAGGTTTCCTTTTAATTTTTTGAGTTGCTGTCAGTTTGATCCCATATATAGATCTTAAAAGAGCATAATACTCAAAGTAGGCCCCCCCCCCTTTTTTTTTTTTTACTATTTAAGCTCAACTATTGTTTGGTTTTAAGATGACTTCAAGGGATATTTTTGGTTTAAAGCTTAACGATAATGTCTAGGCAAGAGTTTCATGGGTTCATCCACCCTCTAGAAGAAGGAACAAGTCTGTCTTGGAAGAAGCACGGCCAGAGTGCTCCTTAGAAGGGAGGCTGGTGAGACTGTCTCACGTTATCAGAGGGAATCAGTCCTGGAGAATGCCATCGTGCTTGGTACAGTAGAAACAAAAAAGCCAAACTCACTGCCATCAAGTCAGATCTCACGCATAGTGACCCTTCCTTGGGTTTCCGAGGTGGCATCTACAGAGGTAGATGACCCAACTTTCCTTCCAAGGAGTGGCTGGGGGGTTTGAACCGTCAGCCTTCTGGTTAGCAGTCAGATGCCTTAGGCACTACACCACCAGAGCTCCTTAACTCTTACTGGTGAAGTAGAGGGTTAGCAAAAAGGAGGAAAACCCTCAATGGGATGGGTTGGCACTGTGGCTGCAACAATGGGCTCCATATGGCAACAATTGTGAGGCTGGCACAGGACTGGACAGTGTTTCATCCTGTTGTACATGAGTCAGAATCAACTTGACAGCACTAACACCAACAACATAACCCCCCATGGCTCCAATTTAGAGTCTATGAGAATTTGAAATTCTGTTCTGCATTTTCCCCCTTTAGGTCAAGATTCTTCTATGGAAACTTTGATAAAAATGTTTAGGCATCCCACCCACTTCTTATCTGCTGCCTCTCTTGTTCTTGACCAAAGACCATCTCTGCAGTTAGCTTCCTTATAGCTTGGTTTCCCTCAAGACTCCTGAGAGATTTCTCAAAGCTCTGGCCAATTAACAGGACTATTATTCAAATTTACACACCAATCAGTAAAGCCAAAGAGGAAGAAATGGAAGATTTTTACCAACTTCTGCAGTCTGAAATTGACCAAACATGCAGTCAAGATGTACGATAATTACTGGTGATTGGAATGCAAAAGTTTGAAACAAAGAAGAATCATCCGTAATTGGAAAGTATGACCTTGGTGATAGAAATGACGTGGGTGTTTGCATGACAGAATTTGGTAAGACCAATGACTTATTCAGGGAAAAATCCCTTTTTTCAACAACATAAACAGCGACTATACACGTGGACCTTGCCAGATGAAATACACAGGAATCAAATCGACTGCATCTGTGCAAAGAGGCAATGGGAAATTCAGCATCATCAGTCAAAACAAGGCCAGAAGCTGACTGTGGAACAGACCATCAATTGCTCATGTGAAAGTTCAAGTTGAAGCTGAAGAAAATGAAAACAAGTCCATGAGAGCCAAAATATGACTTTCATTATATCCCACCTGACTATCTGAAGAATAGGTTTGACACATTGACACCAATGACCAAAGATCAGAGGAGTTATGGGATGACATTAAGAACATCATACATGAAGAAAGCAAAAGGTCATTAAAAAGACAAGAAAGGAAGAAAACACCAAAATAAATGTCAAAAGAGGCTCTGACACTTGCTCTTGAATGGAGAGTAGCTAAAGCAGATGGAAGGATTCTATTGGCAAAATATTGAATGATGCAGGAAGCATCAAAAGAAGATGGAAGAAATACATAGAGTCATTGTACCTAAAAGAATTGGTCGATGTTCAACCATTTCAGGAGGTGGCATATGATGAAGAACCAATGGTATTGAAGGAAGAAGTCCAAGTTGCATTGGAGGAATTGGTGAAAAACAAGGCTCTAGGAATTGACGGAATACCCAGTGAGATGTTTCAGCAAACAGATGCAGCGCTGGAGGTGCTTTCTCATTTATACCAAGAAATTTGGAAGACAGTTTCTTGGGTAACCGACTGGAAGAGATCAATATTTGTACCCAATCCAAGGAAAAGTTATCCAGCTGAATGTGGGAATTATCGAACAATATCATTAATATCACATGCAAGTAAAATTTTGCTGCAGATAATTAAAAAATGGTTGCCGCAGTATATTGACAGGGAACTGTCAGAAATTTAGGCTGGATTCAGAAGAGGATGTGGAATGAGAGATAGCATTGCTGATGTCAGATGGATCTTGGCTGAAAGCAAAGAATACCAGAAAGATGTTTACTTGTGTTTTATTGACTATGCA
>NW_006921635.1:898118-911788 GCF_000298275.1 Orycteropus afer afer
GAGAGATCCATATTTGTACCCATTCCAAAGAAAGGTGATCCCACAGAATGTGGAAATTATCAAATGATATCATTAATATCACATGCAAGTAAAATCTTGCTGAAGATAATTAAAAAATGATTGCAGCAGAATATTGATGGATAACTTCTAGATATGCAAGCTGCATTCAGAAGGGCATGTGGAAAAGAGAGATAGCATTGCTGATGTCAGATGGATCTTGGCTGAAAGCAAAGAATACCAGAAAGATGTTTACTTGTGTTTTATTGACTATGCAAAAGCATTGGATTATGTGGATCATAACCAGTTATGGATAACATTGAGAAGAACAGGAATTTCAGAACACTTAATTGTATTCATGAGGAACCTATACATAGACCAGGATGCTGTCATTCAAACAGAACAAGAAGACACTTCATGGTTTAAAATCAGGAAGGTTGTGTGTCAGGGTTGTATCCTTTCACCATACTTATCAATTCGGATGCTGAGCAAATAAGCTGAGAAATTGGACTATATGAAGAAGAATGTGGCATCAGGATTGGAGGAAGACTCATTAACATGTGATATTGCATCCTTGCTTGCCGAACGTGAAGAAGATTTGAAACACTGATGAATATCAAAGACTACAGCTTTCGGTATGGATTGCATCTCAACATAAAGAAAACACAAATCTCACAACCTGAAAAAATAAGCAGCATCACAATCAGTAGAGAAAAGATTGAACTTGTTCATTTTACTTGGATCCACAGTCAACACCCACGGAAGCAGAAGTCAACAAATCAGACGTCTTATTGCACTGGGCAGATCTGCTGCAAGGTACCTCTTTAAAGTGTTAAAGGGCAAACATATCACTTTGAAGACTAAGGTGTGCCTAACCTAGGCCAAGGTATTTTCAGTTGCCTCATATGCATGTGAAAGCTGGACAATGAATAAGGAAGACCGAAGAAAAATGTATGCCTTTGAGTTGTGGTGTTGGTGAAGAAAGCTGAAAATACTATGGACTGCCAGAAGAACTAACACATCTGTTGTGGAAGAAGTGCAGCCAGAATTCTCCTTAGAAGCAAAAACGACCAGAGTTGGTCTCTCACATTTGGTCATGTTGTCGGAGGGACCAGGCCCTGGCAGAGGATGTCATGCTCGGGGGTGTAGAATGTCGGCCACAAACGGGAAGACCCCCAACAAGATGGACCGACACAGTGACTACAACAATGGTTCAGGCGCGGCGAGGGGTGTAGATGGTTGGCATCTGGTCATCACTTCCCTAATGAACCCAATAGTCATGGGGATTCTCTGTGAGTTCTGCGTGGCCATTGCAACAAGTTATAGAACCCGGCGGTGAAGTGCCACAGGAAGGTTGGTGTCAGAACTGGTCTAAAGAGGTCGGAGGGTAGAGGTGGGTCTGACCTCCTCCTCATGGGAGTCAGCCTTGGGGTATTGATGCAGATAATAATCCCCACCCCCGCCACCTGCACAAAGTTAGAGGAGGTCGGATAACACCCCCACGCCATTTGTTCTCCATAAATATTTGTCAAAGAGTGAGTCCTTCCCGTGAGAACCTGCATTTCCTCTCCTCTTTACCCTTCACATCCAATCCATCTGCTGGGACGTGCATTTTGCTTCCAAAGTACATCTCAGATCCATCCAGCTCCCCGGCTCCTCTTAAGTCCAGTTGCTACAGCCCAGTCGCCATGGCAACCACAACACTCATCCTTACCATGCCTTGGTTTCACTGTTGCCCCTACGCAGTGGCCGGAGAGTCATATTTCATTCTATCAAAGCCTGAAACGTACACAAGAATCCATGGTACCCGAACCCCCATAACACTCCTGTTCCAGATCCAACAATTACCCTTTTTTGCCCTCCTTGCTTCATCCATCCTTTCCTCTCTTTCTATTTTGGGGAATTGTTTTGAAGCCAGTAGCAATCATGGTGGCCTTTCTCCCCCACACCCTTCACTCTGCACCTCTAAAATGTGGACATTGCCTTGCATAACTACAAATGCGGTCATCACTTCATAAGAACCTAGCAATCGTTGACAGATATTTGGCAAACCTAACCAGAAGACTGGTGGTTCAAACCCACCAGCCGCTCCTCGGAAGGAAGGTTGGGCAATCTACTTCCGTAGTGATACTGCCTTGGAAACCCAAGGAGGGGTCACTGTGAGTCAGATCCAACTCCACGACAGTGAGTTTGGGTTAAATGAGGTCAGCTTGCTCCTGACCTCCAAGACCTCCTGGCTAAAGTTAGAGTCCTCACCATGGCCTAAGGAAGGGATGTCCATATACTTCATTGTATAATTGTAAACAATTACCTTGTGGCAAGGGGCGGCCATCTTGTCTCAGGGTCCGGCCATCCTGTCTAAGGGGCCATGATAGGCCTGCTGTTGATGTCATCAAGTTGGGCCCTGACTCATGGAGACCCCATGTGTTACAGAGTAGAACTGCTCCATACCGTTTTCGCGGAAACCGTAATTTTCATGGAGGCAGATTGTCAGGCCTTTTCTTCTGCAGAGCTGCTGGTTGGGTCAGAACTGCTAACCTTTTGGTTAGTTGCTAATCCCAAACTGCTTGCATCCCCTGCATATTTGGACCTTGAATGCCTGACTACTGCCTGCCACAGGGCCTTTGCATTTGCTGCTGCTTTGGCTGGGAATGTCCTTTCCCCCGTCCTCATCATTCATGACTCACCCCACCCCTTCATCTCTCTGTGACATCACCTCATC
Organism: Orycteropus afer afer; assembly: GCF_000298275.1. NCBI lineage: Eukaryota > Metazoa > Chordata > Mammalia > Tubulidentata > Orycteropodidae > Orycteropus > Orycteropus afer. The sequence continues at coordinate 900,838 of NW_006921635.1, forward strand.
AGCACTTAGAATCCTTTGAAATCCATATTTATTATTTGTTTTTGCATTTACACAAAATCTCTTTCTCCCACTAGAAAGCAAGGCCAGGACAGACGGGGCCTGTGTCTTGATTACCATTCTCCACCAGCACCTGGCACCTAGTATGCCTGGTTCACAATGGCCACTCAGCAAATATTTGGTACGTGAATGAATGAACCAGTGAATGTAGGCAGGCCGGGTAGGCAAGGTGACCTCAGAGGAGCCTTCTGGGTCCTGGACAAAGACCGTCCTTCAGCCTCCAGTTGTTATTTCCATGGAGCTCACACCTTTGTCCTGGAGAGCTTTTCTGTTTGGAAGGTGGCAGAGAGGTGACATCACAAGTCCCAGGGCCAGAGGGCAAAGGTGACAGTTTGATTGCTGGCCTGTGAGTCAGAAAGGGAAGGCCCTGGAGGAAAATGAGAGCCTAGGAATAACTTGGCAAGAAGTCAGGCTTGCGTGGGCTTGGGGCCTGAGCATGGTATCTCAAGGCAGGGATAGGATCACACTGGGGACATGTGGGGGCTCTGGGACCTGCACCACACCCACATTATTGAAGGGGGTATTTTTGGGAAGTCACTTTATTGTGCCTTCGGTGGAAGTTTACACAGCAAATTAGTCTTGCAATCAATAATTCATGCACAGATTGTCCTGTGACATTGGTTGCAATTCCCTCAATGTGTCAACACTCTCCCCATTTCCTCCCTGGGCTCCCCACTTCCTTTCATCCATTTTCCCTGTCTCTCCTTGCCTTCTTGTCTTTGGTTTTGGGTAAACATTGTCCTTTTGGTCTCATGTAGTTCATTGTTCTAAGGGACACATTCCTCATGGGTGTTATTGTTTATCTTTAAGGCCCGGCTATTATGTGGCTGAAAGGTGGCCTCTGAGAATGTCTTTTTTTAAAAAAATTTTTGTTGTGATTTGGGTGAAAGTTTACAGAGCAAATTCATTTTCCATACAGCAGGTCATACACATTTTGTTTCATGACATCGACTGTGATTCCCCACAGTGCAACAGCTCCCCTCCCACTTCCTCCCCATCCTGACCTCTTCCCTGTGTCCTTCCCTCCCAGGCACTCCTGCCTTCTGAGCTATCTCCCTGTGCATACACAACCCTTCTGTTCTCCAACAATTGATTGCTCCAAGGAGAGTGTCTACTTGATGTAAATGTTCACCCCATATGCCTATTGTTTGGCTGGAAGCCACAGGAGTGAGTTCAGTTCCAGACCTGAAGGGTAACTAGGGGCCATAGTCTCAGGGGTCTCCCCAGGCTCTGTCAGAGCAGCAAACCTGGTCTTTTTTTTTTTTTTTATGATTTTGAGTTTTGTTCCTCAGTGTTCTCCTACTCTGTCCAGGATCTCCTGCACTGACCCCCCCTGAGTGGTTGACAGTGGTATCCGGGCACCATCTAGTTCTTCTGGTCTCATGGTCATATAGGCTGCGGATCGCATGGTCTACTAGTCCCTTGGACTAATTGTTTCCATGTGTCTTTGGTTTTCTTCATTATTCTTTGCTCTGGATGAGGAGAGACTTATTGTTGCACCTAGCTTGCAAGCTTTTAAGACCCCAGTTGCCACTCACCAGAGTAAGATGTAGATCAATGTTTTTGTGTAGCATGTTATGCCAATTGAACTTGATGTCTCCTGCGACCATGGTCCCGAGCCTGTAGGTCGAACTACTCACTCCCTCAGGGTAGCTGGCTAAGACCAAGAAGGCACCATAACCTTGTCCTTTTCAGCTCTACTATATACCCTGACATTCTTACACTACATACAAATACGCATGTAGAAGTATCATCTGCTAACCCTATACATGGTCACGGGCACACTCCCCTCTGCCTAGACACAACTGATCATTCAGCCTGTCCACCCATCTGTCCACCCGAAGATCCGTGCTTGCCATCACTGAGAGTGTAGTACTGTACGTGCAAAAGGGTTAATCTTTGTTGTCTGTACCTCCTATGTACCTCTCTATATCTTCCTCAGTTCCACTGTATTGATCACTCACTTTTGGTACATTGTCCTTTCCTTCACCCAAATCAATATTTGTCTCTACCCATCAAGCAGCATTCCTTCTCCTCCCCTCCCACCCCTGGTAACCAACAAAGAAAGTTTCTTTCCATACATAAACCTTTCCTTGACTTTTTACGATAGTGAACTAACACAATATTTGTCCTTCTGTGGTTGACTTATTTCACTCAGCATAATGTCCTCCAAGTCCATCCATGTTATGTGGTGTTTTGCAGATTGTACATTATTCTTTAGTGTTGCATAGTATTCCATTGTGTCTATGTACCATAGTTTGGTTATCCATTCCTCTGTTGATGGGCATTTAGGTTGTTTCCATCTCTTTGCTATGGTGAATAGTGCTGTGATGAACATACGTGTGCATATATCTGTTACTATCCTGCCTCTCACTTCCTTAGGATATATACCTAGTAATGGGATTGCTGGATCAAATGGTATATTTAATTTCAACTTTTTAAGGAATCGCCGTAGTGATTTCCACAGTGGTTGTATCATTTGACAGTCCCACCAGCACTGTATGAGAGTCCCAATCTCTCCACATTCTCGCCAGCATTTGTTATTTTCTGTCTTGTTGAACTTTGCTGTTAGTGTTGGGGTGAGATGGTACCTAATTGTTGTTTTGATCTTCATCTCTCTAATGGCTAATGATTGCGAACATTTCTTCATGTGTTTGTTGGCTGCCTGAATATCTTCTTTGGGGAAGTGTCTATTCATGTCTTCTGCCCATGTTTCAATTGGATTGTTTGTCTTTTTGTTGTTGATCTGTTGGAGTTTTCTGAGAATGTCTTGAGTTTCAAGTTAGAAGGTTTGTCTTAGGGAAATAGTTTGGGCGTTCCTCCAGTCTCTTTCAGACCAGTAAGTCTGTTTTTTTTTTTTTTTTTTAATTTGATTTTTTTACCCATTCTAACCAGGACTTTATGCTGTGGACCAGGTCACCATGGATGATGGTGGTTTCTGGGCACCATCTAGGTCTTCTGGTCTCAGGTTAGAAGAGGCTGTGGTTCACGTGGACCATTAGTCCTTTGGACTAATGGCTTCCTAGAGTCTTTCTTTATCTTCATTCTCCTTTGGTCCAGGTGGGGAGAGACTGATAGTTGTTTCTTAGAAGGCTGATCACAAGCTTTTAAGGCCCCAGATGCTACTCAGCAGACTAGGATGTAGAACATTGTCTTTATGGACTGTTTTTGGTCAGTTGACCTAGATGTCCCTTGAGACATCTTTAGCCTTCAAATTCAGTAGTTCAATCCTGATGTCTAAGTAGTTTTTATAACTGTGCCCCAGAAGGGGCTATTTTTAACGACTGAAGAAAACCAACTCCTAAGGTGTCAATTTCTACCACTAGCCTGCCAGTGTGTCACACTGTTGTGACTTGTATATTGCTGTGAGGCTAGAAGCTATGTCACTGGTATTTCAAATACCAGCATGATCACCCATGGTGGACAGGACAGAAATGTGAAAAGACCTGGAGTTAGAAAACCAAAAGGGAAGGATACACTTGGCATTGCTCAAGCTGAAAGAATTGAAAAAAAATTTAAGCCTTAATTGAAAAAAATTGAACAAAAAAGGAACTGTCAAAAGAAGATGGAAGGAATACACAGAGTTACTCTAACAAAAATAATTGGTTAATGCTCAACCCTTTTGGAAGGTAGAATAGATTTAAAAAACGGATGGTACTGCAGGAAGAAGTCTAAGCTGCACTGAAAGAATTGGCAAAAAAACAAGGCTCCAGGAATTGACAGAATACCAGTTGAGAGGTTTCAACAAATGTATGCAATGCTGGAAGCACTCACTCATGTATGCCAAGAAGTTCAGAAGATGGCTGGCTATATGGCCAACCTGCCAGGAAGAGCTCAATATCTGTACCCATTCCAAAGAAAGGTGATCCAACAGAATGCAGAAATTATCACACAATATCATTAGTATCATACACAAATAAAATTTTGCTGAAGATAATTAAAAAATGGTTGCAGTTGTATATCAAAAAGGAGCTGCCAGAAATTCAAGTCAGATTCAGAAGAGGAGGAGGAATGAGAGATGTCATCGCTGATGTCAGACAGACCTTGGCTGAAAGCAAAGAGTACCAGAAAGATGTCTACCCGTTTTATTGACTATGCAATGACATTTGACGGAATGGATCATAACAAATTATGGATAACATTCTGAAGAATGGGAATTCCAGAGCATTTAACTGTGCTCATGTAGAACCTGTCCATAGACCCAGAAGCAGTCATTTGAGCAGAATAAGGGGATACTTCATGGTTTAAAATTAAGAAAGGTGAATGCTAGGGTTGTATCTTTTCACCATATTTATTCAATCTGTGTGCTGAGCAAATAATCCAAGAAGCTGGACTATATGAAGTAGAACATGGCATACCCGGCGATATGCAGATGACACACCTTGCTTGCTGAAAGAGAACTTGAAGCACTTACTGATGAAGTTCAAAGACTACATTCTTCAATATGGCTTACACCTCAACATAAAGAAAACAAAAGCCCTCACAACTGAACCAATAAGCAACATCATGACAAATGGAGAAAAGGTTGAAGGTGTCAGCTATTTCATTTTACTTGGGTCCACAATTAACACCCTTTGAAGACACAGTTAAGAAACCAAACAACATATTGCATTGGACCAATTGGCTGCAAAAGGCCTCTTTAAAGTGTTAAAAAGCAAAGATGTCACTTTGAGGACTAAGGTGGGCCTGACCCAAGCCATGATATTTTCAATCACCTCATATGAATGTGAAAGTTAGACAATGAATAAGGAAAACTGAAGAAGAATTGATGCATTTGAATTATAGTTATAGTACTGGGTGAAAAACACTAAACATACCATGGACTGTCAGAAGAACCAACAAGTCTGTCTCAGAAGAAGTACAGCTGGAACGCTCCTTAGAAGCGAGGATGGCAAGGTTTCATCTCATGGACTTTGGACATGTTATCAGGAGGGCTCAGTCCCTGGAGAAGGACCTTGTGCTGGGTAAAGTAGAGGGTCCGAGATAAAGAGGAAGCCCCTCAATGGCTAAGATCGACACAACGGCTGCAGCCATGGGTTCAACATAGCGAAGTTTGTGAGGATAGTACAAGGACTGATCAGTGTTTTGTTCTGTTGCACCCAGGGTGGCTTTGCGTTGGAAGCAACTCCATGGCACCTAACTACAACAACCCATCATTTGAATCAACACAAGAACTTAGCAGCATAATTAATGCCAAGCTAGGCACACTCCTGCCTCAGGGCCTCTGCCCCGGCTGTTCCCTCTACTTGGAATGCTCGTCCCTGGGTGTCTGCAAGGCTCCTTCCAGTTCTTCCTTTGGCTCTCTGCACAAATGTCAGCTTCTCTGAGGGGCCTTCTCAACCAGCCAATCCAATCTGCTCCCCGCTGCTGGTGGTGGCACTAACCCTGTTGTGACTTTGGTCCCTAAAGCTTCATAATCCTCTAACACAGCACTGCCCGACAGAAACGCAATGAGAGCCATCAACTGTTCTAACTAATTTTCTACTGACCACATTTAAAAAAAGTAAAAGAAATAGCTGACACTGATTTTAATAATGCGTTTTATTTAACCCAACTGATCCAAACATTAAAGTTTCAACATGTAACCAACATGAAAACTAACTGTGAGAGTTCATGTTCTTCTTTCCATGCTAAGCCTTTGTCATCTAGTGAGTATTCTGTGTGGAGAGCCCATCTCAGTTGGCACCAGGCCCTTTTCAGCAGCTCAGTGGTGTCATGAGGCTTGTGGTCACCATCCTGCATAGTGCAGCTCTGACGTATTATGTAATTTGACATGTTTATCGTTGACTGTTATTGTTTGTCGACTGGGACGGGACAGTCACAAGGGGGCGTCTTGACGATGTGCACTGCTGGAGCCCCAGTGCCCAGCACAGAGCCTGGCCCCTCACAGGCGCTCGACACATAGGTACACAATGGAGTAGAATGAGGCATGGGTGGGCCACCTGGCTCCAGGCACCACTGGGGTTAAGAGCACAAGACACTCACTGTCAGGAAGGTTATGGAGGGGATCCATCCTTTCTCTGCTAAACACTCTCTGGTAGCTTTCTGGAACCCTCGGGTGCAAATCCAAATTTCTTGGCATGACCTACCAGGCCCCATAGCAGTGGCACTGCTGGCCTCTGCCATGTCCTCTCCCCCACCCCCACCCCCACCTCCTCCCCGTTTCATACCCTAGCAACAACCGTGGCTGCCCTTGGTTCCTCTGACTGCCTGGGCAGGAACCTTCATGGCTGCACCTCGGCGTCTAGCACAGTGTCTGGCACACACAAGGTGCTCAGTCAGAACGGGCTGAAGGCTTAAAAAGACCCCGGTGTGCTCTCCCCCGGCACCACTCCTGCTGGGCAGATGGCAGACGTGGAAAATGGCCGCTGTCCTTTTCCTCCTGGGCTGGGCCCTGTGCTGCTCTCCTTGCTCCCACACTCTCTTCCCCCGCCCCCACTCTCTTCCTCCCTCCCCCGCTCCACTTGTCCCAGCAACAAGCAGGGACTCAGGGTCAGAGCCCACTGGCCTTGATTTTCAGTCACTGCTTTCTCTGCCCTGCCACTAACTAGCTGTGGCACTTTAATCAAATCGCTAAATGCCACGTAACATCTCAGCGGTCCCCAGGGCAGTCATAATTCTGACCTCCTGAGTGGAGTCCCTAGGCCGCCTGCAGGTAGTGATGGAACATTTACCGAGCATTTAATCCAGCACCAGGCACCTTGCCTGTATGTAATGAGTTGACTCATTTAATCTGCCTGACACCCCCATGTGACAGGCATTCTTGGTACCATCCCCATTCAAATAAAGGAGCCTAGGCACAGAGAGGTTAAGCAACTTGCCCAAGGCCACACAGCTGGGCAGCTGGGTGGCCTGGCTCCTGGGCTCTGATATGCAACGTCAGCACACAGGGAGTGAGGATTACTGTGTACCAGGCATTGTTCTAGGAGCTGCAAATATAGTGATGGACAAAGCAGGCAAAGGTTATAGCCCCCACAGGCTTTTTCCTTCTAAAGAGAAACAAAATGCCCCACAAATACATGTGCTATGTGATGTGGTGGATGGTGATAAGTCTGAGGAGAAAACTGAAGCCAGGAAGGGAGATAGGGGTGTCCTGGGGTCTTTGTCATCTACCAAGTGAGGAGAGGAAGGAAGGTCTCACTGAGGAGGAAGAAGGGAGAATGTGCCGCATGGGTTTCTGGGAACAGAAGTTCCAGGAAGAGAGACTGGTAAGTGCAAAGGGCCTCAGGCAGGCCAAGGTGGCCATGCTGGATGGACAGGAGGTGGGTGTGGCTGGAGAGGGGCAAGGGCACAGGAGGAGATGAGGTCAGGGAGACGGATGAGGGTGGGCTTCGGGGCCGTGGCATGGACTTCCGTTTTCACTCCAGGTATGGTGGGGGCCATGGGAGGCTGGTTGGTTTAAAACAGCTTGATGGCGGTGCGAATGGTTAAGCGTTGACAACTGACTGAAAGCTGGTGGTTTGAACTTACCCAGAAGTGTCTCAGGAGGCTGGTCTGGTGATCTGCGTCTGAAAGCTCACAGCCTTGAAAGCCCCCTGGATCAGGTCTTCTCTGCACACGTGGGGGCACCATGAGTCAGAAAGGACTTGACAGACCCCATTGAATTATAACCCATCTGCCACATAAGTCACCCACTTAGGAGGGCGGAATTCAGTGGCGTTTAGTGTAGTCACATAATTGTGTAACCATCTCCCCAGTGAGTCTCAGAACCCCCAGAAGAAACCCTGCACCCATCTGTTCGGCAGTCCCTCCCATCCTCCTTTCCCCACCCACGACCCTCCCCCGCCCCTGGAAACCAGTAGTCTCTCTTCTGTCCCTATGGCTTTGCCTCCTCCAGGAGTTTTATACAAAGGGACTCCTGTAAGATGTGGCCTTCTGTGGTCGGCTTCTCTCACTATCGTGTTTTCAAGGTTCATTCCTGTTGTAACATGTCTCAGAATTTCAACTCTTTTTTTCATGCCAAATAGTATTTCATTGTGTGACAGTGTTGCAGCTTTCACGGCAGGAGCCGGAGGGAGAGTGCCTGCCTGTGGGGCCTATGTTCTGGGCTTGGGGGCAGGTGGACAGAACGCACAGACAGACCACACTTTGTTTATTCATTCATCGCCTGAAGGACAGTTAGGTTCTTTCCACTTTTACTATCGTGAGTAGTGCTGCTACCAATGTGCCTGCACCTGTTCTTGTCCCAGTGCCTGTTGTCAGTTCTCTGGGACAGAGAAACTGGGAGTGGAATTTGCTGGTCGTGAGGTGATTCTATGCTGAGCCTTATGAGGGGCTGCCAGGCTTTTCCCAAGCGGCTGCACCATGTCACACACCTACCAGCAACGGAGGAGCTTTGGGATTGCTGCCACTCCCTTCCCTGGCTTGTTCCCATCTTCATCTCCTCATCGTGGGAGGGCTTTGGGCACAGGAGGGACGGACCCACTTGGTGTCGCAGGCCCTCGGGGGCCCATGCTGATGAAATCCTTTGATCCCAGTCATCTCCTTCCCATCTGCTGTTTTGTCATCCCTCACCCTGACAAGGCCTCCCTCTAAAATGTGACGAAGTCTTTCTGACCCTTTTTAGGTCACCCTTCTTGCCACCAGGGATGACTCTGCTCAACAAGGCTGGGCACATGCGTGGAACTCCTTTCATCTGCGCCTTTGCCTCTCATCAGGTGACAATGTGGAGGGTGCAGGGCCATGGCCTTGGGGCTTCTTGGGTAAGCACCACGCACACTCGGACCTTGAAGATGGGGAAATAAACAAAAGTTAGATCGGCTGAGATGATCAAGGCGAGTGGGGCCTTGGGGAGCGAGGACGGACGTCAAGGCCAGGGCGGACCCCAGTCCCCAGTTAATGGGTTCATTTCCTAGAACTATGAAAGTCAATGAAATCAGTCTCCACAGCTGTTGGCTGCTGGAAGACTCAAGGGGCTCAGTGCAATGTTATTAATTGGTTGATTAGTTAATTAAACCATGAGTTTGATCAACAATTAGCTGATCACTTACAGTCTTCATTGATCACCCATTGTGCATTAGCCATTGTTTCAGGTGCTGGGGATACATTGGTCTAATTCCAAAGATGGACCCACTTCTCTCACGGGAGTGGGGGAGGCAAGCACATGCGCGAACAGATGACCGAGGGGGATAACTTCAGGTGGAATGGGGTGAAGGTCTGCCAGAGTAGTTGTGGGTGCAGATCAAAGAGCAAAAGCTCCCTGGAGGAGGCGCTTTGGGCTGAGATTTGACGGAGGAGGAGTCAGCCATGGATGGATGAGTCACCGGGCTGCATTCCTGGCTCACTCTCTCAGTAACTCCATTCATAAAACGAAGAGAGTGGTCTACAGCAGGGGCCCCAAACTCAGGTGTCTGGGGGGGGGGTGGCCAGGTAGGGGGGCTGTGGAGGACTGCAGGGGAGCACATGGCAGGTGGGCGGTGCCACCAGCCCTGCCCTCTGCCCCCCACCTGCCTTGTTTTCTTGGGGCACTTGCTGCTATTATTATTCACTCACTTGTCATCTGTCTCCCTCTTGATTGGCAAGTAGTCAGTTTTGGTGACTTAACCTCTCTGGGTCTCAGTTTCCTTATCTGGAAAACAGAGCCATCAGGTGAAAAGCACAGGCCTGGCTCCTAGAAGGCCCTCATTCATTCATGTGGAAACGCTGACCGTGAGGTGCGGATTACCTGCTGGGCAATGTTGCAGCTTTCGGAGGGAGAGCGCCTGCCTGTGAGGCCTATGTTCTGGGTGTGGGGGCAGGCGGACAGACTGCACAGTAACCAGTTGCTGTGTCACATGCCAGGTGGTGCTGAGTGATGGGAGAACTGAATAGGGGAGTGTTACAGAGGAGAGCTCGGGAGGGCCTTCTAGTCGGAGACATTGGGACAGAGACAGGAAGGCATGTCGGGCAGAGGCGGAGAGAGAGAACTCCAAGTGGAGGGGCACAGAGGGTTCTAGCATGAATAAGGTTGGAAAGGAGTGTGTGTGCAGGTGTGTATGGGTGAGTGTGTATGTGTATGTGTGCATGTGTATGCCTGCATATGTGTAGGAGCTCTGGTGGCATAGTGCCTAAGGCATTTGACTGCTAACCAGAGGGCTGGTGGCTCAAACCCACCAGCCACTCCTCCGAAGGAAGGTTGGGCAATCTACTTCCGTAGAGATACCGCCTCAGAAACCCAAGGAGGGGTCGCTATGAGTCAGATCCGACTGGACAGCAGTGCGTTGCGTTTTGTCGCATTTGTTTATGTGTGAGTGTGTGCACGTGTGCAGGTCAGTGAGCATCTGTATATCTGTGTGTGTGCATGAAGGTGAGTGTGTATATCTGTATGCATGTGTATATGTGTGTGCATGCGAGTGAGCGTCTGTGTGTCTGTGTGTGCATGTGTCTGTATGTGGGCGAGTGTGTGTGCATGTGCACGTGCATGTATGTGTATGGTGGAGGGGCAGATCAGGTGAGAGAGGAGACTATCTTAAGAATTTTGGTTTTCCTGAGTGACCTGAGAATCCCCCAGAGGTCAGCAAGGATGATAATGACGTCATGACAGAGGAGAGGGGGAGGAGGCCTGGGGGGGAGGTAGCAGGACAAGATGGGGAAAAAGGAGGAAAGACATGAGAGGGAGGGAAGGGGAGAAGTTGGCCCGTGAGCAGGGGGAGGCGGGGGCAGAGGGGCGCAGCGGGGCCACAGAGCAGGGCAGGAGAAGGAGGGGAGGGGGGTTGGAGGGAGTGAGAGATGTGGGAAGGAGATTGGGGGGAGGAGGAGCAAAGGAGGTGGAGGCAGGGAAGAAAGGGGTAAGAATGGAGAGGGAGTCCGTTATAGCTCTGATACATGCGCAGAAGAGGCATGGCGCGCGGCGCTGTGCGCCCGGCTGGGGGACCGAGTCCGAGGGGCGTGTCCTGGCAGCCGCGCCCCGCCCCCG
>NW_006921635.1:911935-915771 GCF_000298275.1 Orycteropus afer afer
CCCGGCCCCGCACTCGCTGCTGCCGGAATCCTGGAGCCCTAGCGGCTCCGGGGCGGTGCGGCTGCTCGGCCCGGGCTACTTAAAGCCGCTGGCCCCCTGCCGGACCGCTTCTCCGTGCACCGCTGTCGGAGCGCGCCCGGAGTCCCCGCCTCCGGCACCTCTGTCGCCCCTGTTCCCGCAGCCGCGGAGCCGGGCGGGCGCCCCGCGCGCAGACATGGGCAGCCGCACCAGGGCGCGCCGGGCGGCCGTGGCGCTGGGCGTCACTGGGCTGCTGTGCGCGATGCTGGGCGCCGTCATGATCGTGGTGGTGCCTTCGTTCATCCAGCAGCAGGTCCTCAAGGTGGGTGAGGCGCCCGGGAGGGAGCGCCCTGGGCCCAGGACCAACACTCCGGCGGCGGGGACGCCCCGGGGGAGCAGCTCCTACCGCCCCGGCACCCTCGCGGGCTGGGGCTGGGGGCCACAGGGACGACGTCCAGGGCCTTTGCTGGGGACCCGAGCTGGGGAGGCCTGAGGGAGAGACCACCCGGGGCCTGTGCCCGTCTACACTCAGCTGAGGGGTCTGGGCCCAGGACCGGCCAGCAGTCCACTCTGCCCGCTGGGGCTGGCCCAGGAGCCCAGGCGTGAGCTTGCCCGGTAGCGGACCTGGTAAAATGAGCGCCGCAATTTGCCTGCTTCCTGTGCGCCGCTAGAGGGCGGGAACCTTCCATTCATGGGTGAGACTCTTGCACCCAGGTGGGCGCGAGCACAGGGAGCTATACACCAGTCACCGTAGAACGTCCCCCACGGCCCGGAATCTCCCCGCAGAAACCTCTCTCGGGCAGAACCGGGCTCTGTCCACATCCCCGCCCCCAAAGCCCTTCAGTGATGCACATTGGAATTGAAAACCGCTTTCCTCCTCGGATTCTCTCCAAGCAGGCTCATGCCCTGGCTGCCAGCAGGGCCCAGGGAATGCGTGCAGCCCAAGGTCTCTCCTCTGAGCCTAACTTTGCACTCCACCGGCCTTTCAGTCAGGGAGACTAAGGCTGTCAGCTGGCCTTCAGACCTGCAGACTCTGTCCCGGTGACTGGGTGGCCTGCCAGAATGAGACTGGAGTTACTTAAGGACAAGGAGATTACAAACAAAATCCCTGCAGCTGAAAGCTTTTCAGAGCCTTGAACCCAGCCAGCCAGCACCAGCAGGGTCCTGGAGGGGAAACAGAGGCTCAAGACCTTATCATGACAGCCACACGGGAGCTAGAGTGGAGACCTGGACGTTGTCCCAGTAGCTGGCTTCTCTTTTCCCCTGACTTCCTCATTGGGCTGAGTTTTATAAGAATAGAGATTGTCCACATTTCATGACTGTGTTCCTGAGCCCAGCACAGGGGCTGGCACAGGTGGGGATTGGGGAATGAATGAGTGAGTGAATGAGTGAAGGATGCTTCTAGTTAGTTAGCCCTGGCCCCCACTTCCTGGCACCTGGCTGGCTGGCTTTAAAGACAGGCAACGTTTGGCTTCTCTCAAGGTCCCTGGGGAAGCAGTTGTCTGAGTCACCTTGGTACATGGTGTCTTCCTTGGACTGCTGGTTTTGCAAATCCTGCCCCGTTTAGCCCTGAAATGTGTTTGTCAGAAGGCCTTGGGCTGATCGATCCATGGTCATGCTGCCCTTCTCTTGGTCGTTTTCTGTTTTTGCTTCTGGTGGTGGCTGCAGAAACGTGTGCGGGAAGCCCACAGAGCCACATAACAGGTCTTCCTCAGCCATGGAAGTGGCGGATGTTTCTCTGTTAGCATTTCAAAGTCAGCTGTGACAGCCTGATCTCATGACAGTTGGTGAACTCCCACCAGCTGAGTGGTCTCTGTGGTGCTGGGACCACTGTGCGCTTGGCAATCACGCCACTCACCCCACCCCGGAGTCTGTCTCTGGGACTGTCCTTCAGGGGTATAAGCATGGCCCACCATGACCCTGTCCAGAAAGCTGCTTGCCTCTCGCTTTGGGAATATGGGGGTGAATGGGATTTATAGTGGATGAAACATCTTGTCGGCTCAGTAATTCTTAGGCTTATTTAGGGGAGTTTTGTTTCTAAGGCTGTTGATCAGGATGAGGATATCAGGGTGGTGGAAGTGGTGTGTGTGTGTGTGTGTGTGTGTGTGCGTGCACACGCCACCTACTCTTCCATTCCTCTTCCACTTCCCAAGAGGAAAGCCACGTTGTCCTTGGCTGTCCCAGAGCTGGGGTCTCTGGGTGTGAAGTTGGGCAAGAGCTTCCTAACACCTTTGGTTCATACCCTGGAGGTGGCTGGCTTGGGGGCCAAGTGGTGTGAGGGTGCCAAGACAGCCCACCCCAAGCCAGCTCTGGCTTGGGTAACCCAGGCTGGAACTGCCGCCAAGAGCCTTCCCGTGAAAGAAGAAAGCCTGTGTTCAGGGCGTGGAGCCGGGTGGGACGCTGGGTGGGAAGGGATGCCTGCCTGTGTTTTCTTTGGCTGCACGTGCCCATGGACAACTTGAATGGGCGAGCTTGTACTTTTATTTGTTTATTTATTTTAATTAAAAATATTTATTAAAAATTATAAAAGACACAAATACTAGCTGTTAAAAATTCAAATAGAGAATAAAAAGAGAACGTTTTCTCGTTTTATTGCCCTCCTCAGTAGTTATCACCACCATCAGTATGGGTTGTTCTAGAGTTATCTAAATGTATTGTGAGCACATGCATATAGGCATTAATATATTTTGCTACACAGGTTGCATTATTTAAAAAAAAAAAAAAAAACATTGCCATCGAGTCAGACCCGACTCATAACAACCCCTCCTTGGGTTTCTGAGGCAGTATCACCATGGAAGTAGATTGCCCCATCTTCCTTCCGAGGGGTGGTATTTATTTAGCTGTTTACATACGGACTGATGTTTTTTTCTGCCACAAACAGCAGTAGGTGAATGTCCCGATGCATGTCTCTCTGTGCACATGTGTGAGTGCTTCCATAGGAAAGGTTTCTAGAGCTGGAATTTCTAGATCAAAAGACATTCTCAGCTTTCTTGAGAGATAAATCATGTTATTCACCGATTTAAATTGTGTAACTCAGTGTTTCTTAGTATACTCACAGAGTTGTGCCACCACCACCACAATCAATTTTAGAACATTTTCATCACCACAAAAAGAAACTCCGACCCTTTAGCTGTCACTTTGGGCCTTCCAATCCCCAAGCCCCAAGCCCTAGGCAACCACTAATCTACTTTCTATTTCTGTAGATTTCCTTATTTTCAGTTTGAATTTGAACGTTGTTGTTGTGAGTTGCTGTTGAGTTGGCTCCAGCTCATGGCAGCCTTACATAGAACACAATGAACACTTGTTCGGTCCTGAGTCATCTTCACAATTGATATGTTTCAGTCCGTCGTTGCAGCTACTGTGTTGATCCATCTCACTGAGGGTTTCATTCTTTTTTCATTGACCCTCTACTTTATCAAACATCATGTCCTTTTCTAGCAATTGTTTTTCCCGATGATGTGTCCAAAATAAGTAAGATGAAGTCTGGCCATCCTTGCTTCTAAGGAGCATTCTGGTTGTAGTTCTTCTAAGACTGATTTGTTTGTTCATGTTTTGCAAGATCATGTTTTGCATATGGAAACCGAATAACACTCTCCTTGAAAATGACTGGGTAATAGAAGAAATACAAAATGAAATAAAAAAAAAAAATTCCTTGAATCAAACGAGAATGAAAACACAACATACCAAAATCTTTGGCATATAGCAGAAGCAGTGATCAGAGGCCAATATCTAGCAATAAATGTACACATCAAAAAAGAAGAAAGAGCCCAATCAACACCTTAACCCAACATCTCCAACAATTAGAAAAAGGGCAGCAA
>NW_006921635.1:916011-918727 GCF_000298275.1 Orycteropus afer afer
TATCAGGATACTATGAAGAACTGTACTCCAACAAATTTGAAAATCTGGAAGAAATGGACAGATTTCTAGAAACACACTACTTACCTAAACTAACAGAGGCTGAGGTGGAAAATTTAAACAGACCCATAACAAAAGAAGAAATTGAACAGGTCATTAAAAAATTACCAACAACAACAAAAAACCTGGCCCAGACAGGTTCACTGGTGAATTCTACTGAACGTTCAGAGAAGAACTGACACCAATCCTACTCAAACTATTCCAGAGCATAGGAAAGGGTGGAATCTTCCCAAATTCATTTTATGAAGCAAGCATAACCTTGATACTAACACGAGGCAAACACATCACTAAAAAGGAAAACTACAGACCAATATCCCTCATGAATATAGATGCAAGTATTTTCAACAAAATCCTAGCCAATAGACTCCAACAACATATCAAGAAAATAATTCATTATGACCCAGTGGGGTTCATATTAGGCATGCAAGGATGGTTCAACATGAGAAAAATAATCAACATCATCCACCACATAAATAAAGGAAAAGATCCACATGATCAATCGATGCAGAAAAGGCATTTGATAAAATCCAACACCCATTCCTGCTACAAACCCTTTGCAAAATAGGAATAGAAGGGACATTCCTCAACATAATAAAGGGCATCTATGCAAAACCAACAGCCAACATTATTCTCAATGGAGAGAGACTGAAACCATTCCCTTTGTGAACAGGAACCAGACAAGGATGCCCTCTATTACCACTTCTATTCAACATTGTATTGGAAGTCCTAGCTAGGGCCATAAGGCAAGAAAGGGAAATCAAAGGCATCCATATTGGTAATGAAGAAGTCAAACTATCCCTATTTGCTGATGATATGATCCTATACCTAGAAAACTCAAGAGACTCAGCAAAAAATCTACTGGAACTAATTGAGAGATTTCGCATAGTGGCAGGATACAAGATCAACATCCAAAAATCACTTGGATTCTTCTACACCAGCAAAGAGGTTGCTGAAAAGGAAATAAGGAAATCAATACCATTTACAATTGCCTGCTAACCAGACGGCTGGCGGTTCAAACCCACCAGCTACTCCTCGGAAGGAAGGGTGGGCAATCTACTTGCGTAGAGATACCGCCTCGGAAACCCAAGGAGGGGTCACTGTGAGTCAGGTCCGGCTCAGCGGCACATAACAACAACAACAACAGCAGCAACAACAACCACGGAGGTGTAGCAGGAGGGCCTGCAGTCCAAGACCTCCCTTCCTTCTCCTTCTTTCCCCTGGTCTTGGGCTAGGCCAAGACCTGGAGGGAGGCATAATTGAGAAGTAAAACTAGTTGCCAAGCAACAAGAAAGTGAAAAGACAACCCACAGGATGGGAGAAAATATCTGCCAACCGTGTATCTGGTCAGGGACTTGTATCCAGAATACACAGTATAAAGAACTCTTACTGCTCAGTAATGAAAAGACAGATAACCTGATTTTGAAACAGCAAAGCATCTGAGTAGACATTTTTCCAGGGAGGAAATGAGAATGGCCAGTGAGCACCTGAAAAGATGTTCACTGTTGTTCGTCAGCAGGGAAATGGAAACCAAACCCCTGTGAGAACCCACGTCACAGCACACGGGGTGGCTGGAGTGAAAAAGGCAGTAATGGGTGTGGGTGCAGATATGGAGAATTTGGAGCCCTGGTCCATTGCTGGTGGGAATGCCAAGGGGTGTAGCTGCTTTGGGAAACGGTTTGGCAGTTCCTCAAAAATTAAACATTACAGTTACAACATTACCCAGCAATTCCACACCCATGGAAAAGAAAACCTATGTTCACACAAAAGCAAGTGCATGCATGTTCATAGCAGTATTATTCATTACGGTCCAAAATGGAAACAGCCCAAGGTCCATCCACCAATAAACAAACTGTGGTATATCCATACAGTGGAATATTACGCAGCCATTAAGAGGAATAAAACAGTGATACCTGCTACGACGTGAATGAGCTTTGAAAACCTAATGCTGTGTAAAAGCCACAAGTCACAAAAGACCCCATACCACAGGAGTCTGTTCATAGGAAATGCACGGAATGGGACAATCTGTGGAGTCAGAGTGTAGATTACCAGGGCCTGGGGGGGAGTGAGGAGATAAGAGGATGACAGCCACAGGAGCAGTGCTCCTGTTCTATAAAAAAATACGTACCACAGCACTTCACCATGTTATCGGGTGGACAACATCACGTTTCTGTTTGAGGTGATAAAAATATTTGGAAATTGATTGCGGCAATGGTTGCACACCTCTGAAGAGACGTAGGCCCGTGACCTGCACACTTTACACAGGAGAATCGGACACCACGTGAATTGTGTCTAGCACGCCGTTGGAAAAAGACAAAAGCCAGACTGAGTTGCCGAGTCTGTGGGTGGGCGTCTCCTCTGCTCTTCGTCTCAGTCGAGGAGATCCTTGGGGGAGTTTCTGGTGGAGAACTCATGCAGGACCGGCTCAAGATGGGCTTTGTCATACGCTGTCTTAGTTGGGGTTCTCTAGAGAAGCAGAACAAGAAAACCATATGCACATATTGTAATTTTGGGGGGCAAGACTAAAAGGTTAAGGCATTCGACTGCTAACCAAAAGGCCAGCGGTTCAAGCTCACCAGTTGCTCTGTGGGAGAACGAGGAGGCAGTCTGCTTCTGTGAAGATTTACGGCGTTGGGAATCCTACGCGGTGGCAGTTCTGCAC
>NW_006921635.1:920312-921758 GCF_000298275.1 Orycteropus afer afer
AAAGCCCAAACCACACCCACTGCCGTGGAGTCAATTCTGACCCACAGCGCCCCTAGAGGACAGAGTGGAACTGCCCACAGGGTCTCCAAGGCTGTCAATCTTCAGGGAAGCAAAGCCCAAACCACACCCACTGCCGTGGAGTCTATTCCTACCCACAGCGCCCCTAGAGGACAGAGTGGAACTGCCCACAGGGTCTGCTGTCAGTCTTCACAGAAGCAGAGCTCAAACCACACCCACTGCCTGGAGTCCATTCTGACCCACAGCGCCCCTGGAGGACAGAGTGGAACTGCCCACACGGTTTCCAAGGCTGTCAGTCTTCACGGAAGCAGACTGCCGCATCTTTCTCCCGTGGAGCAGCTGGTGGGCTCGAAGGCCAGCCTCTTGTTTAGCAGCTGAGTACTTAACCACTGCACCACTAGGGCTCCACAGGTTAACATTAGTGTATGCAAAAGTACAGAAAATCATGTGGAAGGATGCACCCCAGATTGACAAAAGTAGTTACTCTGAGGGAGAGGGGAGTGGCGGGGGGTATGGTCAAAGGAAACACACTTCTGGTTGTTTTTTTAAACGAAGGAAATGTATTCATGTATTATATGATTAATTGACAGGTACTCTGGTGGCATAGTGTTTAAGGCATTTGACTGCTAACCAGAAGGCTGGTGGTTCAAAGCCACCAGCCACTCCTCAGAAGGACGACTGGGCAATCTACTTCCGTAGTGATACCACCTCAAAAGCCCAAGGAGGGATCGCTATGAGTCAGATCCGACTTGATGTCAGTGAGTTTTTTTTGAGTAATGAATGGTCCTGGTTGCATAACATGATAAATACGACTGTACATTTTACATGTACAATCCATGTCAGTGGATTGTACGTGTAAAAAGTGCTGAAATGGCAAATTTTTGTTATACATATTTTTTCATCGCACACACAAAACATTAGTAATGAAAAGACACATAGCTGTCCTCAAAGAATCACCACACATTGAATGGAAAACTAATTTTCTCTGTAAACTTTTCCCCAAACTACAGTATAAAGTTATTTTTTTTAAAAAAAAGAATCACCACATGAATCAGACACAAAAGCAGCAGAGGGGTCTGTGTAGTTTGGGGTCATGAAGAGAGATCTCGGGGAAGAAGCAAGACTCACCACTCCATCCCCTCATAGGCAGGATCGGACATGAGGTGTTCAGACCAGATGGGCTCAGGGTGTCATCGTGAACTTCACGGGGTCTGGTCACAGGGCACCTTTGAAAACATCATCCCCTTTAGCCCTGGGCATCCTGGGACACGTCTCATTGTCATCATTGACAGCTGAGGGAACAGAAGGTTAAGAAGAATTTGCCCCACAAGGTTGTGGTCACTGCTTGGTCACAGCCAGCTACCCAGAGCGATCGAGTAGTTGAACCTGTGGGCTTGGGACCATAGTCGCAGGGGACATCAAGCTCAA
>NW_006921635.1:922395-924071 GCF_000298275.1 Orycteropus afer afer
ACATGAGACAAAGTATATGTGAACTGCTGTATGAAAAGTGAATTTGCTCTGTAAATCTTCACCCAAATCAAAATAAAATAAAATAAAATAAAAAATAAAAGAAGAATTTGGCCCAAATGACCCCATTGGTGTGTGTGGGTGTGTGTATGTGACAAATGTCCTAGAGCCCAAACCCCCTGAGGATGGGGACTTGAGGTCCTGATGTTTGGAATGATCCTGGTGCTTGGGAGCCCTCCAGTATTTGAATGACTGATGGTAGGTGTATAAGGAACTCTGTTGGTGTAGTGGTTAAGGCGTTTGGGTACTCCCCAAAAGGTCAGTGGTTCAAACCCACGAGTTGCTCCAGGGAAGAAAGATGAGGCAGACTGCTTCCACAAAGATTCACAGCTTTGGAAACCCAATGGTCGCTATGATTTGGAATCGACTCGATTGCATTGAGAGTTTTAATGGTAGGTGGTCCATGTCCCTAGGGGTTTGCTTTCATAGGTCACAGGGTAGGGGACATGTTTGCCAGGCCACTGAGTGTGACCTCTCCCTTGGCCAGGAGAGAGCAGGCCTCTGTTCTCTTTACGTTGATTTCCTGCTGATTTAGTGCTAGTTTTTCCAGCTTGAAGACCTAGCCCCATCTGTGTTCCCCATCTCAATAAATGACACCTCCTTTAGTCGCCCAAATGGAGAGGAGAAAACCGAGGGTCCTCCTGGACTGCCTTATTTTCCTGACACTCCATAACTGATCCATTACGAGATTTTTTCAGCTCTACCTCGACACCACATCCTGAACCTCACGCCGCCTCAACATACAGCTCCCTGTCTTCTGCCGGGACCAGTGCAGTAGCCTCACCCCTGGTCCTCTGTCCTCTGGTCCAGGCAGACAGCCTGACCAATCCAGTTAGAACGATGATCAGATGGGGTCCCCCCTGCTCTAAGCCCTCCCAGGCTGCTGTTGTCCCATCTCAACCCCGGTGAACACTCAGTGGCCTGAAGGACCGTGGCCTCATTCTCCTTCCCTCTCACCTTGCCCCCTGCCAGCCCCCCTCTGTCACTCAGACTCAGTCTGGTCACACTCGTCTCCTCGATGGTCCTTGGGCTCCCAAGCCTGGTCCCGCCTCAGAGTGTCTGGCTTGGTTTCCTCTCTGCCTGGAAGGCTCATCCCTTACATATGTATGACTTATCTCTCACCTCCCTGAAACCAAAAAAACCAAAAAACAAAAAACAAACTCACTGCCAAAGAGTCGATTCCAATGCATAGCGACCCCCTTGGGGTTCTCGAGTCAGGGACTTTTTATGGAAGTAGGTTGCCCAGTTTTCCTTCCACTGAGTGGCTGGTGGGTTTGAACAGCCAGCCTTCTGGTTAGCAGTCAGATGCCCTAGGCACCGCACCACCAGGGCGCCTCACCTTCCTGAATGTCACCCCTATTATGTCATACTTTCGCTTGTGCATTCTCTTTCCCTCTAAGGAGCATGTAAGTCCCTCAGGGCAGGGCTTTATCCAGGATGGTTCCTGCAGTGTCCCATGGGCCCCAGCAGTGCCTGGGCTCACGGCGACCCTGAACACCAGTCGCGCAGCAGAGTGAACCAGAAGGCCTGGGCTGAGGTCCTGTTGTTTCTTTACCTTCCCCCCACACCCAGGCCTGAGCCTCCTTGTCCCTAGGGGAGGGCCAGCCTGGGGACATCAC
>NW_006921635.1:924306-926045 GCF_000298275.1 Orycteropus afer afer
GGGTTTGAACCGCCAGCCTTCTGGTTAGCGGTCAAGTGCTTTAGGCACTATGCTACCAGAGCGCCCCGTTGATGGTAGTTAACAGTTAAGGAGCGTTACTATATGCCAGACCCTGTCCTAGGTGTTGTACAAGCGTCAGCCCATTTAACTTAGTATCTAAATTGCTCCTGTTTTACGGAGAGAAAGGGGAAGCACAGAGAGGTTAAGCAACTTGTCTCAGGTCACACAGCTTGGAAGTGGCCGAGCCAAGATTTCAATGAGGGACCCGGACTTCAAAGCTAGACTAGGCTGCCTTGGAGACCATGTCTTCCTGCTCTACGGATTTTTGAGCCTCTGCACTTGATAATTGGAGGCAGCGCAGGGGCCCCTCCCACAGCCTCTTCTTGGCACAGCCTTAACTTTTCTCTGCCCCACAGTGGCCTTGTAATCACCTCCCAAGAAGCTGCCAGTCCAGCAGCCCCTCCTACACGTCCCTTCCTGGTGCCCTTTGATAGACCCAGGGGCATGTTCTAAACTCAGATGCCAAGCCAAGGTTGGGAGAGACAGCCTCCTCACGGGGTGCCCCAGCAGCCCCTGGGGATGGGTTCCCCACCAGCCTTGCACCTGGCCAGACCCCTGATACCAGGACTGGAGATAGCCCCAGGCTGAGTTTCCAGTCTTGGTGACTCAGCCATAAGGAATGACCCACTTTTGGCTTGTACCTCTGGATGTTCCCTCCAGAACCCCGAGTCTGGGCCTGAGGAGCTTGTTAGTGGGCTGGACAGGGGAAGGAGCTCCCTTCTCAGAGTGGGGGGGGAGGGGGCACAGGTGTGTGTTTTCTTCTTCCTCTTTCCTGCCCTCCCACTTCCTGTTCCTTCGGCCACGTGAGGATCCACTTCAACTGACGCCTTGGCAATAGCTGAAAACACGCATCTATTTTTAATCTCTGAGCCTAGTTTATTTTTGTTTCTGTCTTTGCTGGGGGTGGCAGCCTCTTCTTGGTGGGTGTGCATGTGTGTGTGTGTGTGTGTGTATGTGCCCCTACCGCTGTCTGGCTTATCCCCTGCTTCTGCCGTCTGGGGCATGTTCAGGACCCTGGGCTCTTCCCCTTTCATGAACTGTCCGTTCCTGGAACGCGGAGAACTCCCCCTGCCTCCACGCTGTGATCTAGCCTAGATTAGCCGGAACATGGTGAAGCAGAAACGCTCAGTTCCTGGACCCCTTCTGTTTCTAGGCGGAAGATCTGGAATTGAGCAGTGCACCTGCTGAAGAAAGGGTTTTCTTGGATGTGTCCTGGTCTCAACGGGGATTAGGCAAGGCGTCCACATTGGCTCTTGGTGTCCGTGGGTCCTGGGCATGGTATGTGGTCTGCCCCACGGCTGGGGGCAGTTGGGGTGTTGCAGAGAGGTTTTGATCACAGGGAATGCTGCCTGCAAGGCTTTTCTGGTTCATAGTATTAGAATGAGACAATTCAGTTAGGGAAGGAGCCCTGGTGGTGTGCTGGTTACAGTGCTTGGCTGCTAACCAAAATGTGTTGGAACCCATCAGCTGCTCCACAGGAGAAAGATGAGGCAGTCAGCCTGGGAAACCCCGTGGGGCAGTTCCACTCTGTCCTCTAGGGGCGCTGTGGGTCAGAATGGACTCCAGGCAGTGGGTGTGGTTTGGGCTTTGCTTCCATGAAGACTGACAGCCTTGGGGACCCTGTGGGCAGTTCCACTCTGTCCTCTAGGGGCGCTGTGGGTCAGAATGGACTCCAAGGC
>NW_006921635.1:926145-929220 GCF_000298275.1 Orycteropus afer afer
TCCACTCTGTCCTCTAGGGGCGCTGTGGGTAGGAATGGACTCCAGGCAGTGGGTGTGGTTTGGGCTTTGTTTCTGTGAAGATTCACAGCCTGGGAAACCCTGTGGGGCAGTTCCACTCTGTCCTCTAGGGGCGCTGTGGGTCGGAATCGACTTGTGGGCAGTGGATTTTTTCAGCATGAGAGCATTTTGCTCCAGGCGCCTGGTTCACAAGGGTATAAGGTTCCAGCACCATGCACACAGTTACTGTGCAGAGAATTTAATAGTCTGTCTGGCTGAAAATTAAAGACAGAGAGACGGAAGCCCTCTTACTTATCTCATCTCCCTCCCCCTTGCTGGGAGGTGGCCTTGGCCAAAATGCACAGAGAAACACAAACAAAACAAAAAGGTTCCTTCTGGCTTTGAAGCCCTTAGGGCCCAGAGCTGGCGGTTTACAGGGTGTGTATGAGTGTGGGGTGGCGTTGATCGTAACCCCTGGGGTGAGACTTGAGGCCGTGTATTCAGCTCGGAACCTCTCCGTCAGGGTGGTGGTCATTTTCTTGCGTCCTTCTCCCCCACCTGACCCGCTGAGTGTCTTCCTGTTCACTGCTGGCCGGTGCTGGGCCAGGAAAGGAACAGGAGTGGCCGGACCCTTTTGCACGTCTGGCATCTGGGAGAAGTTCCTTCCACCTTCCCTGGAAGCCTTGAGAACTCTGGAAATACCCGGGAGTCTGTTCTCTTGGTTTCCCTCCTATCTAGCTGGCCATCGGCACTGGGCCCATTTGCTGGGGCCTCCTTGCCCACTGCACCCCTGACCTCTTGCTGTCGGACCATCCCAGCGTGTGGGCTGTGGATGTCATTTCTGTGCTCACTCCTGGGGTGATGGAGCCCCATCATACTTCCAGCACCATCTTTGTTCAGGCCACTCCCCACTGGTGTGCGCAGCCCCAACCTTTCCCCTCAATTCCAGGATGCAGCCTCCTGTGGCCCACTTGGAGGGCTCTCACACCCCTCCCTCTTAACCGGGCCAACATTCTTGTTCCTGGTCACATCTTCTGATCTCAATCAACGGTGACTTTATCCAATGGAGGCCCAAGCCCAGACTCTTGGCGTCACCCCTGCTTCTCCTCTCTCTCTCCATCACCCCATCAGGAAATTCTCTGGCCCCTTCACAGTACACCCAGAATTCAACCACTGGTCACCACACCTGCTGCCACCATCTCAGTCCAGGTGCTGTCAGCCTTCACTGCCTCCTTCCTCGGCCTCGGAGCCTCCAAACGGAAGGTCCCTTTCACACTGCAGTCCGAGCGCGGTCTCTTCTGCTTGAAGCCAGACCCCGCAAGTCTAGCCCAGACCTCACCCCAGCCCGTGAGGCCTGGACAGTGTGCGCCAACACCTGCCTGTCTCTGCCCCTCCTCCACCTCGCACGCTGGCCTTCTGGATGCCACAGATGTACCAGGCATGTTCCTGCCTTTGCTCTTCCGCTGCCTGGAACTGTCCTCGTATATGAGTGACATGCTTTCCCTCTTCCTTCAGGGCTCTGATCAAATCTCCCCTGTTCTCGGGGACCCACTCGATCCACCCTTCTCAATGTGGCAACCCTCTGCCCACCCACTGTGTTCCCACCTCTCCTGACCTGGCTGTGTTCTCTGTAGCCCCTGTCACCCTCTAAGAGACCATGTAATTTTGTGTACCATGTCTGTTCTCTTTGGTAACAGCTTTATTGAGATCTCACTCAACATACCATACAATTGCTCCATTTAAGGTGTCCAATTCAGTGGTTTTCAGTCTCTTCGCAGAGGTGTGCGACCATCACCATAACCAATTTTAGAACATTTTCATGACCTCTAAAGAACCCCGACACACTGAGCAATCTTCCCTGTTCCCCAGCCCCAGCCCCTGGCGACATGCGTCTGCTTCCCGTCTCTGCAGACGGAACTGGGCTACTCTGGGCATTTCACAAGAATGGAACCACACACTGTGTGCCTTTTTGCTTCTGGCTTCTTTGACTCTGCATCGTGTTTGCAGAGTTCGTCCACGTGGTAGCATGTATCCATGCTGTCTTCCTTTTAATGAGTGAATAACATGCCATCTGTGAGTGTAGACCATGGTTTGTGTATGCGTTCATCCATTGACAGGCATTTGGGTTGTTTTCTATCTTTGGATGGAACAAAATGCCGTGAGCATCTGCGTACACGTCTTTGTGTGGATACATTTCCCATTTCAGGGTCCTCGTCCGTTTCTCCCACGGGAACGTCAAGCCCTCAAGGGCTGGGACCTTTGCTTCATTCATCGCTGTGCCCCAGGCACCTGGAAAGATGCCCAGCACATAATCGGAGGTTTCCAAACAGTTATTGAATGGATGTTTAAAAGGCAAGGCTTGTTTTGCAGGGTGGTTCGTGACCAGCGGCAGGTTGGGGCTCCGGTGGGGGCCAGGGCCTGCTGCCCTCCACCCAGCCCGAACTGCTGCTGTCTCTCCCTGCATGGCTTCAGGCACTTCCCCACGGGGCTCCCTGCTCTGGTGTGTTCGTGCCATCTGTAGTCGGCTCTGCGCCAGAACCGGAATGCTGCTCTTTTGCAGAGTAAATTAAATTTCAGAACCCTGATCAAGACCTTCCTGAATTTGACCTGAAGCCTGTCTGCGCTGTGGCCTGAGACCTTCATCAGCCTGCCTGCATTGACTCTCAGTGTGCTCAGCGCTGCGCCTTCGGGCTTCCTTCTCCTCTAAGGCCAGGCTCTCCCTGCCTCAGGGCCTTTGCATGGGCTGTTCCTTCTGCTGGGAGGGTTTAGAAAGATGTCATCAGGCTGTGGCTGTGGGCAAAGCAGGCAGCCCTGTCCTGGGGTGGGGGCAAGGGTGGGAGACCTGGTCTGGGATGGAGCAGAGGGCCTCCTCATCTTGGTCCTAGCTAGGTGGCCTGCACGGGGAGAGGGACTTCCGTCCTAGCGGCACTGAAACTTCCATCCAGCACTGAAAGAGGCCGGTTTGTGCTTCACTACTGTGTTCTCCCGTTAATATGACTGTTATTCAAATTTATGCCCCAACCACCAAAGCCACAGATGAGGAAATTGAAGAATTTTATCAGCTTCTACAGTCTGAAA
>NW_006921635.1:933875-934869 GCF_000298275.1 Orycteropus afer afer
TAGAAGTGGAGCGTGTCTTTTCAACCTGGGGTCACTGCACTGAGAACCTCTTAGACCCAGGAGACAAAGGGCTGTAACACTGGAGTCAGTGAGAGGGGCTGAAAAGCAATGGCAGAGGAAAGGCAGCCTTGGAGGCGGCAGAGCCAGGAGATGGCCCAGTGGGGCTTTCTCGGTCCACGGAGCCAGAGAGCTGAGTGCCTTTGGGCTGAGGCTTACTGGCAGAGTGGGGCATCTCTGGGCACTTATTGGTGGAACTAGTAGAGCTTTGTAACACTTGCTGGAGCAGGGCGAAGGCCAGGCAGGCTGAGGGGCCGAGGGTCAGGGAGAGGCCTGCCTGCTGAGAAGAGGCTGTCCCGATCAAGGAGCTGTATCCTGAACTGTAAGCTGTTGCTTCCCTAATAAACCTCGTAACTGTGAGTGTGGTCTGTGAGTGCTGTGTGGGCTTTGCAATGAGTTATCTGACCCAGCAGATATGTCGATGCCGAGGGAGGGATGGCTGGTGTCAGAATTGGTAAAAAGGTTGGAGGGAGAAGGCCCGTCTGAACTCTGCTTCATACAAATCAGCCTTGGGGTGTTGATCTCCATTCTCCTTCCCCATTGTGAAATTAGATGAAGAGGTCAACCACCTCCCAGTATCCTGGGAGCGCTGATTAAACAACAGATGTGAATACTCCACCAGCCACTCCTCCGAAGGAAGGTTGGGCAATCTACTTCCATAGTGATTCTGCCTGGAAACCCAAGGCGAGGTTGCCGAGTCTGATCCACTCCCGGACAGTGCATTGCATCGCATTTGCATGTGAATACCCCGAGGTGTGGCTGTACCCTAGCTGGTTCCCCGTTCTCACCAGGGAGCTTTCATACTTAAAACACAACCCATGTGGTAGAGTGTTCTTTCTCACCCCATGTTTTTATTTAGATAAAATTTTATTTTGGAAAAAATGGCGAGAACAGTACGACGAACTCCTGTGTGCCTCTAGTAAGATAAGAGCTTGGC
>NW_006921635.1:935609-938221 GCF_000298275.1 Orycteropus afer afer
CTCTGAACATTTGCTCATTTTAGATATTTCCTATAAGTGAGGTCACACGACATTCACTTTATTTTTGAAATCCAGGCTCACCCGCCACATGCCGCTGTCTTGTCTCTTTCCCTCCCGTCATGTCCCCTCCTCCCCCCCTCCCACCGTCTTTTGTTTTGCTTAATTGAGGCTTTAGCGCCAACATTGGCACTTGAGACATGGTGGGCCCCTTTGGCAGAATGCCCCCCAGTTTGGATTTGCCTGATGGATTCCTCGTGATTCACAAAAGCCTCCTTGTGTGAACAGAGGAGAGAACACTGTCCAGGCTGGGCTGGGCCCCCGGCCTGCCAGCCCGAGCCCACAGTGGACCAGGACCCTGGATGGACTCCAGGGGCCTCCCATGGCTGCTCTTGCAACCAATTTTCTGGCTCTGCTCTCCCACCCCCACCCGCTCTGCTGCTTCATTGGGGCCCTGGGCCAGACTGTGTCCACTGTGGCCCTTCCAGCTCAAGATGACCTAAGCACAGCATGGGTCTATGGCCTCAGTCTGATGCCACCAAGGCCCCTGGGGCCCTGGGGTGCGGGGGCCTGTCTGGAGGAGACAGGATGCCGGAGTGGCGCATGGGAGTGCTCTCCCGCTCTGCCCCTCCCCCCACGTCCTGCAGTCAGCCCAGGTCAGCAGGGCCCATGTGGCCTGGCCGGTGGCAGGGCTCAGGCTGGCTTAACTGGGCTCGCAGGCGGGGCAGCGGGGGAAGCTCCCCACTCACGTGAGGCTCTCTGTCGCTCCTGGGCCCAGCTCCCTGCATCCCTCTGGCTCCAACTTCAAGCGGCACAAAGCTAGAGTTTCTGTTTCTTCGTATCATTTCAAGCATAAAGCAGGTGCTGTAAAATAAAAAATGAATACCCACGTGACCACCACCCAGATCAAGAAACAGAGGTTCGCCTGCCCCTCAGGAGCCCCTGCCGAGGACACCGGGCTCCCAGCTTGCTTTGCTGTCTTAGGCTGTCTATCATTGTACAGTGAAACTGTGAGAGCTGGAACCCAGTGGGACTGCCTTGTTTGTCCATGTCTTGCACGTTTTCTACCTTTGACAAGGTTGCAGTCTTCCCATTTCTCTATGTCTCTCTATTAGTGGAAAGTTTTTGTGTTTTCCTTCTCTGACTGGTTCCTACTTTCACAGGTTCCGGCTTTCACAGGTTTTACTATATAGTATTTTATAGGATTACTACCTCTGTCCAGACCCACTGCAGTCGAGTTGATTCTGACTCACAGCGCCCCTAGAGGACAGAGTGGAACTGCCCACAGGGTCTCCAAGACTGTCAATCTGCACAGAAGCAAAGCCCAAACCACACCCACTGCCTGGAGTCCATTCTGACCCACAGCGCCCCTAGAGGACAGAGTGGAACTGCCCCACAGGGTCTCCAAGGCTGTCAGTCTTCACAGAAGCAAAGCCCAAACCACACCCACTACCTGGAGTCCATTCCGACCCACAGCGCCCCTAGAGGACAGAGTGGAACTGCCCACAGGGTCTCCAAGGCTGTCAGTCTTCACAGAAGCAAAGCCCAAACCACACCCACTACCTGGAGTCCATTCTGACCCACAGCGCCCCTAGAGGACAGAGTGGAACTGCCCACAGGGTCTCCAAGGCTGTCAGTCTTCACAGAAGCAAAGCCCAAACCACACCCACTACCTGGAGTCCATTCCGACCCACAGCGCCCCTAGAGGACAGAGTGGAACTGCCCCAGAGGGTTTCCTAGGCTGTCAATCTTTATGGAAGCAGATTGCCTCATCTTTCTCCTGAGAAGCAGCTGGTAGGTTCAAACCTCTGACCTTTTAGTTAGCAGCCAAATGCTTTAACCACTATGACACCAGAGCTCCTTACTACCTCTACATACAGCTCCAAACACTCAGGCTTAGTTTTGTCTGTTTTGGAATTTTTCTTGAATGGATTCATACTCTGTGTTGATCTGTCTTGCTGCATTAAAAACATTTTCTTTTCTTGTTGTGGTAAAATACATATAAGATGCATAATTTACCATTTTAACAATTTTAAGTGCACAATCAGTGACATTAATTACATTCATACGTTCACCATGGTGTGCATGCATCAGTATTGTCTATTTCCAAATTTTTTCCATCTCCCCACACAAAAACTTTGTACCGAGTTAGCAGTAGCTCCCCTTTCCCCCTTCATCCTGCCCCGGTGGCCACTAATCACCCTTGGTCTCTAAGCATTTGACCATTCTAGGTATTGCATATAAGTGGGACCATCCCATATTTGTCCTTCTGGGACTGGCTTCTTTCACTGAGCATCGCGTTTGCAAGGCTCACCTGTGCTGAGGCATGTATTAGAACTTCGTTTCTCTGCAGAGCTGAGTAATACGCTCTGCTGTGGGTGCACTGCCTTTGGGGTCGCCATTAATCCATTGACGGACACTGGGACATTGGTCTGCATGTAGCCTGCTGGCCTCTGGGGCCTGCTTTTGGTGAGACCTGGTTCTGATGCTGCCCATATTGGTCCACTATAACAGCAATACCACAAGTGGATGGCTTTAAGAAACGCCCTTTGGGGACATCAAGCTCAATTGGCATAACATACTATACAAAACATTGTTCCACCTCCTACTTTGGC
>NW_006921635.1:938992-940414 GCF_000298275.1 Orycteropus afer afer
TACCAGCTCTAGGGAAGGGCTTTCTGTCTCCATCGACTCTGGGGAAATGGCCTTGTTTCCTTTCAGCATCTGTGGGCCCAGCATTCCTTGGAGATCTCCTTGTGTGTTGGCATCAGTCTCCTCCTGGGTCTAGGAGGTTCTCGGCACAGGGGCCCCAGTTCAAAGGACATACTCCACTCCTGGCTCTTCTTTCTTGGTGGTGCTGGGGTCCCCCTGTCTCTGCTCGCTTGTTTGGTCTCTTCTGTGTCTCAAAAGAGGTTGACTCAAGACACAGCCTAATCCTGTGGACTGCCTCCTGCCTCACTGACATCACTGCCTCTCATCCTGCCTAGTTCACGTCACAGGGGAGGATTTACAACCCAGAGGTTAATTACATCAGATCACAGAATGGGTGGTAATTACACAGCACTGAGAATCCTGGTCCAGCCAAGTTGATGCCTATGTTGGGGAGACGTGGTTCAATTCATGACACTGCCCCAGGAAGTGGGGAGACAGAGATAGCCCTGCAGGGCTCTCAGATCCCTTCGGAGCCTCCATGGGGCATGCAGACTGGCAGGGAACTGCTGGCATTGCCCTCCTCTGTGGCTGAGGATGAAGCTGCCGCCAGAACCTTCCTTAGGGCAGCTCTGTGGCTGTGTACGATGCCCTTGGCCACTGCCAAGCCAGCTTCTCTCTGGTCTGGGCGGTCGGGAGGCATCCACAGCACGTCACAGCCAGCGCAGTTCCAGCCCTCTGTTGTCGAACAAAGGTCCACCTGCTGGGCCACTTGAAAGGCGCGTCCTGACCATGTCCGGCCACACACGGGCCCCCTGCCATGCACTTCTTAGAACCTTGTTCCAACCACAGAGTGCACTGAGCCATCCTGGGCCTGGGCTGAGGTTACAGAGGGCAGGTGGGCCTCCCAGGGTGTCCCTGGACCCACCTTGTCTGATCTGCTGTGGCTTGTATGCATGGTGGACCCCTGAGAAGTAGCCGGGCTTGGGGGACTTGTAAACAAATAGGAATTTCAGATGCTGTTAATAGCAGGAAGATAACACCAGATGATGGCTGGAACGTGGAGGGGAAAACTCGCTTCAGAAAGGATGGTCTTTGCGGTATAGTAAATTACTTAGTGTGGCTTTTCTACCCATAAGTCTTTGTAAACTCCAAGGTGGAATTTGCTATGAGCAACTGAGGAGCTCCTGATTGCTGAAGCTCTCTACCTGGGTTATTTCTGTTGGGCGTGGCACAGTACAATGTTCTGGAAGGTGCCCACTCTCTCTCAGGTGCTTAGAGTTCTGATGCTGTGATTGGTTAGTTTGACCACCCTGCGGGCTCAAAAGGAGGCCTCCTGGAGGCAGAGCTCTCTCTGCTGGTGGAGGAAGACGTGCTGCTGAAAGAGACACGCACCCCAGAAAGAGACACTTGCTGCTGGGAAAGAGA
>NW_006921635.1:940599-965023 GCF_000298275.1 Orycteropus afer afer
TTATCGAACCCAGGAGAGAGGTAGTGGGTGCTTTGGGAAGAACGGTTGGTGAAAGGGCTGGAGGGAGGCAGCATGTCTGGCCTGGCAGGAATAGGCCTTGGGTTACTGCTGGTAATCCTGTCTTCCTCTTGGAGGGTTAGAGGAGGTCAGAACATGTGGCCTCCTTGCCGTTTTTGCAGTCTTACATACATTTTATTCCCTGAACAGAGCCTGACATGCGGTGGACTCTCAGTAAGTATTGCTGACGGAAAGAAGCATGTTCTAATGTGGCTTTAGACTTGAGAAGAGAGGGATTCCCTGTGTGGACATTGGGCAGGTAGCATGCCCCAGGAGGAGCCAGTGGTCGGTGCAAAGGCCCTGTGGCAAAAAGTTGCCTGGCAAACTGAGGGACAGCAAGGCCAATGTGGCTGACACAGCGGGCGGGAGGCGGCTCATAGAGGGAGGTGGGTGGGCGTGGCTGCAGGGAGTGTCAAGTCGACTCTGACCCATCGTGACCCCATGTGACAGAGTGGATACACCCCATGGATCTCCAGGGCTGTGATCTGCATGGGGGCTAATGGGAGGGAAAGTGAGGAGTTAGGAATAACCCTGCTTCTGAGTTTGGGTGACACGTGCTGGGGTCTCCTGGGAAAGCTGTTCTTTGCTCTTCCTCCCCTTGGCTCTTAAAGGGAAGTTGGGGCAAAGAGCATGGTGTTCTGGAATCCCAGGCTGGGACGAGGCCACACGCCTTCTTGGACCACGGCACTCCTGAGCTCTGGGTTCAGGGTGTAGTGAGTGACTGTGCCCTGTCCCTAGTGGACAGGGCCCATCCTGCCCCGGGACCTGGGCCTGACACAGGGGGCGGCCTCTTGTCTCATCTGGTGGGGGGTGCCCTGGGGGAGGACTTGGGTTTGGCCATCCCGGGCCCTGAGCAGCTAGTGACTTGTTTGTGAAACTGCTGTGTGCCCTGAGTGCAGCAGGGAGGGTCTCAGAGAGGAGCGGGCGTCACGGGCCTAGACGTGGGTCCTAAAGCTGCACTCAGCCTCTAGGCCTCGGTGTCTGCAGTCTCTGAAATGGGGTGTTGAGAATGGAATGAGGTGAGGTAGGTGGAAGCGTTTGGTTCCCTGACCAGGGCTGAATGGGAGGTTCTGCTCTCCTCCCCCCAGGCTTCTCAGAGCGGGGACCTGACTCGGTCATCTTTGCATCTTTAGGTTCCTAGCACATCTCCTCACTCAGGTGTGAGATTGTGCGATGAGTGAGCTGGGATCCTAACAGGAGGTCAGAGCAGGCTCATCTTAGGACGAGGTCATTCCTGAAGGCTTCGTGGAGGAGGTGGCCTGCATGAGCGAGACTTTAGACTTGGTGGATGGGCGTGCTGGGAGCGGGGAAAGCACCTGGGTGGAAGCATGGGCTGGCACGGGAGGCGCTTTCTCTGCCACAATGCTTTTGGGCCCATCCACGTGTTCATCCGTTCGTTGCTGAGGAGTGTGGGTATTTAGCAGTTTGTGTATCTGACACTCAGATCGTTCCCACATGCCTTCATTTAAAAAACGTACTTGTTATTGAGTGACATGTAGTCAAGTTGTGCTCTTAGAGCCCTTTGGCGTTTGCACGGACTCTGGCCTCTGTCAGGAAGGTCTTCCCCGTCTTCTTTTCCTGGCCACATCCCACTTGGTTTCCAACGTTGTTGCCGTTGTTGGGTCCTGTCGAGTCGGTTCCAACTCTTTGTGACCTTATGTGCCACAGAACACTGCCCGGTCCTGGGCCAGCCTCACGATCATCGCTGTGCCTCAGCCCGGCGTTGCAGCCACTGTGTCCGTCCGTCTCACTGAGGGCCTTCCTCTTTTGGGCCGACCCTCTCCTTTAATAAGCATGATGTCCTTCTCCAGGGACTGGTCCCTCCTGGTGACAACATGTCCAAGTATGTGAGACCGTCTCACCATCCTCACTTCTGAGGAGTGTTCCAGCCACACTTCTTCTGAGACGGGTTGATGTGTTCTGGCCGTCCAGGGTATATTCGATATTCTTTGCCAACACTGTAATTCAAAGGCACCAGTTCTCTTTCAGTCTACCTTATTCATAGTCCAGCTTTTGCAGGCATATGAGGCAATTGAAAACACCCTGGCTTGTGTCAGACACACCTTAGTCCTCAAAGTGACATCTTTGCTTTTGAACACTTTAAAGAGGTTTTTCTTATGAGACAAAGTATATGTGAACTGCTGTATGGAAAGTGAATTTGCTCTGTAAACCTTCACCCAAATCACAATAAATTAAAAAAAAAAAGAGAAAAAAAATAAAGAGGTGTTTTTTCAGCAGATCTGCCCAATGCAATACGTCATTTGGTTGTTTGACTGCTCTTGCAATGGGTGTTTGATCCAAGTAAAATGAAATCCTTTACATTTTCAATCTTTTCTCCCTTTTCACTACCTGGTTTCAGATGTCCCCTCCTTCAGGCAGCCTTCCTGATTGCTTCACGGATGGAGTCAAAGGATCTGTTTGGCCGGGTGAGAGGGAGTGGTGTCCAGCAAGGGGTTACCTCAGACCTCTCACACAATCTCTGTGTTCCAGGGCCAAGATCTTTGACCTGGGACGGTGGGGGCAGAATCAGCTATGCTAAGCAAAAGGCCATGAGCTTTGCCAGCCCAGAGCTCTTATCTAATCAGCTGCCTGGTTCAGATGTCTCTGGGCTTGGTGTGATTGAAAGTTACCCTAGTGATCAACACCGGTGCAAAGTCCACCCCCACCCAGGGGGTGGGAGTGGGGCGACGGACAGGAGGAGGGGTCACTCCATACCAGGTGGCCGCACAGCTGACTTTCTGTATGTCCCTGAGCCTGCTGGGTCCTGAGCTAAGCACTTACCTTTTCAGACTCGTTTAAACCTCACAGTGGCTTGTGAGGTGGGGCTGTCATCATACCCATTTTGCAGATGGGAAAATTGAGGCCCAGAGATGCTCCGTGACTTCTTCATGGTCACTCAGATGGAAGGGACTGAGCTGGGTGTCCAGAGATCCCCTGTGAGGGGGTGAGGCTGAATGGAGTCACGGCACCCCAGAGCCTCCACAGCCCTTCTGTTGAAAGAACAGAGACTGTGTCTGGTGACTTGCTGGTTTGGTTACCTTTTCTCCCCAGCACCTGGGTGGGGATAACACAAGGGGATTCTGAGGCTTCTTTGGCCTGGCTGGGGAAGTGTGGCCAAGGAACCAAACCAAACCAAACGCACTGCCGTCGAGTCAGATCTGACTCACGGCGACCCCTCCTTGGCTTCCCGAGGCAGTATCCCTGTGGAAGTAGATTGCCCAAGCTTCCTTCCGAGGAGCGGCTGGAGAGTTTGCGGCAAGAAGGGAGGCAACAGAAGGAACATTTTTTTTTTTTTTTTAATTGTGATTTGGGTGAAAGTTTACAAAGCAAATTCATTTTCCATACAGCAGTTCATGCACATTTTGTTCATGACCTTGATTGCAATCCCCGTGATATAACAGCTCTCTTCCCACTTCCTCCCTGTGGTTACCTCTTCCCTTTTTTCCTGTGCATTCCTGCCCTATGTGCTATCTCCCTGTGCAGATACTGCCCCTGATTGGTAGTTCTAAGGGGTGCACCTACCTGGTATAAATGTTCACCTTATATGCCTATCTTTTGTTTGGCTGGAAGCCACAGGAGTGAGTTCAGTTCCAGGCCTGAATGGTGACTAGGGGGTCATAGTCTTGGGGGTTTCACTAGGTGCTATCAGACCAATAAGCCTGCTCCTTTTTTTTTTTTTTTTTTGTGATTTTGAGTTTTGTTCCATATTTTTTTTTCCCACTCTATCCAGGATCTCCTACACTGATCCCTTTCCGAGTGGTTGACAGTGGTAGTCGGGCACCATCTAGTTCTTCTGGTCTCAGGGTCATATACACTGAGGTTTACATGGTTCACTAGTCCCTTGGACTAATTGTTTCCATGCATCTTTGGTTTTCTTCATTCTTCTTTGCTCTGGACGAGGAGATATCCACTGTTGCATCTAGGTGGCTGCTTGCAAGCTTTTAAGACCCCAGTCGCTGCTCGCCAAAGGAGGATGTGGAACAATGTTTTTGTGTAGTATGTTCTGCCAGTTGAGCTTGATGTCCCCTGTGACCGTGGTCCTGAGCCCACAGGTCCAACTACTCACTCCCTCAGGGTAGCTGGCTGTGACCAAGAAGTCACCACAACCTTGTCTGTTGTCAGCTGTACTATACATTGAACGTTCTTACAGCAAATACGCTTATAGAAATATTGTCTGCCAACCCTATACATGGTCATGGTCACACTACCCCATCCCTAGACATAACTAATCAATCAGCCTGTCTACCCATCTGTCCACCTGTAGATCAATGCTTGCCATCACTGACAACAAAGTACTGTACATGCAAAAGGGTTCACCTTTGTTGTCTATACCTCCCACACACCTCTCTGTCTTCCTCTTCCTCAGTGCCACTGTGAATTACATTTTTCTGTGCTGAACTTACTTTGTGAATTTTGTTATTATTATCTTCATTGCTGTTGTTTTAGCATTTGCTAAATCTGTGCCTCTCTTCT
Organism: Orycteropus afer afer; assembly: GCF_000298275.1. Classification (NCBI taxonomy): domain Eukaryota; kingdom Metazoa; phylum Chordata; class Mammalia; order Tubulidentata; family Orycteropodidae; genus Orycteropus; species Orycteropus afer. Next base: position 945,130 of record NW_006921635.1, read on the forward strand.
TTTTTTATGTTGATGTGAAGGTTTATTAATTTTCTTTGAGGTTGCCCTATGATTTATTTTTCTCTCTCAACTTTAGAACAGTCTGTTCTGTCTTCCAATTGTCTTGACTTCCTCACCCTTTAGAAATTCTATAACTACAGTATTTTTTTTCCTCTTTGGTTTGTAAACCAAACACCAAACTCACTGCCGTTGAGTCAGATCTGACTCATAGCTACCCCTCCTTGGGTTTCCGAGGGAGTATCTCTACGGAAGTAGATTGCCCAATCTTCCTTCCGAAGAGTGGCTGCTTGGTTTGAACTGCCAGCCTTCTGGTTAGCCTCAAATGCCTTAGGCACTACGCCACCAGAGCTCCTATTCAGTTTGTAGTTGTCCTCATTTGCCAATTGATGTCTCTGGTTCCCTGTTTACAATCCTGAGTGTTTATTTTACTTTGGATACTTCCATAACTGGGTTGGTGTCTGGGTCATCACGTGTGTTAATGGTCGGTTGTTGTTGGTTCTCTGTCTGAAGGACTCCCGTTAGCATCTCTTGTAAGGTTGGTCTGGTTTTAACAAATTTCCTTAATTTCTGCTTATCTGGAAATGTCCTAATTTCACCATCATATGTGAGGGACAGTTTTGCCAGGTATATAATTCTTCGTTGGAAATTTTTTTCTTTCAGGGTTTTCATATACCATCCCATTGCCTTCTTAGTTTCATGGTTTCTGCTGAGAAATCAGAGTTTAGTCTTATTGGTTGTCCTTTGTAGGTAACTTTTTGTTTTTCCCATATTATTTTCAGGATTCTTTCTTTGTCTTTGGTTTTGGTGAGTTTGATGATGGTATGTCTTAGTGACTTTCTTTTGGGCTCTATCCTGTTGGGGTTCATTGGACTTCCTGAATGGATCCGTTCTCGTCTTTCATCATATCAGTTCTATCCATTTTTAATTGGATTATTTGTCTTTTTGTTGTTCAGGTACTGGAGTTTTCTATAAATTTTAGAGATAAGTCAGCCCCTTTTTAAATATGTCATTGCCAAATATTTTTACCCAATTGGTAGGTTCTCTTTTTACTCTTTTGGAGAAATCTTTTGATACACATAAGAATTTAATTTTCAGAAGGTCCCAGTCATCTAGTTTATCTTCTGTTGTTTGTGCATTTTAGATTATGCTTGATAGTCTATTTATGCCATAAATTAGGGCCTCTAAGCTCACCCTTATATTTTCTTTGATGAACTTTGTAGTTTTAGGTTTCACATTTAAGTCTTTGATCCATCTGGAGTTAGTTTTTGTGTGTGGTGGGAGGTACAGATCTTGTTTCATTTTTCTGCAAATGGATCTCCAGTTTTGCCAGCACCATTTATGAAAGAGACTATCTCTTCCCCGTTGAATGGATTTTTGCCTTTTGTCAGAGATCAACTGAATGTGTCGATAGACCAATTTCTGGGTTCTCAATTCTATTCCGTTGATCTATGTGTCTGTCTTTGTACCAATACCAGGCTGCTTTGACTACTGTGGCTGTAGAGTAGGTTTTGAGATCTGGGAGTGTGAGACCTCCTACTTTGTTCTTCTTCAGTATTGCTTTGATTATCCAAGGTCTCTTTCCTTTCCATATAAAATCAGCGATAAACTGGTTTTATTTTTATGTTATGACTTTTTTGGTGTTGTTATTGGTATGTGCCATCGAGTTGGCCCCGACTCAGCAACCCCTCCTTGGGTTTCCGAGGCCATATCACTACGGAAGTAGATTGCCCCACCTTCCTTCCGAGGAGTGGCTGGTGGGTTTGAACCACCAGCCTTCTGGTTAGCAGTCAAGTGCCTTAGGCAATATGCTACCAGAGCTCCTTTTTTGGTGTAGTAAAATATATAAAACACAACATTTGCCTTTTTCAACCATTTTTATGTGTATGGTTCAGTGGCAGTAATTACCCCCCTGGGCTGTGCAGCCATCCCCCTTACCAGAAACTCCATGGCCCCTAATGCTTGCCTTCACCTCCCCCTCAACCCCCAGTAACCACTCATCAGCCCTGGTCTCTCTGCATTTGCCTGTTTCAGATAAGTGGGTTTATACAGTATCCGCCCGCCGCCTGTCATGGCATCATGTTTTGAAGGTTGGAGGCCACGTGGGTGGGTGCTTCACTTCTCTTTATGGCCGAGCACAGGCCTAGCTTGGAGATAGTGTGGGTGCCGCTCTGACCACCACAGCGAAGCGACTGTCGCTATAAAGCCAGTCACATGCATTTCAGGTTTGGTAGTGCATATGCCAGCTATGTTTGTTCTAGACTGCAGTCTATAAAGTGTGCAACAACGTGATGAAAAATTATGGTGGCAATGACCAACATGGGACACAGAGACAGGAAGTGAGCACGTGCTGTTGGAAAAATGGCGGCCACAGACTTGCTGGGCTCAGGGCCGTCACAAACCTTCCACTTGTAAAAAGCGCAGGATCTGTGACACTCAGTAAAGTGAAGGGCTGTGAAATGAGGGGTGCCTGTAGTCTCTGTCGTGGGACCACATTTTGTCTCTCCATCATCTGCTCATGGATGCTGGGTTTTCATGTCATGTTTTCACCAGCAGAGGCAAGCCAGGCAGGGGACCCCAGTTCCTGTGTGTGTCTCTGTGAGTGAGGCTGGGGGCACGGGGGATGGGGTGCCACCCCCTGGCCTCCTCTCCGTGGACCTGTGTGTATGGCAGCATGTGAAAGACTTTGAGGATTTCCATCATGTGTGAGGTCTCCTGGCAGCCTCGGGGTGAGGGCTGACTTCTGCCGGCCAAGCCCTGTGGAGCCCGAAGGTCACACGCTTGCTGTCAGACCCACTGCTGGGGCTTGAGGGGAGCCCTTGCCGGGCCTCACTTTACTCTGCTGTGACCCCCTCCTTCCATCTGCTGGCGCTGATGAAGACTTCCATAGGTTTGACAAAGGGGTGGTCATGGCTCATGCATGTGTTAGATTTTGAAAAACAATATTTAAACTGTTCAGTATTACCAATATTTAATCCATTAGGTGATGTCTTAGAGGAATCCAGATTTCTGGTAGCTTTTGAAACACGGAAAGATCTGGAACAATTTTACCCATGGGCCCTCAGGATACTGGGTGGTCGGAGAGGAGTAGCAGCCCCTGCATTTGGAGGGGTGTGTGACCCCCCGCAGCGCCCACTGTCCTTCTCCCACCCTGTCCACCTGGCTCCTAGACCTTCTCCACACTGCCCGCTGTGATGGTGGTGCAGGTGCTAAGGGAACAAAGATGGACGGCCCCTTCCCTGACCCAGGAGCTCGCCGTCGACTCAGCGCCCAGGAGGGAACAGTGTCCAGGAGGGTGTGGTCACTGCACCCTGGTGCCAGCCAGCAGAAGAGTTCAGGGCTTGTCTTCCGGGTTCAAGTCCCAGTGTTGCTATTCACTGACTGTGGGGCTTCTGGCAGCTTACGAGCCTTCTGCGCCTCAGTTTCTCCATCTATAAAATGGGGCTGACAATGGATTTGCCTCTTTTATGTGAGGGTGGAATAAGGTAAAATGTGTGACCGTTGAGAGCTGTGCCTGGTGCGTGGTCAGTGCCACATAAAAAAACAAAACAAAACAGAACAACATTGCCATGGAGTCAGTTCTGACTCGTAGCCACCCCCACTGGGTTTCCGAAGCAATAAATCTTTACGGAAGTAGATGGCCCAGTCTTGCTTCTGCGGAAGGGCTGGTGGGTTTGAACCACCACCCTTCTGGTTAGCAGTCAATGCCTTAGGCACTAATAAAAACATAAGCATTTTTCAGTTCTGTGTGTGTGCAGAGCCACAAGGGTGTCCCTCCACCCCAGGAACCTCGGCTTCTCCCATTGGGAAGACCAGGCACGCCAGTGTGTGACGTCCTTAGTGCAGGACCGCCGACTTCCCCTGTGGAAGCTGGTGTGGGGCCGGCTCCACCTGTCCGCTCACCTTGGAGGAGCCCTGAGGAGGTGGCACGTGGGCCAAGGGTCTGGTGGCTGATTTAACTCTGTGCATGAGAAGCCTGAAGTCTGCCCTTTATGTTAAATCTCCCGTGTTTGATTCTCGGTGGTGAATTCAGCTTGTCCTACTTCAGTGCCGTGTAGGTCAAACAAGACACAGCCGTGGCTGCCAAGGCTCTCCCCTCATTGTTCAGACGGGGAAACTGAGGCTCAGAGAGGTGACTGCTGGCCCAGCTGGCCTAGCGGGGGTGCTGGAAGCCCAGTACCTCCAGATCTGCGCAGACACCCCACCACCTCCTGGGTCTCTGCCTGCCGGCCCTGGCTGTTCGAGGACAGTGGGGGAGGCTGTCCTTGTCTTGGAAGGCCGTATCCAAAAGAAGCTGGAAGGTGATGTGAGCCAGCTGGGCCACCTCACTCTGTGACATTGGCCTGTGTGTGTTTATCTGATGGGCAGGGAGCTGGGCCTGGGAGAAACGGGGCTGTGAGCCTGGTGGAGGCTGATGACGCAGCCAGGCCAGGTTGGGGGATGTGCCGTACCCCTGGGAAGCCAGAGAGTGAGCGTTGGACCTCCTCTGATGTCCCAAGGGAGAGAGTCATCGTTAGCATCAGCTCCAAGCTGATTCCTAGGACGTGCACGTCAGATACACCTCCTCTCTCCATGTGTTTCACTAATTCTGGCAGCAGCCATCCCTCTCATAACACCCTCTACTCCTCTCCTGGGTCCGACAGTTCATTGCAGTGGCCACACGGAGCTCACAGACCATTCTCACAGTTAGGAGGTTTATTACAGAAGTACCAGGTCACAATTCAGGATCGGAAACGACTCAGGCTACAGTTCTTCCTCAGAGTGGCCTCTTCTCAGCCATACCTGCAGGCACACCACTCTCTGGCCTTCAGCCTGGTGGCCACTTGGCCCAGCCGCTGCTTTGCTCGGGCTAGTGTTGCAAAGCCGTTTAGCTCTGCCAAGTGCCCAGAGGTGCCCCGTTTCACCAGGAAGCCTCCTGCCTGAAGGCGCATAGCTGTCTCGAAGCCGTCCGGCCCTCTCGCAGTGTGGATCGGCATGCGCAGTGAAACCACCTTGTGCTGTGGGCCAGGAAGCCACGGTGCTGTCTTGGGCTGGTCTCTGGTTCTGCTGCTATTGTTCAGCCTCAGCTTCTTGATGCGTCCTGCCATCTCAGGTGTTACAGCCCTCTCCCTCCATCTCCTGGGTCTAGGAGGTTCTCAGCACAGGATCCCAGCTTCAAAGGACATGTTTCACCCCCATCTCTTTGCTTCTGGGATGGCTTACTTTAAGCCTGTTGCTTTGTTGTGTGCTGTCAAGATGGACCCAACTTATAGTGACCCCTCCTTGGGTTTCCAAGGTAGTATCTATCACTACGGAAGTAGATTGCCCAGCCTTCCTTCCGAGGAATGGCTGTTGGGTTTGAACCGCCAGCCCTCTGGTTAGCAGTCAAGTGCCTTAGGTACTAGGCTACCAGAGCTTCTTATTTTATTTTAAGCCTACTGGGTAGCAAAACTGAGAAGTCATTAGGGATCCGTACACCTTATTTGTATGATCCCACTCTGTGGTAGTTAAGTTTGTGTGCCAACTTGGCTGGGCCTGGGTGCCATGCACCTTATTTGCATTATTAGCAAACCATCCAGTCTCTTTGGTGGGCTATAAGCACCTCATTTGCATATGAAAGTGATCCACTACAGCACAGACATCTCTGACGGGCACATTCGCTGGGTGGGCTCCAGGCCTTTCAAGAAAATAAGTTGTTGCTGAGCTTTGAAAATTGGGAGCTTTCACCTTCATATGGGGTGTGCACTTACGTCAGGTAGATACACTCCTTGGGAGAACAGAAGGGCAGTGTATGCACAGGGGGACAGCTCCGGGGGCAGGAGGGCATGAGAAGGAATGGCACAGGGAGGAGGTATCTATGCAGAGGAAGTGGGAAGAGAACTGTTACATTGTGGGAAATGGCAGTCAATGTCATGAGACAAAATGTGTATGAACTGCTGTATGGAAAATGAAATTGCTCTGTAAACTTTGACCCAAATCACAATAAAAATTTTTTTTTAAAATTGGGAGCTTTCCCATAAATGCATATTTCTGGCTCTTCATGAAAAGCTGCTATTTGCATCTCCTTGTCACCACCAAGCACTGTGCCCCAGGCACCCTGGGTCCTCACCGCCCTGCAGCTCCCGTCAAGCAGTCGCTGCCCCAGGGCCTTTGCACTGGTTGCAAAGGTTCCTCTCTGGGGATCTACACAGTTCTCACCTCTCCCACTTTAGTTTCTATTTATTTCATTGGTGTTTATTTTCTTACATTCCCCCACCTCACTATCCCACTTAAAACTGCAATCTTTTTCCCCTTTTGCGTTGTTCCCCCTCCCCGTCACAGCAGAGCTGTTACCTTCACTGTTTGATGCCTGTCTTTCTCCGTACAGGGTGGGGCATTGGGGTCTGTTTTGTTCACTGTCCTACCTGCAGCTTTTGTAGCAGTGCCTGGCAGCTAGTCGGCGCTCAGCATTGTTTGTTCCATGAATGAGTTAGTGAATGAATGAATGCAGAAATGAGTGAGTGAATAAGTGAATGAATGAGTGAGTGAGTGAATTAATAACTGAATAAATGAGTGAGTGAATATGTGAATGAATGAGTGAATAAATGAATGAGTAAGTGAGTGAATGAATGAGTGAGTGAACAAATGAGCAAGTGAGTGAATCAACATGTGAATGAATGAGTGAGTGAATGTGAGAAAGAATGAATGAATGAGTGAATGAGTGAATGAGTGAGTGAATAAATGAGCAAGTGAGTGAATGAGTATGTGAATGAGAGTGAGTGAATGAGTGAGTGGATGACTGAGTGACCGCATTTGGCTGCAAAGAGCCTGCATTCCTGTAAGCTGCGGTCGCCTGGCAGCACCTCTCTTGTTGGGGCCCCCATTTGCCAAGTCCCCTGACCAGCATTCTCTGTCATCATTAAGACAAATTAAAAAAAAAAATTGTGAATGTATCACCTGTCAACTTCACTCTTAATTCTGTAAACTGGGCAGTGGGGCAGTGTGTGGGAAGGGCACTCCCTCCACCTTCAGTCCCCAAGGTCCCACCTGGGAGTGCATGGTGGGGGGCCGGGCACCCATGGTGCACCCCACTGACCTGCTTCTCTCGCCCCTGCAGAATGTGCGCATTGACCCCAATAGCCTGTCCTTCAACATGTGGAAAGAGATTCCCGTCCCATTCTACTTGTCTGTCCACTTCTTCCACGTGGTCAACCCCGAAGAGATCCTGAAGGGCGGAAAGCCACAGGTGCAGGAGCGCGGGCCCTATGTGTACAGGTGAGCCCATGCACAGGTGAGGGTCTGTGCAGGTGAGGACGTGGGCAGGTGAAGCTGGCTGAGATCAGGGCCCAGAATCCCAGGTGGGTGGCCCTGACCCTGGCCCTCAGAGTAGATTGAGGATGGGGCTGCCAGGCTGAGCCCCCGAGGCTGTTCCAGAAGCAGACCATGCATCGCAGGGGAAAGGGATGGTGCTGGAGGGTCCTCTGTGGGTCCGTGAGACACAGTGATGTGGCTCTGGGTGGCGGGTGTGTGTCACACACAGACACACATGCACACCCAGGGCTGGACTCCAGGCAAGCAGGGACCTCCTCCCCAAACCTGAGCCAACAGCTCGGCCTTGATCATTCATTCATTTATTCAACACATTAATTCAGGGTCAGGGTGGCTACAGGTAATAACTGAGGAAATTAACGAATGATAGGATGTCAGAGAGTGAGTGTCAAGTGTTAGAAAAATCCAGCCGGGTAAGGGTCTAGCCTTTGCACATGCGTCTGTGTGTGTGTCCACAGTGAGTGGTAGTAGGGTGATCTGACAAGGCTTCTTGGCCTTTTGTGTGAGGGAGGGAGCCATGGGGAAAGGGGTCCCGGCAGCAGGAACAGCATGTGCCAAGGTCCTGAGGTTGGAAAGAGCGTGATCTGTGAAGCAGCAGGGAGGCCAGGGTGATCAGGGTGGCCTTGTACCTGGATGTGGCCTTAGAGAAGTGACTTTGCTCCGTCCAAACCTCGGTATGTCCATCTGCAGAATGGGGATCATGACAGCATGGTGTCTTCTTCATGGGGTTATCAGGACACTTGTCTGATGAGGCACTCGAAGCAGTTAGGCAGGTGTGATTAAGACAGTGTGCCCGGCACGAGCTGGACACCTGATGTGGGTGGATTTGCCTCTTTCCTGAGTGCTGTAACTCATGGAGTCCTCACACCATCCCCTGTTATCATTCCTGTGTAACAGGCAAGCATTCAGGGCTCAGAGGCTGACCGTCCCTGGCAGCAGGGGTGGGATGGGACCCCAGGCCTGGCCGTGTTTATCTCTGAAACCTTTGGACCAATAGCTGTGACTGATGGGGTCAAAAGGGCGTCCTCATTTCGTTTTTCCCAAGCTGCTCTGAGGATTCCTTCTTTATCTTTGGTTTTGGAAATGTCACTTACAAAGGGGAACCAATAAGGCTAAGCTCTGATTTCTTGGCAGAAACCATGCAGGCAAGGAGGCAATGGGATGACCCCTATAAAACTCTGAAAGAAAAAAAAAACTGCCAACCAAGAATTATTTAAAAGAACGAAATGAAACAAGAGAGTGTCCTCATTTCATCCTCTAAACACCAGCATGAAGCTGGGCTTGTTATTATTCCCATTTTATAGATGGGAAAACCGAGGCATGGATAGTGCATTGGTTTTCTGGGGCTTCTAACAGTACCTCCAATGGGGTGGCTGAGAACAACAGAGACTTACTCTCTCACAGTCCTGGAGGCCAGAGGTCTGAGGTAAAGGGGTGGGTACACTCATACTCCCTCCCAAGGATCTAGGGGAGACCCTTCCTCGTCTCGTCCCATTTCTTGTGGTCCCTGCAGTTTCTTGAAGTGTGACAGCCTCACTCCAGTGTCTGCTTTGTCTTCCCACGGCCATCTTCCCCAGCTGTCTGTCTCTGTGTCTCTTCTGCTCTTGTTATGAAGACACCAGTCATAAAGAGATGAGGACCCAGCCTAACAGAGGGTCACTGTTGGCACAATGGTTAAAGCATTTGACTGTTAACCAGAAGGCCAGTAGTTCAGACCTACCAGCTGCTCTGTGGCAGAAAAATGTGGCAGATAGCGACCCCTCCTTGGGTTTCCGAGGTGGTATCTCTACGGAAGTAGATTGCCCAGTCTTCCTTCCGAGGAGTGGCTGGTGGGTTTGAACTGCCAGCCTTCTGGTTAGCGGTCAGATGCCTTAGGCACTGTGCCACCAGAGCTCCCCCATAATGATGACAGCCTTGAAAACTCTATGGAGCAGTTCTCTTCTATCCTCGATACTTGCTGTGAGTTGGGATCAACTCTTTTTTGATGGCAGTGGGTTTGGTTGTTTTCTTAATGACCTCATCTTAACTAATTACACCTGCCAAGACCCTCTTTCCAAACAAGGTCATGTTCACAGGACCCGGGATCAGGACTATCTTTTCTGGGGACACAGTTCAACCCGTAAGAGGTAGTGAGAGTTGGAGACAGACTCTGAGCCCCAGCCACCTGGCTTATGACTCTGAGGTGCATGCTGCAACCCCTGTCCTACTCTGCCTCCCTGGACAAAGCAGGGGTGCACGGTTGGAGGCTGGTGTGGTCCCCGGGGCTCCATGATGGGAGGCTGTGGCATAGCTGAGTAGAGGAGGGGGTGGCTCTGAGCCTGGCAGAGGGAAGGAGGGCAGCAGCAGCCGGCTGGGTGGTGGCCTGGGTCCTGTGGTGGGCGGGCACGAGGCAAAGGCTCGGAAGAGGTAGCCAAGCTGTGCCTTGGCTGAGTTAAGGTGGAGATGCTGTGAGCATCCCAGGGCCCCAGCTGGAAGGCTGGTATTGGCCCCAGGGTGGCAGCCCACCCACCCCTTCTCCCCCACGCAGGGAGTTCAGACATAAGAGTAACATCACTTTCAACGACAACGACACCGTGTCCTTCCTTGAGTACCGCAGCTTCCGGTTCCAGCCAGCCAGGTCCCGCGGCTCGGAGAGCGACTACATCGTCATGCCCAACATCCTGGTCCTGGTGAGGCTGCCTCGGGGCCCGTGCCAGCCCACACGCCCCTCAGCCCCAGGTCTTCGTCCCTTGCCCAGGGCAGTCCTGGGTGGGTGGAATGTGGCAGCTGTCAGGCCCGTCTCCATCCAGGCTGTGTCCAATGCCCCATGAGTTTGGTGTTTCCATGGTGTGTCCACCTGTCTGGTTGGAAACTTCTAGCCAATGTCATTTTCTTTTCCGTTCCAACCTGTAAACCTAAAGTCTCCTAAAGCAAACGCTGGGTGGGGGCCGGATTGGCACATCCTACCTGGGTCTGCAGCGTGTGGGGCAGGCGTGGGTGAAGCCTCTGCTCTGTGCAGCCCGGGGTCTAGGCACCGCTGGCAGTCCCTGACTGCTTGCTGTGTGACTCCGCCCCCGCCTGCAGGGTGCGGCCATGATGATGGAGAACAAGCCCATGAGCCTGAAGATGCTCATGACCTTGGCGTTCAGCACCCTCGGCGAGCGCGCCTTCATGAACCGCACCGTTGGCGAGATCATGTGGGGTTACGATGACCCCCTCGTGAACCTCATCAATAAATACTTCCCAAGCATGTTCCCCTTCAAGGGCAAGTTCGGGTTGTTCGCTGAGGTAAGTGCCGGGCCTGTGTGTGTGCTCTGTTGACAGCCTGCAGACCGGGCTACCAGCTTGCTCTGGCACTGGCTGTTGGTGGCAATCTATGGGCTGTGAGTTGAAAATGGCACACAGCCTCACCCAAACTGGCTCACGCAAAATAGGGAACTGAAAAGTAGTGATGAATTCAGGTGCAGCTTGATCCAGCACTCAGCTGACGTTACTGAAGTTGAGCTTCGAAAACTGGAGGCTGAGTCTAGAAGGGGAGCGGAGGCTGGGGAGGCGGGTCACAGATTCCTCCTGGTCAGGCTCCTGGTAACCTGGAAGGGGCAGTGATTAGCCTTCACAGCCACGTAGGAGCATCTTCACGTAGGAGCATCTGAGCTGAGGCAGTTAGGGCACATGCGCTGGGCGCCACTTCCAGGGGGCACCACTGAGCAGTTTCTGTTAACCCGTACAGCCCAACCTCCTTCCTCAAGGATGGTGGACACAGGTGTGGCAAGGGGTGGGCAGAGGGAGGCGTTTTCCCCCAGCGCAAGGCTAAGGAGGCACCAGACGAGGTGTGGGACGACATTGCGAGGCGTCACAGGTATGAAAGGCACTTGACCGAGAAGCTGGACAAGAGAGGGGAGGCATTTCTGCTGACACATCGTCTGGAAGCTATCATCTGGAAATTGGGGTGTGGGCGCAACATGGAGGAGATTACCCCGTTACCCTTGCTAGGCCCCTGCATGTAGGGTCTGACCCCTGACCTCTGGCCCTTGGCTTTGTTCTACGCCATCAGCCACAGGTTGGACGAGGTGTTGCCCCAGACGCAGCCCTCTATCTGAGCTCTGCCAATCCGCTGTCAGCTGTCGGGCGTGTGGGGTTGTGATTCAAAACGTTTCGATCAGGACGACAGGCTGAGCGTGAGGGCATATTGGGCAAGTTTGGGGTAACGCCATGGTTCTGTAAAAGCACTTTGTGAGCTTTGCAGAGCTCTGCGAGTGAAAGTTACTACAAAGTCGCTAGCATAAAGAGAGAAGAACAACACAGAGCCGCTGCCGCCAAGCCGTGGGCTGATTCCTTGCTGTTGGGTTGGTTGCGACTCCTGGCAGCCCTGTGGGTGTCGGAGGAGACTGTGCGCCGTAGGGTTCCCACTGGATGATTTTTCGGAAGCTTGCCTCCGAGGCACCTCTGGATGGACTCAGACCTCCAGCCTTTCATTCAGCAGCCGAGCAGTTAACTGTTTGCATCACTCAGGAACATAACACAGATCCCAGAGCCCCCAGAATAGTAACAGTACAGAGGTGAGCTATTCTGTGCTGGTGAGACCACACCTTTAGGGGACCCAGATTCCTACTTCTAAGGCGTGCCGGGGTGGTCCGCAGGTGGTGCAGTGGTTAAGACATTTGGCTGCTAACCCAAAGGTTGGTGGTTTGAACCCAGCAGCCACTCCGTGGGAGAGAGATGAAACTGTTTGCTTCTGTAAAGATTGACAGGCTTGGAAACCATACGGGGCAGTTCTACTCTGTCCCACAGGGTCGCTGTGAGTCAGGATTGACTTGCTGGCGGTGGGTGTGGCTTTTGGGTGGGTGGCATAAATGGTTAAATGCTTGACTACCAGCTGAAAGCGGAAGCTCGAACCCGCTCAAAGCCTCCTTCCAAGACAGACCTACTTCCGAAAGCCTTGGAAACCCTCTGGGGCTGAGTTCTCTGACGCACGTGTGATCGCCATGTGTCGGAATGGACTCAACAGCCTCCAAGAACAGTGAAGACTCCTGCTTCTCTGCCCTGTCATCTTTGGGTGGGCACGCTTTCACATTCCAGATGACCTTGTGGTTCAAGGTGGCGGCTCGGCTGGTTGGCCAGAGGTCCCGTGGCAGAGCGTTTGTTTAGGTTGGAGTCGGGTGGGGGGGGTTTGTGCCTACCGTGTACTGGGAGGAGAGCTGGACTCCCCTTGACGAGGGAGAGAAGGTGGGATGCCCTAGGGAGCCCCAGCTCTCCTTCACTCTTGATGCCTCGCTGCTGGGAGGCAGCAGTGGACGAGACGACCAGGTCCCTGCCCTCCTAGTGGAGGGGGAGGCGCAGCCTGGAACTGGACGGGTGGGCTGGTGGGCAGACGGGGGCCCTCCCTCCCCAACCCCGTGGGCCTGATGACGCTGCTCTCTGCTACTCTCTGCAGCTCAACAACTCCGACTCCGGGCTCTTCACCGTGTTCACAGGCGTCAAAAACTTCAGCAGGATCCACCTGGTGGACAAGTGGAACGGGCTCAGTAAGGTGAGAGGGAGGGCTGGGGGACGGGACGCCAGGGTGAGGAGGACCTCTGGGCTGGCCACTCCACGTCTTCTCCTAAAACTCAGGAGGGTGGGTGACATCTGTCCCGAAGCAGGGACACCTGAGGGAGAAGAACACTTGGTGCAGGATTTTACCTGTGGTGATGCCAGCGGGGAAGTCCTTAGCCGCTGAGCAAAAGGTTGGCGGTTCGAGTCCACTCAGAGCACCTCAGAAGAAAGGCCTGGTGATCAGTTTGGGAAAAGTCAGCCTCTGAGACCCCGTGAAGCACAGCTCTGCTCCCACACACGGGGGCGCCAGGAGTCAGAACTGACTTCATGGCAACTGGTCTGGTTTAGTTTTTTAAAAGCTCCACGAAACTCTGTTCACTGCCGACCTCTGGGGACAGTGCAGAACAATAACTACCCAGTACAGCTACTTATTACGACCTACTTCCTGCAATTACTACTTCCTGAGCACAGGGTAATGCCAGGAATAGAGTCCTTTCCTCCACTGGTTCTGAATTTATGAGGATGTTTTTAAAATCCTCTGCTAGGAACACAGGAAGACATTCACATTTGAAAGTAAACCATGGAGCACTCCATAAAGCACCTTTATACCACCTTACCCCCCTCCCCCACTCCCCACCCTTCCACAGGGGAGACCCTCAGGTATCACTGGGGCATGTCTTCCTGTCTGTCTTTATCCACTCACACAAGCTGATGTCCACACAGAAATACGGCGGTTTTGTCTTTGCACATCAGCAGATCCACACTGTGTATTGACTTGCAGCTTGCTCTTTCCGTCTCAGGGGCCTTTCCTCACTGTGCATGAAACAGACGGTAAGCGGTATGGCCGCCCCTCCGTGGCCGCTGCTCAGATCTGTAAGGACTCTGGGGGCTGGGGCAGACTGTACCCCACAGCGGCAAGATCACTACCTACAACCATTCTAATGGCCACTATCGAGGCGCCCTGGTGGCGGAGTGGTCAGAGTGGGAAAAGCACCACAGGAGGAAGGAGCCCTGGTGGTGCAAAGAGTCAGACACTTGGCTGCTAACTGAAAGGTCAGCGGTTCCAACCCACCAGTGGCTTCGTGGGAGAAAGACCTAGTGGTCTGCTCCATAATGATTACAGCCTGGAAAATCCTGTCAGACAGTTCTGCTCTGGAAACGTGGGGTCGCCATGAGTCAGAACCCACTTGTAGGCACCCAACAAACAATAAGAGTTTGGTCAAATCCATGGCCATCAAGTCTGTTGTGACCCACAGCGCCCCTAGAGGACAGAGTGGAACTGCCCACAGGGTCTCCAAGGCTGTCAATCTTCACAGAAGCAAAGCCCAAGCCACACCCACTGCCATGGAGTCCATTCTGACCCACAGCGCCCCTAGAGGACAGAGTGGAAGTGCCCCAAAGGGTCTCCAAGGCTGTCAATCTTCACAGAAGCAAAGCCCAAGCCACACCCACTGCCATGGAGTCCATTCTGACCCACAGCGCCCCTAGAGGACAGAGTGGAACTGCCCACAGGGTCTCCAAGGCTGTCAATCTTCACAGAAGCAAAGCCCAAGCCACACCCACTGCCATGGAGTCCATTCTGACCCACAGCGCCCCTAGAGGACAGAGTGGAACTGCCCCACGGGGTCTACAAGGCTGTCAGTCTTTCCAGATGGCCTCATCTTTCTCCTGTACTTGGCTAGCAGATTTGAACTACTGGCAACTTTTTGGTTGACAGCTGAGCGCTTTAACCACTGCACCACCAGGGCCCCCAACAACAGTACAAAAGTGACAAGTCGCTTCATCCTGTCCATGTCTGTTCCTAAAGAAACTGTTCTGATCCATTGTGTTTTGAGAGCTCCTGGCGACCCCCATTATAATGTGAAACGTTTTATCGCACCATTTCTCAACTTGATCTGTTTGTAAGCATGTCTGTGGACGTTCTGTGTGGCGAATGACCGTGTCCTTGTTCTGCCTCCCACTCCCCAGCCCCTGTGTTCTTGCTCTATGCAGACTGGAGAGGGGGACATGCCCATCTGACAGACGAGGTCACTGAGGCCTGGCAAAGTCAACAAGGGCGTGGCAAGCGGCAGTGGGCACTGTCTGCCGCCGCTGTGCACGCCCTGTCGCCGAGTGCCCTGGTTTCTGTGGAGGGACAATGTTGGGAATGAGAAGCAAAGTCCACGCCAGGGTCCTCGGCGCGTGATGCTGCAGGTCCCAGTCAGGCAGGGACACCAGAGAGCGTCTCAGAGACCTGGCTGTCCTGACTGGCCATGTCTGAATGCTTCTCCCCAGGTCAGCTTCTGGCATTCCGACCAGTGCAACATGATTAACGGAACTTCCGGACAGATGTGGGCGCCGTTCATGAGTCCCGAATCCTCGCTGGAGTTCTACAGTCCTGAGGCCTGCCGGTAACCGCTCAGACGGAGCCTTCTGCACCTCCTGCTCAGTGGGCGTCAGCTTCCTCTGCGGCTCACGGCGCTCGGGGAGGCCCTGGGCAGTGCAGCCATTAACGGTTAAAGCTTGAGAGTTTGACCCCACTCAGAAGCCCTCTGAAGAAAGGCCTGGGCATCTGCTTCTGAGCGATCACCCGTGACCATCTCAGGAGTGTGGCTGTGCTCTGACACAACTGGGGGCGCCAGGAGTCCGGGCTGACTCGACAGCAGCTGGTTTAAGTGCTGTTGAGTTGACCCCAACTCATGGCCGTCATCGTCGTGAAAGCAGGCGGCCAGGCCTTTTTCCTGAGCAGCCACTCGGTGGGTTTGTATTGCTAACCCTTCTTACGGAGCTACCAGCTGAGTGCTTAACTGTTTGTACCAGCAGGCTCCTTTCTCCTGGCGCTTGGAGAGTGCTTGGGGCCCTTGTTATTCACTAGCCCTTCTAGCGCCATCTTGAATTTTCTTTGTTTCCACCACGGAGAGCCAAACTCCTACAGCTGATGCTTCTGTGCAAAGAGCGGCCCCTGGGAGTTTGGTGGGGAGGGTGGAGGGTAGGAATGGATCAAGGCAGCGGGGGGCTGCGTAAGGAAGACAGGAGGGGCTCTCTTCCCACGCCATTTGGCCAGCTGCCCTGATTACCATTTTGGGGGCTAAGACATGCCTCTCATCACCCAGCAGGCCCTGAACCTCCAGCTGTCAAGCCTTGAAGGGTTAACCACAGTGCTCGGGGCTAACAGACCCGTGGCCCCAGCCTGTGGACCTAGCGCAGAGCAGCCCCTGGACCCCTTCTCCGGGTGCTACCCTGTCCTCTGTGCAGCCTGGTCATTCTGGGGACATCCTTTGCTTGGCACTTACCTGTTGTGACCCTTGGCTTACCTGCCTTCCCTCAGCAAACTGAGTTTCACCTCTGTGCTGGGGACATGGCAGGCAAAGTCTCCCTTCTCTGAGCACTGATGTCCTATGGGGAGGTTGTCAGCAGATAATAAACGAGAGGGATTGAGAAAGTAGAGAAGTGCCTGTGCTCCGTGTGGGTTTGCTTTTTTAATGTCACTTTAGATTTAGAGAAAAGCTGCGTGAAAAGGACAAGAGGCTCCCTTGTGCCCTCTGTCCCATCCCCCTGCTGTGTCTGTTTGCCCGTCTGCTTTCAGATCTCCCGCCTCTCGCTCTTTGTGCGTTTTCCCTTGAATATTTGAGAGTCAGCTGGAGACAGCGTGCCCCTTTACGCCTAGATACTTGGGCATGTGTTTGCAAAAACAAGGATAGTTTTGACGTTAGCACACTATAGCTGTCGACATGGGGAACTTGAACTCTGATAGGCTACTCTTGTCTGATTTGGTGAGGGCCAAGGAAAGTACAGTCAAGTTATATGTGTAATTAGAAATTGCTAGTAGCTACATTATAAGCAAAAGTACAAAGGAACAGATGGAGTGAATTTTAACAATATATTTCACTTGACCTACTAGCTCCAACATGTCCTCATTTCAACATGTAATCAATGCAAAACACTGTCAAAGAGACATTTTGCATCTTTTCTGCTGTGTTAAGTCTCAGAAATTTGTTGTGTCATTTCTACTGTGGCGTCCGTGACTGGTGTAGTTAGCGTGCTTGGCTGCTAACTGGAAGGTTGTTGGTTTGAGGTCACCCAGAGGGGCCTTGGAAGGAAGCCCTGCTGATCTCTCCGGAATGTCGGCCCCCAGCAGCTGGTGGAGCACAGTTCTGCCCTGGCACACACGGCGTTGGCATGAGTCAGAGTTGACTCCACAGCAGCTGGTTTCATTGGTGGTTTGCGCTTACAACCCATCTTGACTCAGAGAAGCCCATTTCAAGGGCCACACACATGCGGTTGTGGTCACTGTATTGGACAGACTGGGTCTGATCCACAGTCCATATTCAAAATGGAGGTTTTGAGAAAGCGCAGGTGGGGAACGGATGGAGGGTGAAGAATGAGAGTGTGTGTGTGGGGGTAGTGATGCAGGTACCTGGGCACGTGACAGCCGGACCAAGACCCTGTTGAAGAAGCCACGTCTGAGTGAGGATTGGAGGGAAGAGCATTCGGGTAGAGGGAGCGGCAGATGCAAAGGCCCTGAGGCAGGAACAGCAAGGAGGCCCCTAGTGTGAAGAGAAGTGCTGAGGGGGTAAGCAGAGGGGAGCCAGGAACTGGTGGGGCCAGACCCTGTGGACCTCATGGGCCGTGGTGAACGTCGGACATTATATTCGCTCCACTGGAAACAGGCACAGGTTTAAGCAGGGGAGTGAGGGATGTGCTCTTGTTTCAAAGATCCAGCTGGTGTAGGGAGTTGATTGGCAGGGTGAGGGCAGCTCTCAGGCAGGCAGACAGTTCCCAGAGCAAGAGGTAAGGGCCAGTGACCCTGTTGGTGGCCCTGCAGGTGAAGAGAAGTGGGTGCATGGGGGCTGCGTTGGGCAGTCACCTGGTTCTGGGGCTCACCTCTCTGCATCTCTGCCCCTCACAGGTCCATGAAGCTGGTCTACAAGGAGGCAGGGGTGTTCAGAGGCATCCCCACCTACCGCTTTGTGGCCCCCCCAACCTTGTTTGCCAACGGGTCCGTCTACCCCCCCAACGAGGGTTTCTGCCCGTGCCTGGAGTCTGGGATCCAGAATGTAAGCACCTGCCGCTTCGGTAAGTGCTGCCCTTTCCCACCCCCACCCCCTCAATGGGTGATGGGGAGGCCAGAGTGCGGGTGTGTCATCCTGTTATCTGCTTGGGTATGTCAGTATTGTTATCTGCTCCCCTCTGAACTCTTGATAATCCCATTAGGCTGCAGATAAGGAGGGCAGTGGAAAGATAAGAATTGTGTATTAGTGGGTGCTGCAACAACACTCATTTATTATCTCCCAGCTCTGGAGGGCAGAAGTCTGACACTATCCGGGCTGCAATCAAGGGCTGCGTTCCCCTTGAAGGCCCCTGTGGCGTAGAGGCCCTGCTTTTCTTGGCTTGTGGCCCCCTCTGTCCATCTCCAGAGCCTCTCTCCATCTCCTCTATAGTCATAGCTCCTTCTCCTGCCTCCCTCTTCTAGTTTTTTGTTTTTAAATATTTTTGTGGTTCAGGGAAAGTTTTCAGAGCAAATGAGTTCCCCACTCAGCAATTTGTGCCCAGATTGTCCCGTGATATTCGCTGCAGTCCTCACAGGATGTCAGCTCTCTCCCTGTTTCCACTTGGGGTCTCCTGCCCCTTCCTGCCTTCTTAACTTTGCTTTTGAGCTAATGCTGTCCTTTGGGTCACGTACAGTGGACTCCTCCGAGAAGTGTGTTCCTCCCGGGTGTCATAGGCCTGTCTTTTATGTGACTGAAAGGTGATCTCCGGGAGTGGCTTCAGTTCTATCTCTTCAACTTTTAATAACCATGTGATGATGCTGGACCCACTTGGATACTGTCCTTATTTTAAGGTCATCTAGTTAGAACCTCTGGTGGCCTAGTGCCTAAGGTGTTTGACTGCTAAGCAGAAGGCTGGTGGTTCAAACCCACCAGTCACTCCGTGGGACAAAGATGTGGCAGTCTGCTTCTGTAAGGATTTTCAGTTTGGGGGCTTAGGACAAGGTCAATTTTGGGAGGGGCATTCTTTCGCTGACGACACTACTGATGTGTGCTAGAGGATAAGGCTTGGGGCAGAGAGTTCTTCCCCTCTCCCGGGACCAGAGAAACTATGATGGTCCCATTGTTCTGTCAGTCCTCTTGGCTGGTGGAGTGAGCTTTCATCTGATACAGGTGCTATTGCAAAACTTCCTCTGGCATCTTTGGTGGGTTTTGTTTGTTCCAGTCTCCAAGACACCCCCACTACATTTGTTCCATTTAGAGGCTTGGGGTTCAGCTTGATTCCCCCAATCCAGGACATCAGCTAAGCCCAGTTGGCTCTACTTCCAGAATTAGCCCTAAGTCCTTCCTCTCTCTTATCCCCACTGCCGTCTTGTGGTCCAAGCCACCACCATCTCTTACCTCGGTGACTCTAGACCCTTCCCAGGTGGCCTCCCTGCTGCATTGTTGCTGCCCTCAACCGCTTTCCCAGACTGTCCAGTGAGGTACCCACTAGCCTAGTGTGGCTACTTAAACTGCACTTGACTTGAATTTAAAATGCACTTCCTCAGTTGCACTGGCCACACCTCAAGTGCGCAAGAGCCACAGGTTGCCTTCTGTTGTTGTGGATTCTGTTGCATTGGCTCCGCCTCACAGAGGCCCTGTGATTGGCTCCGTCTCACAGAGGCCCTGTGATTGGCTCCGCCTCACAGAGGCCCTGTGACGACACAAGGAAGCACTGCTCAGTCCTGCGCCAGCCTCACAACCGTTGTGCTTCAGCCCATCACTGCAGCCACCATGTTGAGCTGTCTCATTGGGGGCGTCCTCTTTTTCACTGACCACACACTTTCCCAAGCATGATGTCGCTCTCCAGGGACTGCTCTTTCTTTCTTTTTTTTTTTTTAATTGTAATTTGGGTGAAAATTTACAGAGTGAGTTCACTTTCTATACAGCAGTTCACATACATTTTGTCTCATGACATTGACTACAATTTACCCCAATGCAACAGCTCCCCTCCCACTTCCTCCCGACAGTACCTCTTCCCTGTGTCCATCCCTCCATGCACTCCTGCTCCCTGAGCTGTCTCCCTGTGCATAAACAGCCCTTCTATTCTCCCATGAATGTTCTCTCCAAGGAGTGCATCTACCTCA
>NW_006921635.1:971718-977493 GCF_000298275.1 Orycteropus afer afer
ATATATAGTGAGAATACCCAAAGCATATGTGCAGTTTCAATTTCCACAAGGTGAAAATGTAGTTGTGGCCGGATCCAGCACAGAACATGGCAGCCCTGACCCCTTGTGTCCCCTCCCAGCCATGACCCTGACTTCTGGCACCACAGAGACAGCTTGGCCTGCGTGGCTTTCTATGTGAAGGGAACATACAGTACATGCTCTCCGCTTGTTTTTCCTGGCTCCTTTGACTTACTGTTTGTGAGATTACGTGTGTCGCTGGGGGCAGTTGTTGGTGCATGTCTTCATTGTGTGCAGATTCCATTCTGTAACTCCATGTCCATTTTTCACCCCTCCTGCCCTTCACGAGTGTCTCAGTTTCTGGCTTTTGACCATTATCCTGCGCACCACCCCCTCCACCCAGCCCCTGGGAACCATTAGTCTGCTTTAGTCTCTATGCGTTTACCTGTTGGAGATACTTCATGCAAACGGGGTCATACAGCTCTGTCCTTTTATGACTGCGTGTTTCACTCACCATCACATCTTAGAGGTGCATCCATGTTGTAGTATGCAGTAGGACTTTGGGCCTTTTTTTTTTTTCATTTTTGCTGTGTTTCCTCCCCTCCTGTCCCTGGTAAGGACTTTGTTCCTTTTAATGGCTGAATAATATTCTGTTGTCTGGATAGAACACATTTTGTGTATCCATTCATCCCTTGATGGACGACTGGCTTGTTTGGCCCTATTGACTATTGTGAATGGTGCTGCCGTGAACACTGGTATATTTGCTTGGGTCCCTGCTTTACAGACCCCTCTTGGGTCTGTACCTGGGTGAATTCCTGGGTCCCAGGAACATTCTTGTACATGTCTTTTGGTGCACATATGTCTGCGTTTCTGTGGCATTTTATCTGGAGATAAGAAATACGCATACCTTTTTCTTTCTGGGCCTTGAAAATACCTTGGACCAGAGAACTCTGGCATATCAAACCTCACTGCTACTTCGTGGAGACCTCAGACGTACCTGACAGTCTCTTTATCATATCTGTAATGATCCTCGGCAATTACCTGTGGTTAGATATGCCATAAAGCTATAAATTCATTACCACTTATTGCCTGGGCGAGTCTCTCTGAGCCTGTCTGAAAATAAAGTAGAATGAAGCATACGTGCAGACTATTAAAAAGCAGCACGCCAGCTTAGCGTCTGAAGCGAGGCAGGCGTTGGCCAGTTGGGCCAGCCCACCTCATTCTCTTCCGGGGGTTGGAGGTACGATGAGGCTTGTCTGAGGTTCGGCACCTTCCAGACCCTGACTTGGTGGCTACCTCCTTTACTGAGGGTCTCCAGAGTTCCATCATCTGCAAAAATGGGGTCCTCACATTTGCCCCATTTAGATCCTTTCAAAGTGGAGGTGGGAGGGTAGGACATGGGGTTTTTCAGAATGTGGGATATTGTGCCCAGGGGGCACTAGGGAAGACCTCAAAGGGATCAAGGAAGAAAGTGGCCTTTGGCAGTGACAGCACTGCCCTTCAGTCTCTGTCCCTGCAGGTCATCTCCAGGAAAGAGTCTCTGCTGGGGCTGAGAGGACCGGGAAGCCTTCCTGACACTCATCCGTCTCCCTTTTTTAGCAGAGAAGAGCAGGTCTCAGGGCAAAGCCTTGGGCAGGCATGCAGTCACAGCACGATAGCATCTACTGAGAACTGACAACATCCTATGGTTTCCGTTGTGTTTATTCATGGTTACTTTCTAATCGTGCCAAGTGTTGCCACGTATGGTAGTGACGTCATCAACCGACCCGTTGGTGGAGGGTGGACGCCAACTCACGCCGACCCCGTGTGCAGTCAGAGAACTGCGCTCCGTGGGTGTCAGCGCCTGGTCACCAGGTCTTTCTTCTGAGGGACCCATGGGTGCTCTCAAACCACCAGCCCTTCGGTTAGCAGCTGAGCATGGTAACCTTTGGCGCCATTCAGGATTCCAGTGATATGGAGCTCCCTTTTAAAACGGTTATTTAAGTAAAATGGAGAAAAATATTATGCAATATGGCGGGGTATCTGGAGATGTCAACTTCGAGGAGGTCCCACTGGCTAGGAAACAAGTGATGTTTGAGAAACATTAGGGGGACGGGGGTAAAAGGACGCTGAGAGAAATAAAGTCCGATGGTAGTAAAGTCCCAGCTCCTCCTCCAGACCCGTGCGTGGCTGGGCTAAGAAAAGCAGGAAGGCCGTCTAGACGCTCAGGCCCTCAGGTGCGCATCAACCTGCGTGCCTCTTGCCTGGTCGGCAGCAAAGGGGCTGGTAGTTGAAGATGAGTTTTCTGTTTCTTTTCTCTTTTCCTTAGTAATACTTTGTCGTGCTTTCAGTGAAGGTTTGTGTAGCAGTTGAGGATCTCGTTTAACAATGTCTGCACAAGTTGCTCGGTGACAGGGTCGACGTTCTTCACAGCATGCGAATGTTCTCACGGTTTCTGTTCTGGATCTTCCGGGGTCTTCCGTTTCCAGTTCCCTAGCGTCCTGCCCTTTCACACTCTCACCTTTGTTCTGAAGCCACTGTTGCCCGTTTGGTCTCATGGAGGTGAGTTTTAAAGGCGTGCAGCGCGCATAGGCACTATTCTTTACTTTGTGAACCAACTTGTTAGTTAGGTACGAGGTGACCTTGGGGACAAGCTTTGATTCCAAGTTTAAAAAGTATCTCAAGACAATAGTTGTTCTTTTTAAATTGAAGTGAAATTCATCCAGCATAAAATCAATCACTGTCAAGTGAACACTCAGTGGTATTTAGTGCGTGTTGGGTGACCGTCTGCATTTATCTAGTTCCAGAACTTTCTCGTCACCCCAGAAGGAAACCCTGTGCCCGTTAGCAGTCACTCCTCACTCCCTTCCTTCCCTGGGCTCCTGACAGCTACCAGTCTGTGTTCTCTGCCCATGGGTGCCCTTCTGGATCCTTGGGAGTCTTTGGAGACAGGCTTTCTTTTCCTTGCAAACTCCGCGCTCATCGGCCAGGCGCGCTTTGCCCACGAGCGCCCTAGGTGATGTGGCTTGTTGCCTCGTTTGGCTGGCTGATGGAGATGGTTCAGCCTCCTATTTCAGTGTGTAGATTTGTGACTCACAGAGGCTGTGTCAGTCCCTGACCACACAGGCTGCAGACCAGTTGTGGGCGAGAAGTGAGGCAGGGGTGTCCTTTCCCCACCTGGCCCCAGGTGCCACACCTGAGCATCTCTTGTTGCTGCTGTGCTGTCGGGCTGCTGGTCGTAGTGCTCAGGACGCCACCCCCAACCTGCCATTGAGATCCACCTGCCTCTTTCCGGTCCTCCCTCAGCTCCCATAACGCCCCTAAGCCCCTTCCGTTCTGTCTGCGTCCTGCTTTGCCTGCCTCCTGGCCTTTGCTTCTTCCATCCTTTCCGCCTGGAAGGCCACCCCTGACCACCTCTTCCTGACACCCTTTCGCGTCTGTCTTCTTGATCCAAGCCCCAGAACCAACCACTGCCTCCCCATCCCTACAGCACCGAGCTGGTCCCTGCTGTGTCCCGGGTGCTGGCTTCTCTTGGACTCTCAGTAGAGATTTACAGACTGAGTGAAGGAGTTCACCCCCTCTGGCTGCTGGTACGACTGGTGTTTGCTTGGCAGGCGGTGGTCCCATTTCACTGTCTGGAGCTCCCCCTTGGACACACCCATGCCCTGTCCTGTTCTGACACCCCGTCTTACTCCTCTGCCTCCAGGTGCACCCCTGTTTCTCTCCCATCCTCACTTCTACAACGCAGACCTGGTCTTGGCTGAGGCGGTGCTTGGCCTCCACCCGAACCAACAAGAGCATTCCTTGTTCCTGGACGTGCACCCGGTGAGTGCTGCGTGCGGCTGTTTCTCATTGTCCTGCGCGGGCCCCCCATCTCCCCAGGCACGGAGCTGGTCCAGAGCTGGGTGACCGGAAGCCTGGCTCTCTTTGGCGTTGTAGCCTCTAGACCACCGAGCCATCCAGGTACCCTACTTTACCCTGACTCCACAGTTCAAAGATTTTTATCATTTTATAAGGGAATTGGCTCCATAAAAGGACTGTAAATCAGTTAGGAATTATGAACCTGGCTCCTGCAAGTTAGCCAGGGGCCGCCCTCTGGCGGAGAGGTCTTTGGCTATCGATAGAGGCCTGGGGCATCTGGAGATAAATTCTTTTGGAGGAATTGCTCTGTGTGAAGTTTTAACTCCTTGAGGGACTAGGAAGGTTAGACCCTGCATGGGACCCACCCAGTGGACATGGCTCTAGCCAGTCCCCCCTGCGCCTGTGTTCCCTGTAAAGTGCAACCAGTCTGACCCTGTGGGTACGTCCATTGATCAGATATCCTGTTTGCTAAGTGGACTCTCTTGGGCCACCCACAGTTCTGTTTCAATGCCTGATGCTGCCCCACACCATTTTTTTTGTTCTCCCGGACTTCCTTAGTGCTGACCACACCCCGGCCCTTCTGTCCTTTGAGTTCATTTCTTTCCCTGCCTCTCTGTCTGCTGGCTTCTGGGGACTCTCGTCCCTCCTCTTACCAGGGCTAATGTCAGGGCGTGCCTTTCCTCTGGTCCCTGTGTGTCCGAGTGGAGTCTTCGGTCGGAAGCCAGAGGGATGCAGACAGCTGTTTAACAGCTGCCTCCTCAGCAGGCCCTCCCGCTTCTCTGCTTTCAGGCCGGTTCCCAGCAGGCGGGCAGAGGATGTGGCTTTTGGTTTTTCTGCTCCACGTGTGAGCACTAGGGAAGGGTGGTCGTGGCAGCGGTTGGCAGGGTGACAACGGGATGCCTGCCCGAAGCGGCTTCCGTGCTGCTTTTCTGATCACCAAGCTGCGCAGGGTAACAAGAGAGGCAGTTAGTGCATGTTTCTGTTCTCTGAGGCGTGGCCACGAAGTGGGGCCTGAGGACAGTGGGAGGAACGACCAGGGAGGGATCGAAACAGACTTCTTGTAGAAGGAAGTGGCCCAAGCAGAGACCCCAGAACAAGGCGTGTAGCTCTGGGGAGGGGTGGCAGGTCGTGCTGGGTCCCTACGAGCACCCCCGAGTCTGATAATTCTCTAGGGGGACTCCCAGGACAGAGCATAAGAGTGGTCTCATGGTGAGACTCATTTCAGGGAAACCGAACAGTCAGCAAAGGGAAAAGGTGCATGGGGCCAAGTCGAGAGGAAACCAGGCGTGAGAGTCCAGGGCCCTCTCCCCATGGAGTCACATGGGACACGCTTAACTCCGCAGCAATGAGTGTGGCAACACGTGTGAAGTGTTGTCTGCCAGGGAGGCCCATTAGACTTGGCACCCAGGGTTTTTATGGGGGCTGGTCATGCAGGTACCCTCTGCCTGGGACGTACCAAAATTCTAGACTGCCCAGAGGAAAGCAGGGTCCAGCCATCAGCCACACTGTTTGCACAAACTGTCTGGGCATCATGACCTGCTCTGACTATTCAGGGGATGGTGGGACACTTCGAGGCCAGTCCCCTCACTGCATCTGTTACCACAGGTCACTGGGATCCCCATGAACTGCTCTGTGAAGCTGCAGCTGAGCCTGTACATTAAGGCCATCAAGGGCATTGGGTGAGTGGCACCTTGGAGCTGGAGCTATGACACTCATTGAGAGTTCAGGGTTTTGGGACTTCTCGTGGCCAAGACTCCCGCTGTGACTTTTGTTGTACATATGAAGCTGCTCCGGGGAGGGCTCTGGGGACCAGTGGGCAGGCCTAGAGGTTTGACACCAGGTTCTAACTCTGGTGCCCATGGTCACTTGACACCGGGTCCGCCAACTCAGATGCCACCCTGGCTGGACAGGTGATGTAACTTAGGAAAGGGAGCCAGG
>NW_006921635.1:977938-998530 GCF_000298275.1 Orycteropus afer afer
CTAGTTCAAATTCTTGACAAACACTGCACAAGCTAGCAGTTCACACGGGCAGCTGGATTCTGCCTGTTTTGAATCCTTGGGCCAGTACCCCAACCCTTTGGGTTCTCATCTACCTGGAACTGACCTCCCCTGTGGGCTGGTGTCCCTAGGGTGGTGGTCTCAGTAGCATGCATGTGTCACAGAGCAACAGCATGGAGCTGGCTTAAGTAAAAACAAAAGAGGTTTCCGGAGGGTCAGAGATGGTCCGCACCGGGAAAATGGCCAAATTCCAGGGTGAAGATGGCTGTTCCGCTGGACAGTGAGAAAGAAAACATTTTGTACAGTTGGAGCAGGAACTGAAAGTTATGAATCATAATTGGCTGAAAGACCATCAGGGGAGCCCAAGATGGGGTATCTGAGAGCAGGAACTTAGCAGGGACAGGTGGGTGACACAAGTGGGATTCAGGTTATTACAGGATGGTCATAGGACAGTGGCAGGACACGTTTCTTGGGTAAGCTGCTATACAAATGGCTTTGTCAACCACATCTGTTTCTGGCATTGGTTGTAAAGATTGACCAAGCATGTTGTGAATCACCACCTTTTGGGCAGAAAGACCCTCTGGGAACGGACTGACCTTCCTGTACCTCCCAGACCTCCAAGAAAGAAGAAAACTCCTTTAGGGTATCTGGCCACCACCAAGGTCAGAGGAACTGCTGTTAGAAAAGGCAGCTTTAAAGTGCAGCATGGATTTGACTCATGGCAAGACTTCAAAACACAGTTAAGAGAACTGTACTTACACACACCAAGCAGCTCTGACTTTAGACTCTTGTACATGTGTGTGGCCACCCCTGGGGCTCTGGGCCAGTGAGGGATGGCCTGCGAGAAGAAAGGCACAGTTGTTAGGGAATGGGAGCTTCTTCACTGGGATTTTGGACTGTTTGCTCACCAGACCCAGAGAGTGGGAGTTGCAGGGTGCTTGCATTTAACTTACACCAGTTCCTACAAACTGGGAGAAAAGAGTCCCAAGAGATAGAGGACCTGCCGTGGTGTGTTTGAGCCTCCATCATCTGTGACGGGTCTTCATGAACTTACTCCCTCACAACACTCGGTGGGCCTGGCAGATTCTTGAGATAATCATGGTGGTATGATTTGGCCCCTGAGTGGCTCCTGGTTTGGCCATTTCCCACCGTACAGCTGAGCCACCCCTTAAGGAGACCCAGGGACAGTGACTTCACCTCCTCCTGTGCCAGCTCTCTTTTGAGCAGTTTCCCAGATGCCCCAGAGAACACATCTGTGACCATCTCACTAAGCAGCACTCGACCACAGAACTTCCCCTTGCTGCGGGGAGGCTGGGAAACGGTCTTGTTAGCTGGGTGCATTGCCAGCCTGCGTACAGCTGGGGCTCTGTACCTGAGAGGGAAGAACGGATGGAGGCAGGTCAGCAGTGCCTGCCACGTAAGAGATGTGTGTCGTAATTCAGTGTCGGATTGCTCCCTGCAAATGGACACTGCTGCCAGCCCCGCGCCAAAACGCGTTTCCTCAGCCCTCACCAATCCGGTGGCTGCAAGATCAAATGCCGTCTGATCTCAGAGCTGAGGAGCACATGAGAAGCGCCGTCTGAGGTGGAACACGGGGTGAAGACTTCTCACCTGTGTGTTCTCTCATTTCCAGACAAACGGGGAACATCAATCCTGTGGTCCTGCCCCTGCTGTGGTTTGAAGAGGTAAGGCTACCCCACTTCCCTCACCAGGTACCTCTGGGCAGGTGTCGGGTACCTGTTGAGGAGCCAGTGAGGATTAGAGACTTCCCACGTTGTCCTGGACTTGGTCAGTTGTCCCATTGAGTTGGAAGGATCATGATTTGGGGAAGACAGGAGATGTAAGAAGAGGTGAGGCCCTGACCCGGGATGTGAGGTACTGTTTTGTCAATCTAGACGACCACTTCTGCTGAGAGATGGGGAGCTGATTTTCAGGGTGTCACCTTTTCACCTGAACTTTCTTCTCCCCCAGCTTTTCAGGTTTCCTCCTAGCCTAGCCCATTTTTTTTCTGTTGTTTTTAAAATTTGGGTGAAAGTTTACAAAACAAATTCATTTTCCACACAGCAGTTCATATACGTTTTGTTTCATGACATTGACTGTAATTCCTCACAATGTAACAGCTCTCTTCCCACCTCCTCCCTGTAGTTACCTGTTACCTGAGTCCTTCTCTCCTATGCATTCCTGCCCCCTGAGCTGTCTCCCTGTGAAAACACTACCCTTGTGTTCTCCCATGATTGATTGCTCTAAGGAGTGTATCTGCCTGATGTAAATGTTCACCCTGTATGCCTGTGTGTTGTTTGTCTGGAAGCCACAGGAGCGAGTTCAGTTCCAGACCTGAAACTAGGGGTCATAGTCTCGGGGGTCTCACCAGGCTCTAACAGCCCACTAAACCTGGCCTTTTTTTTATGAGTTTTAAGTTTTGTTATAGATTTTGTTTTCCCACTCTATCCAGGATCTCCTGCACTAATCCCTTTCCAAGTGGTTGACAGTGGTAGCCGGGCACCATCGAGCTCTTCTCGTCTCCTGGTCATACAGGCTGAGGCTCACATGGTCCACTACTCCATGTGTCTTTGGTTTTCTTCGTTCTTCTTTGCTCCAGAAGAGGAGAGACCCATCATTGCATCTAGATGGCCACTTGCAAGCTTTTAAGATCCCAGTCATTACTTGCCAAAACAGGATGTAGAACAATGGTTTTGTGTACTTTGTTGAGTTTGATATCCCTGTCACCATGGTCCCGAAGCCCACAGGTCCAACTACTTGCTCCCTCAGAGTGGTTGGCTGTGGCCAAGAAGTTGTCATAACTTTGCTCCTTGTTAGCTCTGCTATATATTGGGACATTCTTACAGAACACACAAATATGTATGTACAAATATCATCTTCCAGTCTTACATATGGTTGTGGGTATATTCCCTTTTGCCTAGACATAGCTGGTCATCCAGCCTGTCTACCCATCTATTTATGCATAGTTTAATGTTTGTTACCACTGATAAGACAGCATTGTATATGTAAAAGGGTTTATCTTTGTTGTCAGTACCTCCTGTGCACCTCTGTGTCTTCCTTTTCCTTAGTGTTATTGTGTTCGTCACTTGCTTTTGGTATATTGCCTTTCCCTTCACCCAAATCAATACTTGTCTCTACCCATCGAGCAGTTTTCCCTCCCCTCCCATCCCTGGTAACCAACAAAGAAAGCTTCCTTCCATATAGAAACCTTTCCTTGACTTTTTACAATAGTGGACTAATACAGTATTTGTCCTCCTGTGATTGACTTATTTCACTCAGCATAATGTCCTCCAAGTTCATCCACCTTATGCGGTGTTTCACAGATTCTATGTTATTCTTTAGTGTTGCATAGTAGTCCATTGTGTGTATGTACCATAGTTCGGTTATCCATTCTTCCGTTGATAGACACTTAGGTTGTTTCTATCTCTTTGCTGTTGTGAATAGTGGTGTGATGAACATGGGCGTGCAAATATCTGTTCTTGTCCTGGCTCTCACTGCTTTAGGATATATGTCTAGTAATAGAATTACTGGATTGAATGGTATTTCTAGTAACAATTTCTTAAGGAATCCTGGCCTAGACCATTTCAAGCATTTCAAGACGGTGTGAGCTAAGGGGCAGACTTGATATGCCAGGCCCCGCCCATCCTCTGGACCTGTTCTCCGTCCCGCTCCCGGCGCCCTCCTCCCACGTCCTTAGAGCGCATCTCTATTCAGTGGAGGTTTTCATAGGCCAGGCCTGGAGGGCGTCTATGTCACTCCCAATATCCTATTGGTCAGAACCAGCTGCAAGTGCTTCTGGGAAATGTAGTCTCAGCGTGTCCCGGAGGTAAAGGAGGCTCGGGCTGGCTCCATCCCCGGCTCTGGCTAACTTGAGATGGGCGCGGGCTGAGGGCGGGGCCGAGGGCGGTGGTGGGGTTGCCCCCAGCCCACCGGCCGGCCGTTCCCCACCCCCCCAGAGTGGCGCGATGGAGGGCGACACCCTGACAGCGTTCTACACGCAGCTCGTGCTGCTTCCCGAGGTGCTGCACTACGCCCAGTACGTGCTGCTCGCCCTGGGCTGCGGCCTGCTGCTCATCCCCGTTGTCTACCAGATCCGGAGCCAGGTAGGTGGTGCCGGAGCGCGGCGTGGGCCGGCGGCCTTTCCTTGCTTGCCGGGGAGCGGGCTCGGCCGTCCCTTCCTCCCCCGGCCGCCCGCAGCCTGGCGCCCCCTCGGGCAGCGGGCGGGCGAGCCCGGCGTTCCGCCCCCTCGGCCTCTGCCTTCTCTGCATCCTGCTTCGTCTCTTCTCTGCCTCCGCTGGGCGGCCTGGGAACACTCGCTTGGAGGGGCTGCAGGCGGATTGAGGCGGCCGAGACCTGCTCCTTGTCTCTGCTGGGCGCATTTGTCCGTGGAGCGAGCACCTGCTGGGTGCCGGGCCCTGGAAACATACAGCCATGTTGGGGGTGGGCTCAGTGCTAGTGGGGAGACAGACGAGAAACAAGGAAAGGGCAAGGGGCATTCCACGGATCACGCAGACTACAGAAACACGGTGCGCGAGAGCGGTGTCCGGAGTCATGCAGCCGGAGCCCCGTGTGTGGTTTGTAATTTCCTAGTAGCCACGTTAAGGAGCTCTGTGGCCTAGTGGCTAAGGTACTGGGCTGCTAACAGGAAGGCCAGCAGTTCAAACCCACCAGCTACTCCGCGGAAGGCACTACTTCTGTAAAGATTTACCCCCTGGGAAACCCCCAAGGGGGTCACTATGAGTTGGAATCAACTGGCAGTGAGTTTGGCTGTTTTGGTTTTAGTAGCCACGTTAAACAAAGCAAAAAGAAGTGAAATTCATTTTAATCACGTTGTATTTAACCTAAATATATAAAAATACTACCATTTCAACGTGGAATCAGTATGAAAAACATAAATGAGGTATAGTGCATTTTTCAGTATTACGTTTTTGAAGTCCAGTGTGTATTTTATACTCACAGCATGTCTCAGTCCTGACCAGTCCCATTGCAAGCATGCTATAGCCACATGGGGCTTATGGTGACCGTATTGGACAGTGGAGTGCCCCAGGGCAATAGGGACAAGAAGGAGTGTCAGGAAAGGCTTGTCTGAAGAGGTAACATTTAAGCTTAGATGTGACTGCCAAGGAGCTCCTCAGCATAGAAGCCATAGAAAGAGTGTTCCAGGCAGTGGGTACGGGCAGTGCAAAGGCCCTGCGGCAGGGATGAGCGTGACACACTGGAAGATAAGACTCAGGGCCAGAGTGGCTGGAGAGCAGTGAGCACAAGGGAGAGAGAGGAAGGAGGTGGTGTCTGAGAGGAGGACGGGAAGATCGGCCAGAGCTTGTAATGCAGGAGCTTGGAATTGATGTCCAGGAATGACAGGATTTTAAGAAGAATAGTCGGATTGGGCTGCTGTGTGTTGGGCTGGAGTTGGGAGGGGTGGAGCACGGAGACCAGTGAGGAGGCCCAGTGATTGAGTGATTGGACCAGAGTGGGGGTGGCTTCTCTTGGGGAGGGGTGGAGTTGGAAAAGAGCTCTGATGAGCTTGGGGACATCCACCCGTTAGAGGCAGGAAGAAGAGGGGGAGATGACAAATTCCCCTTCTTGATTTGGGGCTGTTCGTTCCCTCAGTCATCGTGACATTCATTGACAAATGCATACCAGGCAGCTTACTTTTTGTGAGGCTCTGTAAAATCTGGGGGATACAGAAGTGACTGGAATATGAGGTCTAGAGACTGTGGGCAGACAGACCTTTAAGCAAATGACTGCAGTCGCACAGTGACAAGGGCTGTGATCAGGGCCTACGGTGGTAGGCAGGGTGGTTGACTTCAAGTGCAAGAACCAGAGAGCCATTGCAGGACTCCTGGAGCATCCTGGAGTAGCGGGGAGGTGTCCAGGGTGGTTGGAGCGCCGGCCATGTCTCTCACGGCCCTTGGGCGGTCTTGGAGCTTTCTTCTTAGCTTTAAGCTTTGCCACACCAGCCTCTTCTCTTTCTCCTCCTTTGGAGGACGCTCATGTGCACGCCTGCTTGCTTGCTGGGGCAATAAGAGACCTTTCTAGACTCTTAACCTGGACTCCTAGAACCTGAGGCAGGCTTCCCAATTCCCGCATCCTCTGGGGGAGAGGTTTCCACTAGATGGGGGTGCCAGGGCCCCACCAGCCCTAGCTGTGGTCACGTCACTATCTTTAGTGTTTGAGTCCCTGTGAACGTTCGGTCCACCTGCCTGGCTGGGCGTCCTCTTGGCTGCCGCCCCAGTGAGAGCCAAGACAGAGCTGGGTGGGAGTGGTGAGCGTGAACCGCTCCCTGATTGGGTTATACCTCAGGGCGGAAAGGACTGACCTCCCTGGGCACAGCATCAACATGAAGACTCACGCAGCGCACGCGGGGGCGCTGGGGGGCAGAGTCGGGAGAGTAAGACAGCCTTTCTCGGCCCTTCTGTCTCCTAATCTCCCATCCAGAGGACAGAGCCCCAGGGGCGAAGGGAAGGAGCTGGCTAGGTCCCCCTTCCCTGCCACACCCCCAAATCAGTATCCCACCCTGAATCCAGTGAGAACACTATTATTTCCACCGATAAGGTGGTTGACGCTCTGCTTCCTGTAGGTTTCAGAGACCAGATGCTGGAACTGTGTCCCACTGGCTTCTCTGGCTTAACAGGGTTAGACCTTGGTGGGTTTTTGCATTTGTCTGGATTAAGGGAAAAAAAAAAAAAAAAAGAATCACACACCTGTAAACTTCATCATGTTTCTTAAGTTCTCTTCTATTCAAGCCATTCATTAAAGAAAAAAAAAAAAATCAGAGTTGTTTTAGCAGGGAGATCTGCCGGTCCAACGTGGCCCAGCTGTGCCCCGTACTCCTCCCTACGGCCTGGCTTTACAGGTGGGCAGACCCTTTTCAGCTCCGCCTGACCATCCATCTGAGCATGTTTCCCAAACGTGCTTTCATCTCTGTCTCTGGTGAAGGACAGCAAACCCCCAAATCGCAGCCGACTCCAGTTATTACCAGCCAATCATTAGCAGCCGTTGGGCCCTGAAATTCCACACCCTCCTGTCTTCCTCTTTGCTCTCTGAAAACTGACGAACCATGTGGAGCCTTCGGCTGCAGTGTCAACTATACATTAGCTTGGTTGTCTTCTAGGAGAAGTGCAATCTGTTGTGGAGTAGTAGTAAAAAGAGCTCAAAGGATACGGAGGCCATTCAGGCCTATTCGGAATCCTTGATGACCTCACCTCCCAAGGGCACGGTGCTGCAGGAAGCAAAGCTGTAGGTGGGTACCAGGTAACGGGTACCCCCTCTCGTAGTGAGTAGAACCCTCGCAACTTGCCACACCTTGGATCGCACACATTTCTTCAACCTCAGCTTTCCCTGGAGTGTCTATAGACTTCAAACACACATTTGTTAATTTCACTTTGGGAGAGAAGGCCTTCTTACATTCAGAGTGAATTTTACCGGAAGCCTGGCAGGAGATGGGGGTCCCTGTTCTGCTGGCTGGCATCTCATTTACAAGGTTGTAGCAGGAAGGTGAAGGAGCTCCGGGGGCACAGTGGGTAAGTGCTGGGCTGCATAGAGGAAGGTCTGTGGTTCAAGCCCATCACCTGCACCTCGGGAGAGAGATGTGGCCATTTGCTTCTGTATGTAGCCTTGGAAACCCTGTGGGGCGGTGCTGTCTGGCCCGTAGTCTAGCTCACTGTGAATCAGAAGCGACTCAGAGCTGTGAGTAGTAGGAAGGAAGGGTTCAAGTTTTACACCTGCTGCTTCTGAAGCCTCTTGTACCTTTGAACGAGACCTTGACTTCTGGGGGAAGTGTGCTGAGAATGTGGATCCCTAGACAGCTCCTGGAAGAGAATCGTGGGGGGCCTAGGAGTCTGCGTCGTAATGGACCCTCTTGGGGATTCTAATGTAGATAGTCCAGGGACACCCTTTTTGGGAAACATAGGTCCAAATATTGGGTGCCTGGCCAAGAAAAAAGAATTTAGACATCCATGGAGCACCAGCTGTGTACCCAAGACTTGGCAAGAAACCAAACAGCAAAAAACAAGGATGCCCAATTAAATCTGAATTCTGAGTGAACAGCAAATAATTTTTTAAAATTTATCTTTGGTGGCAGTATACACACCAAACGCATCCATTCACCACTTCCACACAGGTAGTTGTGGGCACTGCTCACTCCCTTGACATTGGGTCACCATTCTTGCTGTCTGCGCTCATGCTGTTCTGTCACCATTAATGTAGACTCTTTGGACCTTAAAGGTCTCACCTGTGCTTAGATTCACGGTTGTCAGTTTGAACCCATCTAGCGAACTCTTCGCAAAAGCAGCATGCTTGAGGCACACATTCTTTATTAATGGAGCTAAAGTGTTGCTTAGTTTAATGATGGCTTCTTGGAGTAGTTTTGGTTCAAGACTTAAAGATTACTTCTGGGCAATACAGTCTGGAGTCTGCCCAATCTCAGTGGATCTAGTAAGTCTGGTTTCCATATGAGTTGGGAGTTCTGTTCCACACTTTCCCTCCTTTTGATCAGGCTCCCTCTGTTGGGCACTTGATCAAAAGCGTTCAGTAATGGTAGCCGGGCACCACCCATTTCATGGTTACGGTCACCAGGCAGTGAGACCTGCGGTCCGTCTTCCCTGTGTCCTGGGCCGGCTGCTTTCATTCCTCGGCTGTTCCAGGCGAGTGGAGACCCGCCGTGACATCTTGGGTGGCTACTCAGGTGCTGCTCATCCAATTCAGAGGTGGAACAAAAACTCTAAAAGTAACGGAAGGCCAGCTAACTGGCTAGATCCAGGAATCTGTGACCCTCAACCTTTGAACGAAGACAACTAATCCTATGAAGTGTTGGTTGTTGTTGTGTGTTGTCACCTTGATTCCTTTTCGTAACAACCCTGTATGTGTGAGTAGAAGTGCCCATAGGGTTTCCTAGGCTGTGTTCTTTACGGGGCAGTGCTGGGGGCGCAGTGCCTGAGGCACCTGACTGCTGACCAGAAGGCTGGCGGTTCAAACCCACCAGCCACTCCTCAGAAGGAAGGGTGGGCAATCTACTTCCGTAGTGATACTGCCTCGGAAACCCAAGGAGGGGTCACTGTGAGTCGGGACGGCAGTGGGTTTTTATTCTTTGTGGGAGCAGATTGCCAGGTCTCTCCTGACAAACAGCTGGTGGGTTCACGTGAAGCCTTTTGGGCTAGCAGCTGAGTGCTTAGCCACTGCGCCACCAGGACACCTATGAAGGGTTCCGCTGTACCCAAATAGCATCGACCAGCACAGCCTTTTTTGGCTGCAACAAATGGTATTTTTGTTTAAGTCTGTACCATGCAGTGTGTGTAGCATAAAGATGTTCCAAACATTGCTTGTGACCTATTCATACTAAAAAGTTATTCCTTGTTCATCTGAAATTCGAGTTTAACTGGGCGCCCTGATTTTATCTGGCAGTGTTTCCTGAGGGACACGGAGGTGCCAGGCTGGTGGCCCAGGGGATGCTCCCTTTCTCCCCGTGTTTCTTTAGGCCTGAGGTCTTAGGACAGCTGCATCCAGAGTGGTGTCCTCCTAGGGAGGTCACAGACAGAGCTGCAGGCCCTACAGGTTGGAACGGGCTGAGGAGGGTCTCCCACCGTGCCTCTGGTAACGGCTGTGACTGCTTTCTGAAAAACGCACAGCCCCCAGGCCCGGCCCTGGGTATGGTTTTCTTGGGGGCCGTGGAGAGGTGTGAGGTAACAGCCCTGATCTTTGGGGCCAGTTGGCTGTCCCCAGCTAGCTTCAAAGCAGGAAGACAGAGAGAAGGAGAAGCAGTGGGCGGGGCGTGTTGGTGTTGGCAGGCCGCCCCTGGTTGCTGGGCTGGCGCAGCGGCCGGGCCAGGCTCTGGGGAGAGATCTTAGAGGGGAGGGGCAGGGCCTGATCATGTTGGGGCTGAGCGCTAAGGGGACATGACCTCATCTCGGCAGGTGTCCTGGTGGCAGTCACGTCCCTCTTTCCTTCCTGTCTCCCAAGAATTCCTCCCAGAGACGTCCTTGGGTGCCACGTGGCCCCATGGCACCCCATCCCCTTCCAGTCATGAGCCCCTTCTGCAGACACTTGCTTGCATTCTTGGGGTACAGCGCTGGGGTCCTTGTTCACAGAGCAGGGAGTTCCTCACCTGTTAGATGGGTAGATGGGAGTGCAGAGAAACGCCAGGGTTGCATTGAGCACAGGTAAAGCAGGTGGTGGTGAAGTCCCAGCCTGTCTCTCCACCCCTGCAACCTACAGGGGGACTTCTGCTTTATTTTGCCAGTAACTCAAGTCATTTGGGAAGTGTTTGGCTCAGGAAGTCCCATGGCTCTGCCTCTGTGAGGCGGCTCAGCCCCCACCCTCATGCCTGGCCCTAGCCCTGTGTGTTTGGGGAAGGCAGTGTCCTCGGGGCCAGGCCCTAGGGAAGTGGCCGGTGGTCGGAGAGACCAGCTGAGTCCTGTTCTTCCGAAGTCCCTGGGGGAGGCTCTGCACCTTGCCCCGTACCTGGAGGTGGCCCCGGGAGCCCCAGGCAGGGGAGTTGCCTTGCTGGAGGAGCGGCCTCCACTAGCCTGGAGGGGTGTTGCATGTGAATAAGAAAGATGGCCCCTGTGTGCAGACCTGGCCTGCTCTCGGATGGAGGGTCTGGCAGACAGGAGGTGCCCACTGGGTCAGCCCCCTCTGCCAGGCCCCCTTGTGCAGCGAGCAGCCTGGGCAACTGTACATGGCGGGCCCTGCCTTTCGGGAATCGTTCTGGGTCTTTTTCACCACCAGCCCCCCATTTGATTTCCCGCCCGTTCCAAGTGCTCTTTCTTCGGTTACTCTGGTGCCACAGTGACCAGAAGGTCAGAGGTTTGAACCCACCAGCAGCTCCGAGGGAGAAAGATGAGGCAGTGTGCTGCCGCCAGGGTTCACGGCCTTGGAAACCCAATGGGGCAGTTCTCTGCTGTAGGCTCACTATGAGTCAGAATAACCTGGAGGCATGGGTTTGATTTTTTTGGGGAGGAAGGAAGAGCAGGCTCTTCGGGGCTTGTGGAATGTTTCCGGCTGGAAAGACGAGGAGCCCTTCCGCTGCCTTTTTCCTTTCGAACAGTCTGTCTTCCTCCCGGGGACTTGGGCCATGCCTGGGTAGCCGCACTGCCTTGGTGTGGTGCTGTGTGTGGGACGCCCCAGGCTTGAATCTGGGCTGTGTCCTGGAGGCCTTAGGTGCCAGAGAGAGAAGCGTGGGCGGCCCCAGCCTGCAGGGAGTCCGTCTGAGTTCCTGCCTGGGCGAAGCTGGCGCCTGGTGGTGATGAGCGCAGACCAGCGAGAATTAGCTGCAGCTTTGGGGGGTTTCCAGCCGCAGCTGCTGGGGCAACCAGGCCCCTCCTTCCTGCAGGGGCAGGGACACAGGGGCTGATGGGGAGGATAGGTACCCTAGAATCTGAGAGTTGTGAGGTTTGTTTTTTTTTTACTTTGAGAAATTGTTACAAATGTGAAATTAGTTCAGTTACATCTGCCTTGTCCCTCACCCAGAACCAGCAATTAACCCCCACCTTCTGCATAGCAACTAACTCCCTGCCTCTCCCATCACAGGAACCTTAGGAACTTGGAACTTGGTGTGCTCTTCCCCCCTTCTTTTCCAAACCTATAGATATAGATACACGTAGGGGTGTGTGTGTGTGTGTGTGTGTGTGTGTATGCAGGAGCTCTGGTGGCGCAGTGCCTAAGGCATTTCACTGCTAACCAGAAGGCTGGTGTTCAAACCCACCAGCCACTCCTCGGAAGGAAGGTTGGGCAGTCTACTTCCATAGAGATACTGCCTCGGAAACCCAAGGAGGGGTTGCTATGAGTCTGGTCTGACTCCACGGCAGCGTGTTTGGTTTTTGAATACATATATGTGCCCATGAACAGTAGAAAACATTTTTTAAACTGTTCCCCAAGTGGGGCGAGCTGCTGCCCTGTTGGTTGCGCCCTGAGACCTGCCGTGTTTAGTAGCAGGCCTGACTATGTTTCCTGTTGGCAGTTAGGCGGCTTCCAGGTTTTCTGTTACCAGGGTAGCTGTAAGCCCCGGCCCCTGGCTGGGCGGACCTCTGGCTGTATTAGGCAAGTCTCTCTGGGCCTCAGTTTGCCCGTCTCTAAAACGGGGTGGGGTGTTTGGTGAGGTGAGGAGGCTCTTACCAAACGTGTTTTCCAGGAGTCTGTAGGTCACTCCAGCCTTTCCTGTGCCAACTTGAGCTTGACAGATGGGGTCTGCTAACGGGGAGGGAGAGCAGAGGTTTCCACTCTGGGGGTAGTGTGGGTGCAGGGACCAGGGCGGGCCGGGCGTGAGGGTGGGCCTTGGAGAGCCAGTCCCGAGGCCCAGCATCTCCTTTCTCCACAGGGCCCCGAAGATGCCATGAGCCAGCCCATCCTGGCGGCTCAGCCAGACCAGCTCCCCAGCCCCTGCACCCCACTTCTTCAGGACTCTCACAGTGGACAGCCCGCCGGCTACAAAGCCTGAGCCCCCAGGTTTCCACACGCATGTGGACATACCAGCACATGCACGTCAGCACGTGTATGCAACGCAGGCACACGGGGTGTGCAGACACACTCAGGGACGAAGCCGCTGCCAAGGGGACTCCGCAGCAAGCACTGTTCCGGAACCTTCTCTCCAAATGACCCACAGCCTCTGTGCCCCCGACTGTCGTCACCACATGCTGTGGGCATTGGACCCCTCCCTTGGGTGACCCTAGGAGGTCCATTCAGCCACTGGGCCCCAACGCTTGGCGACTCGCGGCACCCCTCCTCAGGCTCTCTGCCCTCAAGGCGGGAAACACTGCAGCCCCTGCTTGGTACCTTGGCCTTGCAGGGGCCTCACACCCAGGGGCCGGGGGTGCAAACCTCCTGTGCTGAGGCGGGCAGGGGGCTGTGGGCTCATCACCCAGCCCGGGTCAAGAGCATCCGTTTTCAACCCACCTGTGTGACACACCTGCAGAGAGGCCTCAGAAACGCCGTGAGCACAGGATGTAGTGTGCATCTGCTCAGTTGTCTCCTCAGCCCCTGAGCAGGCGTTTTCCTCTCCCTGAGGGAAAGCACTGTTTCTGGTGTCTGGGGCCTGTTGCCAGCAGTCTAAGCTGATGTCATTGTGGACACTGCTGACTACACCCAGGCCAGGGCGGCAGCAGACTACGTCCTGAGATGACTCCCCATGGGGTCCCTCGGCTTTTGGGCACCAGGGCAGAGGTGGGGAGGCCTAGAGGGCCTCCACAGGGTGGAAGACCCCTCCACCTCGTGGTGCTTTTCTTGGGGGCAAGCCTGGGTCTCTTTTCTACTGGAAGAGAAATGGATTTTATTGTCTTTTAAAAGTAATTCATGGCTGACATAATAAACCTTTTTAAAAAGCTAACATTGAAGTGTGTGACAGCCTGTTTGCTGGGTGGGGTTGGTGGCGGCGGGCTTCCCGGGGAAATTGGAGGTTCTTTTTCTGTCAAGAGCTGCTTTCTGGCAGCTGCCAAAAGCATCTGTCTGAGGGCTGGTTTGTAGACTTGCCGGTCTTTTGTTTTAAGTTTTAAACTTTGTATGTACATATTGCATGAGTCCGATCCTTGTTTCAAAGGATGAGGGTGCAAGTCCTTTGTGCCCACTACTCATTGTCTGGGCCCTTTGGTAAGTACCACTGCCACTTTGGTGTGGGGCTGCCAGTACTTTTCCTGCAAGTTTATACACACATCTGCATCCTGTACGAGAGATGGAGTATTGGCCTGGGCTTTTGCTTTTTCTTGTTACACAATCAACAGAAGAGAGACGTGGTGACAACAATGGATTGGAGCCAGATAGATTGAGTTTGTATCCAGGCTTTGCCTCTTCCTAGTTCTGTGACCTCGGGCAAGTCACATGCCTGCTCTGTGCCTGAGTTTCCCCACTTCTGAAATCAAGATCATAGTACTTACTATGGTGTTAAGTTACTTACAGTGGTGTTAAGAGGAGCCAATGAGTTAGTGCATGAAACACTTTGGATCACAGTTGGCACGTGGTACAGGCTCAGTAAGTTTGCCATCATTAGTATTTTTATCGTTGTTGGTAATGAGTCATCATTCTGCAACTTATTGCTTTCCATCTGAGTTGCCCCCTGTTCATACATATTGAGCCACCCCTTTTTAACAGCTGCATAGTATTCCAAGGACCAAGACTTAGCACACTTTATATACACTGCCCCCTATTGGTGGACATCTAAGTTGCTTCCAGTTTTCTGCTGTTGGAAAGAGTTTTAGCCAACATTCTTCATTGACCAGATAGATATTGAGTATCTGCTCTGTGCAGGGCATTGCCCCAGGAGTATAGCAGTGACCTAACCCTCCCTGTCCTGGCCTTTTAGGGTGAATTTCTCTAAGAGAGATAAGGGAGAAGGAATTACCAGGTTCTCAGCCTTAAGGGATGTTGCGAAATGACGACCCAAATTGCCATCTCCCTAGCATTGTGTGTGGTGTTTTCCGGGCTCTGTGTATGTGTACATGTATGACTGTGTGGTGGGAGGTGGTACTCACATGGCTGCTGACAGGCGAGATTTCCATCCCATAAACTAGAGCCACTTACTCACAGAGCTTAGGCCCCACAATACTTTTAGGGGTCCACAAAAATGTTTTCATTTCTTTTCAAATTGTTGTTGTTGTTATGTGCCGTCGAGTCGGCCCCGACTCATAGCGACCCCTCCTTGGGTTTCCGAGGCAGTATCACTACGGAAGTAGGATTGCCCAACCTTCCTTCCGAGGAGTGGCTGGTGGGTTTGAACCGCCAGCCTTCTGGTTAGCAGTCAAATGCTTTAGCCACTATGCTACCAGAGCTCCTTCTTAATCTTTTCAAATTAGAGGGGGGAAAATGAGCGTTTAAGTGGAAGAAGATGTTTTTGTAGATAACATTAATGTATTCATCTTTATAGTAATGCAGTAGTGAAATATAATTTTAATTTTTTTTTTAATGGGGTAAAGGGCCCACAAAGGCAAGCATCTCCCTGTGGCCCAGACTCCCTCCAGATCTCCCACCCACTTCAAGATGCTCCTCGTACCCAAAACCAAACCCAGCCCACTGTCACCGAGCCATTCTGACTCATGGTGACCCCATAAGCAGAGTGGAACTGACTCAAAGTGTTTCCAAGGCCGTAAATGTGGCGGAAGCTCTCCTTGCTTTAGCCGCTGCGCCACCACAGCTGATTATGCTCCTCTTAATCTCCAAGAATTTAGAAACGCATTTTAACAGGGCACAAGGTGCTCAAATTGGATTCCAAAAGAGGTCTGGAAAGATGGCGCGCAGTGGCGCCGTGATGAC
The DNA here is from genome assembly GCF_000298275.1 of Orycteropus afer afer. Classification (NCBI taxonomy): domain Eukaryota; kingdom Metazoa; phylum Chordata; class Mammalia; order Tubulidentata; family Orycteropodidae; genus Orycteropus; species Orycteropus afer. Next base: position 993,191 of record NW_006921635.1, read on the forward strand.
GTCAGAGGTGCCGCTGTGACGCAAGACGCAGTGAAGAGGCTCTAGGCGCCGTGTTGACTTGAGGTGTCTTGACGATACCCGAGGCAACGTGATGACTTAAGAGCGGCAGTGATGACGCAGAGAGGCACTGAATGAGGTAAGAGGCGTGTGATGACGCAAAAGCCTCGGTGCTGGAAGCCGGGACTTCTGATGTCGTCTGGGCTCTGGGCCCGCCTTCTGGGGACCGGCTCAGGGTCCCCCGCAGCCTCACCCCCGGGTGCTCGCGTTCCGCTTGGCTTCTCCGGTCCCCAGGGGTTTCTGTAAGGCTTGCGCTCCTGCCCACGCGCCGCGGTTGGCATCTAAAAATGGCTTGTCATGAGTTTAAGGAGTTGCAAAGGATGGAATTTCCCGCTTGTTGTCAAAGTGGCTATTTTAAGATAAGTTTCACTACCATCTGAATTGTGCCCCATGGGATCTAAATAAGATGGTGAGATGATACCCACCGTCAGCCATTAAAAATGTATGTATGAATGAGCTCCTTATAGTCAGACATCCTAAGGTTTGTTTTTGCTCTTGAATTCGTATTTTCCTTCTTCTCCTTTACAATTATATCTAAATGTTACATACGTTATTTTATTAATCGTCCTATTGTACTTATGGAAGGAGCTCTGGTAGCATAGTGCCTAAGGCATTTGACTGCTAACCAGAAGGCTGGCGGTTCATGCCCACCAGCCACTCCTCAGAAGGAAGATGGGGCAATCTATGTCCATAAAGATTGACCACCTCGGAAACCCAACGGGGTTTGCTAGGAGTTGGAATCTACTGGATGGCAGTGGGTTATTGTACTTACATACAACATAAATATGTTTGTAAGTCACAATGGACACTTTTTTAATTTCTTGTGACAGCAACCCAAACCCACTGCCATGAGTTGATTCCGACTCATAGTGACCCTCTAGGACATAGTAGAACTGCCCTATAGGATTTCCAAGGCTGTCAATCTTTACAGACGCAGACTGTCTCATCTTTTTTGGGGGGAGTGGCTAGTGGGTTCCAACCAGCGACCTTTTGGTTAGCAGCCCAGTGCTGTAACCACTGCACAACCAGAGCTCCCTTCTTATGATGTGACAGGTGAAAAAAAATTTTTTTTAATTAGGGTTACTATCCAACTATAGGGACCCAACTGAAGAGACAAAAGCACCATCAATGTTTTATGTTTTTTTAATGCATCAAATGAAATTTTGTATGGGTGTATCACCTTTTTAATATGTTTTTATTTACATAGAGTAAAATGGATGTGTGTCTGTGCACATGCACCTACGTGCATGCAGAGTTATGTGAGTTTGAACATGTGTTAGATTCAAGCATTCATTACCACAATCAGGATACACAGTAGTTCCATCATCCCTCCAAATGCTTCCCTTGTGTAGTGAAATCTTCCCCCAACACCTGACCTCTGGCAGTCATCGTGCCGTTCTCAGTCCCTACAGTGTGTCCTGTCTAGAATGGCATGTGAATGGATCACACAGTACGTAGCCTTTTTGAAACTGGCTTTCATTCATGTCTGAGATTCACTTGTGTCAGAGCGTGTATCAGTACTTCATTCCTTTTGATGACCAAAAATATTCCACAGCGTCATGTTCCCCCTCAGTTAAGGAGTTCTGGTAGTGCAGTGCTTAAGTGCTCAGCGGCTAACTGAAAGGCAGCCATTCGAACCCACCAGCTGCTCTGCAGGAGGGAAGACCTAGTGATCTGCTCCCTGAAGATTGACAGCCTTGGAGACCCGGTAGGCAGTTCCACTCTGTCCTCTAGGGGCGCTGTGAGTCAGAATCGAGTCCACGGCAGTGGGTGTGGTTTGGGCTCTGCTTCCCTGAAGATTGACAGCCTTGGAGACCCTGTGGGGCAGTTCCACTCTGTCCTCTAGGGGCGCTGTGGGTCAGAATGGACGCCAGGCAGTGGGTGTGGTTTGTGGATGCATTTGGATTATGCCCACTCTGGCGATTACGAGTGCTGCTGCTGTGAACAGTCGTGTGTGGGTTTTTGTGAGCATAAGGTGTTGTGTTCTTGGGTGCGTATCTAGGGTGGGAGTGCTGAGCCAAAGGGTAACGCTGTGCTTGGCTCCCGGAGGCGCTGCCCCGTTTGTAGCGCGTCATCACACACGCCCACCAGCAGGGTACAGATTGTCCCATGCTTTGCATACTCGCCAGCACCCTGGCACTTTCAGTGTTTGAAAAATGTCAGTCATTCTGAAAGGTACATAATGGTTTCTCTTTGTGGTTTTTATTTGCATGGAAATGCATCTCTTACTCGTAATGATACCGGAGATGCCCTCCCACCAGGATCCATGGTTCCTTTTTGCTGTCTTGAGATCAGGTTTATCATCAATTCTCTTGTTTTGTAGCTGTAGCACGGAACGGACTTGTTGACATCAGTAAGTAGCTGGGAGTGGAGGGACTGTCTCGATGCATTGTCCCTCAATTCTTTAAACTCTTTCTGAACAGTGGACAGAGATCACATGGTGATCTGTCATCAGAAGTATTTGGAATGATCTCTCAGCTGACAAGGCCATCTGACTCCTCTTCTTATTGGTACTTAGCGATGAAGTGGAAACCACCTGACTTGCCGAAGGATTCGTTACCCAATCTTTAGATCTGTTCTCAAAACCAGTATCTGGGAGTGTCCCTGTGGTGGGTACTGGAGGGTGGAGAGGGCTCGCTGCCTGCTGCAGAGTGCGTGAAGGGCCTCGAGAAGGGGCTGGGGGGCACCCCTCTGTCCTGGGCTTGTTCCTGGGGAGCTCCCAAGGCCAAATGCTCCTGCCTGAGTCACGTTCTGTGAGGTGGTTCATTGGCACCCCCAGTGCCAGTTGCCCTTTGAAAGCTGAGCCCAGTGTTCCCTGAATCGAGTTACTCAATAGCTGCTGCAAGGGCTTTCTGTAAGGAGCTCTGGTGGCGCAGTGGTTAAAGCATTTGATCATTAATGAGAAGGTCAGCAGCTTGCTTCTTGGGAGAAAGATGAGGCAGTCAGCCTGTGAAAGATGACAGCCTCGGAAACCCTGTGGGCAGTTCCGCTCTGCCCTCTAGGGCCGCCATGAGTTGGAATCCAGATGGCAGTGGGTTCTGGGAAGGGTTTTTGGCTCCCTGCGTGTGAGCCACGTCACAGGCGCTTTGAGCTTCTGCACTCAGTGCTACGTGCTCGTAAAGAAAAGAGACCGTCTCCATGAACATGCCACTCCGTGTGGCCAGGGGAGTGCCAGCCGGGAGAGGAGCCTTTGCCCTCCATGTGGTTCATCTGTGAACATCTTGCTCCTGAGCGCCCTTCTAAGGTTTTAGTTGGTTTGTTTTGGGTACAGCCTTGGTCCTTAAACCTAGCCAGCTCCTTCATCTTGGGCAGTGAGAGGAATCTGCCGTCTGTCCCTGTGGACCGACGGGCTGTGTGGACCCTGGGGGGGTACTTTGTCAGTCTCCGCTGTGGCCTCCACCCAAGGAACTTTCAAGAGTGATTTCGACTCTGAGGCCTTATTGTCATGTTCTCCCTTTAGACTCCCCCTAACTACGGTGTGACCTCGCTACTTAGTATTTTTCTTTAGATCCACTCACTTTTTTTACTTGAAGAATTTTGTTTTAAAAATAAAGCAGTTGTATCTGTGAAATTATGAGTCTGATGAGCAATTTACATATTTCCAGTATCTGTGAAAACAAACCCGTAACTGTTGAAGTGTGAAGATGGTCGCCCAGGTGCCACTAGCACTGCCCTGTCCGCAGGGGGCCCTGCGCTGTCCGGTTGTCTGTCCTGCACCTCGTGGCCCCCTGCCCTTGGACTAAGTGGCTTTGGCAGAGGCTTGCTTCCAGCCATGCTCCTCCAGGGAGCTTCCCGATCGCTCCTGCTTGCTCAGTTTTCTGTCCCAGCACTCCTCGAGCACCATCCGTACCCCGGTTGATACTGGAATGTCCTAGGATGCTAGGAGTGCGCACCCCAGCTGCCTGGCGTGTTCTGGACCCTGGAGTAAGCCGGAGTCAAGGTTACATACGCCCTCCGCTTCAGTTTGCTCGCTGGGACCTTCATCCTTTAAACGGGTATTTGTCACGTGCTCAGTACGCTTAGGCACTGGGCTGAAGTGGTGGACCAGCCAGACCTCGCCCCTCCTCTCAGGCAGCTTTACAGTTCTGTCACGTAGCAGCTGAGGGGTCCTGGGTGAGTCCCCAAACCTGGGCCATGTCACATAGCCCCTCCTGAGCCCCACCTTCCCTCCTCCTCCACGGAGGAGGGGCACCCGTGTGCAGACTCCTTGTACGGCATCTCCCCTAAGGTCTGAACGGATGGGAGCAATCTAACACCTGCTTCTCTGGGTCAGCCGGAGTCCACAGGATGTCCACGTTCAAGGTCCCTGCCCTGGAGCTATCCAACCCACGCACTGGTCCGAGTCTCCCGGATCCCACACGCAGTCGTGTAGGGGCGCGGGGCTGAAGTGTAAGTCTGTCCCAAGGTCCACCCCGTGCTTAACTCGGGATGAAGGCCCCCTTCCCCTAGAGCTGGGGGGAAATCCCAGCCGCCTCGGGGTCGGGCTGCTGGGCATTTCCGCAGGCGGCCACTGGGGGGCGAACTGCGCACGCGCGTGTTCACGGAGGCTTGGGCTCGGAGAGGTGCTGCCCAATCACCCCCTTGTTATCCAGGGAGTGGGTTTTCAATTAGGGGCTGATATCTGGAGACCACATCCTGGCTTTGGGGACCTGTAACCCTAAGAAGTTTGTCTTTTATGCGTGTGTCTCGACGTTGTGTTTCTGGGAAATGTTGCCTTAATCTTCAGACTTTCAAAGCGGTCAGTAACCCTCTCCAAGCCCCTGTTGTTGTTATGTGCCGTGGAATGAGATCCGACTCCTCCTTGGGTTTCCGAGGCAGTATCTCTACGGAAGTGCATTGCCCCATCTTCCCTCGGAGGAGTGGCTGGTGGGTTTGAACTGCCTGCCTTCTGGTTAGCAGCCAAGTGCCTTAAGTGCTACGCTACCAGAACTCCTACCAAGCCCCCAAGAGGAGGTTGAAATAAAAACCAGCTTCCTGCAGGGTTTAGAGCAAACAGCGAGCTGCTGTGTGTGTTCGCTGCCCTGCCCCTCTGGCGGGCTGATGGCCTCGGGCAGTTCCGGAACCGTCTCCCTGCCACGACGCGAATAACAGTCCCTGGTCCCGGAAGCCCCGGGAAGGCCTGCGAGGATGACGCAGAAAGGGTGTCCGGGCATTCCCCGTGGAGTCTGGGACTGTGGAGGGCACGGATGCCGAGCCTCCAGCAAGCCTTGCTTAGATCCCTGCTGTGCACAGAGCTCTTGCTGGGCACTGCGGCCTCAGGCTCTGAGATGGCTGTGTCGAGGC
>NW_006921635.1:998970-1003436 GCF_000298275.1 Orycteropus afer afer
TTGGGCAATCCTACTTCCGTAGTGATACTGCCTCGGAAACCCAAGGAGGGGTCGCTATGAGTCGGGGTCGACTCGATGGCACAGAACAACAACAACAACAACAACATGCCTATGTGTCAGGAGCACTGCTGGCATAGTGCCTAAGGCATTTGACTGCTGACCAGAGGGCTGGGGGTTCAAACCCACCAGCCCCTCCCTGGAAGGAAGGTTGGGCAATCTACTTCCCTAGTGATTCCACCTCGGAAACCCAAGGAGGGGTCGCTGTGAGTCGGGGCCGACTCCACGGGAGTGAGTTTATTTTTTTTTAAATGTGTGTGTGTCCGGCTCTGCAGACGTGGTAGGAGCTGTCCTGGGGCGGAGACCCGGGAAGGAGTCCTGGGCCCGCGATTTCTGAGGAAGTGCTTCCGGGACGGAGTGGAGGGCGCCGCCAGGGGGCGCTGCGGCGTGCGCGCTGCCTGAGGCAGCCTGCACCTGGGCGCCCGGGGCTGCTGTAACACCCGGGCACAGGTGGGCGGCTGTCGCCAGCAGACGGTTTCTCACAGTTTCGGAGGCTGGGGTCTGGTTCGGGGCGCCGGCTCCGCGGGAAGGTTCAGGTCTCTCTTCAGCGGCTTCCCTTGGCTCCTGGGTGATGTTCCGGTGGCGCCCACCGTCCGGCGTCCAGTTTTCCGGCTGCTCGCTTAGTGACCTGTTCTCTTATATCTGGAAAGGGATTGACTCAGCACAGGCCCTGCGCTAAGACTGCCGGTTACCCTAACAAAGACAGCTCACCCCCCAGACGGGGTTATCCACTGCAGGTTTAAGATTTGGGGACCCAATTCAGTCCTTAACTAAGTTCCAGCCTTTAGGCCCCCAGGTCCATGTTCTTGCCACGTGCACATAGGGAACCGCCCCCCATCTTGGCTGAGGGCTCCACCGGAAGGGATCAGGGCTCCAGGAGCCCCAGGGCGGCTCTCCCAGGAAGGCCCGTGGGGGCTGGGCTTTGGGCACCACAGCAGGGGTCGAGAAGGGACACAGAAACGGTCAAAAGGGGTTGATTGGGACTGGGGTCAGAAAGGCAGTGGACACAGCAGGGAGCTCCCTGTCCTGTGGGTTTATGCTCTGAGGGGAGGCGCTACAGTGACCAGGTAGTGAATCGGTCAGATTAGTCTCCACAGAGACGGGGCCAGGAAGACATCAGAGCAGGTGACATGATGGCGAGGAGCTGGGGGCGGGGAGGCTACTTAGATGAGTGTGTTTCTAGACGTTTCCTCTGAGAAGGTGCCATTTACCCTGCTTCATGAAGGGTTTCAAAGAGCCAAGAAAAGAGCCTTTCCAGAAGGGGGATGGACCTGCAAAGGCCAGGAAGTAGCACACGCAGAACAGAAATGAGGACGGGAGTCCTGGGCAGAGTGAGCTGGGGGAGGGGGGGAGCTGGGGCGGGGGAGTTGGGCGGGGCCTTGTCGCCTGGGCTTGGATTTTCGGTACTAAGGAAAACCACTGGAGGGTGGGAGTGGCCCCCATCTGATCTATATAGTTTCAGCATCTTTGTTTTTGTTGTGGGGGGGATAGTTTAGGGGCAGGCACACACTTAGGATGTGTGTGCAAATATGTATTTGTTGAATACATTAAAAAAATTGGAGAGTGAGTGGGGCTGGGAGTGTGATTTGCAGGAGGATAGAACTAGGTCCATCTGCCCCTCTGCGCCCCAAGTCTGGTCTCCTGGGTTCAGGTCTAAGAGCTTAGCCCAGGGTCCACCAGGGGCAGGGAGTGCAGGCTTCGACCACCAGGGGGCACTGTGACTCCACCACTGCGGGGCAGCGGGGGCACAGGGTGGAAGGGCCTAAGTGCTGGCCCCGGCCTCACTGGTGTTCAGAGGAACTAGGCAACATCTGCTTCTTGGGTCTCTGGATAGATTCAAAGGACAAATAAAAATCTGACAACCAGGGCTGCCCAGTCTGCTGTGTTACATGTGTATCTGATAGCTTAACGATGCGCAGGAATAGACGTGTGGAGTTACAGGGTCTGTCAAACTGTTCATTCACAAGGCTGAGGAGGGAAGGGTTTGGTAACGGGAAGTGATTAGGAGGCCGTCTGTCTTCTCTTGCTCTGGCCTGGGCAGCAGGGCTCCTGCATGGTACAGTCCCCGTCTTCCACAGAGTGACCCCCAGGCCTGCTTTCTGGTCCTCAGGGCAGTGTGGGCCTGAGGACATATGGAGCAAGGATGGACCTAGTTCAAACACTCTCCGTGCCCGGAGGATATGAAGTCTAAGGTGTTGGCTGCTCCCCGCTCAGGTGGCCCGTGCTGGGCCTTGGTGTTTCTGCCCTCCTCTCCACGGACACCTCCCTGGACTGCCGTTCGTGTTTACTGAGCAGTTGCTATGTGCTGGCCACCGTTTCAGCCCTTGGTGTGTTGTCATTTCATCCTCATGATAACCCAGGTAAGTTCCATCCTCATCACCCTTCTTCTACAGATGAGGAAACCTCGGCCCAGAGAGGTAAAGTAATTGTCCAAGGCCTTATGGCTACTTAGTGTCGGAGTCTGGATTTGAACCTTGGCTGCCTGGTCCAGGGACAGGCACGTCACCATGACTCTCCAGATCTTTACATTGTTAGCTGACCTTTCATTGCTGTTGCTGGCAACCAAAGACTCCTACCTTCTTGTACCCCATGTGAAATCACACTTGGGACCCCAGTGGCAAGGAGTACCCTTTCCAGTCGGCACACATGGGTCCTGACATGGTGTATCTGAGAAGCCAGTTGCAAGGCTCATTTCCCTGAAGCCCAGACCCCAGCTCCACCTGGTCAGAGGCTAGACATGCCAGGCACGTTACGCCCAGCCGCTCCGGCAAGGCCCCTGGTGGGGAACACGTGTAGGCTCATTCCAGAGAGGTTGGGAATGGGAGGGGAAGGCGATTGGATGAGAACAGACATTTCTAAAAATAGTGTTTGGCTCTTCGAAACCCACCACAAAACTCGAAGAGGGCAGGAGAGCTGGGCGCAAGCAGCCGGGAGCTTTGGTGCAGCCACTGGGAACGTGGCCACTGCTTCCTGGGGCTTTTGCTCTGACGTCCTCTCCTTGGTCATGGGAGCCAGGTCCTGGGGGTCTTTCCTGAGGGTGAGACTCCGGCCAGATGGGAGTGTCCTTGGAGTCGAGTCGTGACCGTCCCCTGGTGTCATGTCACATTTGCCATGAAGCCGTGCCATGGCAGGCCTGGCAGCATACTGATGTCCTGGGCAGGGGCAGAGGCCTTCGAGATAAGCTGTCTGTCTCCCGTGCTGAGGAACAGATGTTTGAGCCACATTGGCCGTGACGCGCATCTCTGCACATAAGATCTCATTTACCTCCTCAGCGTGCGTGACGAAATGGCACGTCCAGCCCCTGGGAAGACATCTCAGCAGATGGATTTGCACACGGCGCTGTGGAAGCCACTAAACTGATGGCCTGGCCTGCGGCGGTCTCTCGGAACTGGGCAGCACCTCTGGTCTCTGGGGCCTGCCTTCTGCTTCCTGACCCGGCCCATCTGTTCTGAGCCGCAGGAATTTCTTCCATCTCCAGGGGTAGGAATTCCCAGACCTGACGTTAGCATCTCTGGACCTGCGTCGGGATGTGCTGAGCCCCGAGGGCTCTCTGGCTGCGCAGTGGCAGCAGCTGGTTGAGGGAAGGACATTTTTCCCCCATGATATCAGCCTTGGCAATTGGCAGACAGCAGGCTGAGACGTGAGAACTGTGTGCTGAAGAGGCCTGGATTCCCCATGTTACTTCAGGCAAGTCCTTGACCTCTTCGTGTCTGTGCCCGCCTCTATCCATCGGGAATGCTATTCCCTGCCCCATATCTTTTCCAGGGTCCTCATGACGGTCATAAAGATACACGTTCAGGCTGAAAGTAGTTTGAAAAGACTTTCCAGTGTGTCACCAGGTACTCGTGTAACAAATGCTAACAGCCAGGACTCAGTTTATCTAAATACTTACAAGGTCTGTGAAGCTAAAGGCGCCCTGGTGGCATGGTGATTAAATGCTCAACTGCTAACCGAAAGGTTGGCAGTTCAAACCCACCAGCCACTCTGCAGGCAACAGGTGTCAGTCTGCTTCTGTAAAGACTTAAAACCAAAACCAAACTCACTGCCGTCTAGTTGGATCCGAGTCATAGTGACCTCTCCTTGAGTTTCCAAGGTGATATCACTATGGAAATAGATTGCTCAACCTTCAGAGGAGTGGCTGGTGGGTTTGAACTGCCAGCCTTCTGGTTAGCAGTCAAATGCCTTAGGCACTACGCCACCAGAGCTCCTCTGTAAAGGCTTACAGTCTTGGAAACCCTATGGGGCACTTGTACTCTGTTCTCTAGGGTTGCTCTGAGTCAGACTCTCCTCGATGGCACACATCAAGCTAAGCTGTAATACTGTGTGTTACCAGGAGGTGCCACTGTCAGACACATCACAGGCATTCTCGCCCAACTGAACCATTTCATGGATAGCCTGCCGTGGACAAC
>NW_006921635.1:1004981-1008159 GCF_000298275.1 Orycteropus afer afer
AAAAAATGTAAACATCTCTTACTGTGCAGGGAGGGGAGGAGACTGGATTAGGGTTGGGGATGGTACATGGGGAGTGAAACTAAATTTACACATAATGTTGAATGTAAAACAAGCTCTTAAAATAAAAAATAAAAAAATGTGAACATCTCCTGATTTTCATTATTAGCATTGAGCTTCAGTTAGACATGTATGATCTGAGCCCAGCAAAGCATGTCCTGGGTAGGGCTTGGTTTGCTGGCACAAAAAGGGTGTGGGGGCGTCACCTTCCTCTGACCTCCCCTGACTCTCAAGGGGGAGTCAGAACCAGCGACAGCAGCGGGCTGATTTCTGTGAGGTCAGACATGCTGCCACCCTCCAACGCTTTGACCAGTTCTGACACCTACTGCCCCTCCCACGGCACTCTGTGCTTGTCTGCTGGGGTTGATAATTCATTGTAATGGCCGCACGGAACTCGCGGGCAGTACTCAGGAATATGGGGTTTATCAGGGACGTAACAGGTTACAGTTCAGGTTCGGCAGTGCTCAGGATTCAATTACTCCGTCAGGACACCCTCCCCTTGGCCATGCCCACAGGCACGCCTCTCCTTGGCCCTTGGCTCTCCGGCCTGGCCTCTGCCCTGCTCCAGCAAGTGTTACAAAGCTCTGTTATCTCCGCTGGTAAGTGCACCCCACTGCCAGCAAGCCTCCCGCCTGGAGGCACTCAGGGGCCTCCTCTGTGGGCTGGCCAGCCCGCCCTTCTGTCTCGGGCCACTGTCTCGGTTCTGCCGCTTCGGTCGCTGCGTCTTTCCGCCATCTCAGTGCAGGGGTCTCGGGTCCAAGGATGTGCTGTCCTCTGCCTTCTCTGCCTCTGTGAGCCTAGAGAGAGGGCAAAACCGACCAACCCCCACGTTAGGCTTCTGTGCATTGTGTGTGCACGGTCTCACCCCCGCTAAGGTGCTCCGTACCTTATTAACAAGCTGTCCAACCCCCGGGCGGGCCACAAGCATCTCACGTTTGTGTAGTTGCACTCCGCCAGCTGGCGGGAGTCATAAAGACCATGGCTAGAAGGGCCAGCGCAGGTGATTCATTGCACCCCAGCAGGATTTGGAGCAGTATTGGCCTTTGCTTGTTGGCTGTGCAATTTAAAGTTATATCCGTGTCCATGACTGTATCTGCCTCCACCTTCCTGGGTGCATGTGGGGAGTGGCCCTCATCAGGCTAACTACCTTGACGTGTTTATCCCACATACAAATGGGGTTCAACAGATCACCCGTTGCCGACAAGCCAGTTCTGACTCCTGGTGACCCGGTGTGTTACAGAGCAGCTCTGCGCCATAGGGAATTGTCATGTTAGAATGGATTTGTGGTACACTGTAGGAGAAGGTACCCCAAGGCTTAGGGGAACTGTCATATTAGAGTGGCTGTGTCATCTTTATGGAAGCTGGTCACCAGGCCTGCCTTCTGTGGCACAGCTGGGTGGGTTCACACTGCCAGCCCCTAGATTAGTAGTTGAGCACAAACTGCCACCCAGATCACATGTTGGTGTTTATACATGGTAATGCCTAAGGCTTTTAAGATCAGACAGAACGGGGCTCCCATCCTAGCTCTGCTAACTCCTACCTGTGTGACCTTGGACAAGTCACTTAACCTCTCTGAGCCTCAGACTCTTCATCTCTAACAATGTTTATAGTCATCAGTGCTGTGTACCTTTCATCTTCTGGGCACATGGCAAGTGTGCACTTCCACAGGGGACTGTGGGAGCTGTGAACTTTTCAGGCCAGGTGAACCCAGGCTGCCCACGGAGACATCAGTCTGCAAGTTGGAGAGAGGTCGACATCGATTTGCCTCGGTAGCCTGTTGAAAGGAGTTGGTACCAGACACAGCCACATGCCATGGGAGAGGAAGTCACCACACACCTGTGAACAGGTGTGAAGTTTCCCGTTCAGGCTCCACCTGCTTTGATGCCGACGCCAGGAACTGTGGAGAAGCCCACCAGGAAGCTGTAGGAGGATGCGTGTGTCTTCCAAGTGCCTTTTTCTACCTTGCCTTATGTCTTTCCCTGTAGGGATCGTGCAAAGAGGAATTAGCTCCACTTGACAGATAACGAAACAGGCACAGAGAGGTTGAGTGAGCTGTCGAAGGCTGCACAGCTAGGTAGTGAGGCAGCTGGGATACAGACTTGGGTCTTCTGCTGCCAGATCTCAAGTATGTCCCCTGTGTTGGTCTCGTGATATTCTGGTGACCAAGAGGAAAAATACCAATTGGTGGTTTATTTCTGGGTCCTTTCCCTTCTCACTCGGGTCTCTGGAGACCCCACAGCCTGGACAGTCTTTGATTTCTTTTTCCAGTTTGAATGAGTTTTGCTTCATTTGCCAAGACCAGGCTTGGTGTGTGCAGACACTGCTGAGCACTCTGCGTGCGTTGCCTCGTTTCATGCTCACAGCGGGCCCGAGAGACGGTTGCTATCCTTAGCTCCATTTTACAGATGAGACCACTGAGGCTGAGCCAAGGGTGATGTAGCTACTGGCTGCTGGTAGGGGGAGGCTTTGAGAAAGTGACTAAGTGCCCAGCTCTGGGGCAGAAGAGGGCGCCTGTGCAGATAGAGTCAGTGGGCCCCAGTTAGCCTTTCCCCGGGGACAGTCGGCAGGAAGCCACCCTGCAGTGTCTCTGGCCGTGACCTCGTGGCAGTTCAGACTCGACTCATGCAGGCTTGCATGGAGTCGTCACCCAGGGACGAAATGGTCTTGGACCAGGCCAGAGGCTGCAAACTAGTGGCTCGTATGCTGTTTAAAGGGAAAAAAAGAAATCTGAATTAGTGGCCAGTGTTTAAAAATGAAGCGTTTCCAATAAAAATCTGCATTTCAGCTCCTCCTGTGGCAGCTCGGAGTCTCACTGCGGCCCAGCCATGCAGCCTGGTGGCTGGGGCTCTGGAAAGGGGCACAGATCTTCTGGGTCACCACACAGGCCGGCCACCCTCAGTGGATGCTGCTGCACCCTGGGGGCCTTGGAGCTGGCGGCCTGGACTGATGTGAACCCTTCATACAGGCACCTTCTAGAAGCCAGGCTGAGGGTGGTCTGTGACACAGGAACGGGCACAGGACCCCTCAGCATGCGTGTACCCCCCTCTGGCAGCCCACAGCCGAGAACCCCTCTGCTCACTCAGCTGCCACTTGGGAGCAGTCTCTTGGGGGCCTCAGCTTT
>NW_006921635.1:1008929-1020827 GCF_000298275.1 Orycteropus afer afer
GTAAAAATTGGAATGCTGCGTCGACAAGGCAAGGCATGCCAGAGATTGCTGGCGACCACCGGAAACTAGGAGAAGGGCAGGGGAGGACTCTTCCTGGGGCTCCCCGCGCTGGCTGGCTCCCGGTCCCCTTGACACCCCTGCTCGGCACGGCCACATCTCTGTCCACAGTTGCCTTCATTGCAATTTCTCACACCCCAGGCTCAAATTCTGTTGCCTGCTTGATGAACGTAGCCATCTTGGCTCACCCCTCCACCCACTCATGGAGCCCACATCACAGTCAGGAGCCAGGGCCCAGACAGGTCAAGCTGCTCACGTGAGGGGACTGTGCATGATGGGGCTGGGTCCCCAGCGCCCCCCACCCCACACTGACAGGGCTCCACCTCTCCCTGCTGCCGCCACCCCAGACCTCAGTGTCCTCATCTGTACAGCAAAACAGAGGGATGATGCTACCAAAGGTTGATGGGAACATTTCTCTCCTTCTGAGCCCCTGATGGGCTGGAGACCACAGACAGCGCTGCTTTTCACATCTCGTCCTCTTCTCTTGCCAATCTCAGACCGCTGGTCCTGGTCTCATCTGTGAGTGGTTGCAGTGCCTACGTCTTTAAGCTGCACACACACATCCGTTTTCTCCACATCAACAGCCGTGCGGTGTTTCTAGACTCCTCTCCACCACATCAAGGCTTGTCGCGTCCAAGTACCCACCAGAGCTCCTTCCCTCTGTCGCCCTCAGCACTGTGGACATTCTGAGCAGGGCTGCTGTCCGTGGGGCTTGTCTCTGCATGGCCGGATGGTGAGCAGCGTCCCTGGTCTGTGCCCGTCAGATGCCAGTAGGAACCCCCCCGGATGTGACAACCAGAATGTCTGTAGGCATTGCCGCCTGTCCCTGGGAGCACGTTGCCCCTGGTTGAGATCACTGGTGGCAGGTGGAGTGCCACTGCAGCGTGTGGCTGGAGCAAGAGGGCCTTGGAAAGTGTGCATTCACCTGCCCCGAGGTGTCAGGTCTTCCACAGAGTAATCACATGGCCCTGAATTCTGGTTGTTCCTTTCCAAACCATTGCAGAACCGCCCAGAACCCGTTGGGAATGCTTCTTCTCTTCTTTCCTTTTTTTTCCATGGTGTGCGGAACACACACCGCCTCGTCAGTTTCTGCACGGCCTGCTCAGTGGCGTCTGCGCCAGTCCTCGAGTTGCACACCCTCGTCACCCTCCTTTTCTGAGTTGCTCTTCCCCTGCTGACATCACCTCACTGTCCCCTGAGGTTCCCATCTAACCTTGCAAGTTGTTGACACTTTGATCCCATTGGCATAGTCCCCCATACAGTGTGATAAAAACGCTGGGAGTCATTCCAACTCAGTAACCCTTGAGGCGGACCTCTTTTTGTTTGTTTGCTTGCTTTTGACCATTTAAGCTACACTGTACCTTGGTTTTAAGAAGACATCACGGGATATTTTTGGTTTAAGGGTTAGCGATTATCGCCGGGCAGTAGTTTCAGGGTCATCTCACTTCCACGGCTCTAGGAAGTCTGGAGTCCCGCAGAATTTGAAATCCTGTTCTGTGTCCCCTCCCTCCACCCCCAACAGGATTCTCGTGAGGAATCTTTGGTCAGAATCAGCACCAGCAGCCAGGCGCCTTCAGTTCTGGTGCCACGGCGAAGGAGGCAGTTGTTCACGGAGGCAGTTCCCACACGTGCGTCTCCTCCGATTCCCGACTGTCCTTCCTCTGATGCTGCAGACAATAGGAGAGCCATCACTGTTCCTTGGGTGACCATTGTAAGCATGTAAGACCCTAGGTGCCGCACAGTGACGTAGGAGGTAGAGCAGAAGCGCTGAACGTGTCATTAGGCCAGTTAACTGGGATGTCCCATGAAACCATGACCCTAAAGCTCCAAACCAAGGAACCAAATCATACGAGGTGGTTTTGGTTCTCCAGGGCTGCTCCGAAAAGTACCACAGATGTATGGTCCGAACAAACAGGAGCTTATTCGCTCACAGTTTCGGAGGCTAGAAGCCTCAGTTCAGAGTGCCAGCTTTAGGGGCTGGGGGAAAGGCCCTTGACTTGGGGCCTCAGCGCTGCCTCTTGCTCCCAGCCCACTGAAGCTGGAGGCGTCTTTTAACTCATCTGCTGGCTGCTGAGGCTGCCAAACCCAAGGTTGACAAATAAAATGGCACAATCCCCAAGTTATTAAACAACATGACAGGCCACTAGTTCAAGTCTATTAACAGTCCCAAGATCGGCAGACAATACGGCAGGCCATTGAGACGAAGACTCAGCCAAATACAGGGCCCAGGCCTGCCAAAAAGCTGCAGAGACCCTTCTCAAAGGTGCTGCTTAAATACTGGATGCAACCACACCTCTCAGGCAGCTACTCAGCT
Source organism: Orycteropus afer afer (assembly GCF_000298275.1). NCBI lineage: Eukaryota > Metazoa > Chordata > Mammalia > Tubulidentata > Orycteropodidae > Orycteropus > Orycteropus afer. Next base: position 1,011,301 of record NW_006921635.1, read on the forward strand.
GTTCCAGTAGAGTCCACCACGGACCTGGTTACCACTCTCATCATGGGGAATAACTACATCCCGCTGCCAGCCAAGTGGACGCACAACCGCCACAGCAGTGCTGGGGTGTAATAAGCAGCCCTGCAGCTACTCTCTTCTTTTGTTCGTTCGTTTTTCGTTGTTGTGGAGGCACCTGTCACAGCTTTGGCCAGTTCAGCTTTCTGTTGTTCGTGCTGTGGGTTTGGCTCCAGCTCGCGGTGGCCCTGTGTACAGCGTAACGGAACACTGCCCCATCCCGTGCCACCGCCACAGTCCTCGCTGTGCTTGGGCTCAGTGTGGCAGCCACTGTGTGAACCCAGCTCGCGGACAGTCTTCCCTCTTCCTCACAGACCCTCCACTTTACCAAGCCTGGTGTCTTTCTGCAGGGCCTGGCCCCTTCTGACCCATGACCAGAGTAGATGAGATGAAGTCCGGCCATTCTCGCTTAGAAAGAGCATTCCAGCTGCACTTCTTCCAGGATAGACGTGTTCGTCTTTCTGGCAGCCCACGATGCTGTTAGTCTTCTTCACCACCACCACAGTTCAAAGTCCTCAACTCTTCTCTGGTCTTCCTTATTCATTATTGTCCAGATTTCACATGCATGTGAGGAGACTGAAAATACCTGTCTTGGGTCAGTCACACCTTAGTCTTCAAAGGGACATCTTTGCTTGTTAAAACTTTAAAGGGGTCTTTTCTTGGCAGTTGATTGTGGATCCAAGTAAAATGAAATCCTTGACAACTTCTATCTTTTTTCTTGGTGGTTGATTGTGGATCCAAGTAAAATGAAATCCTTGACAACTTCTATCTTTTTTCCGTGTATCGTAATGTTTCTTATTGGTCCAGTTGTGAGGATTTTCATTTTCTTTATGTTGAGGTGTAATTCATACTGAAGACTATAGTCCTTGATCTTCATCAGTAAGTGCTTCAAGGTACCTTCATTGTCCACAAGCAGGAGGGTGTCGTCTGCACATCACAGGTTGTTAATGGTTCTTTCTCCAATCCTGACGCTCCTTTCTTCATACAGTCCGGCTTCTCAGGTAATTTACCCAGCATACATATTGATAAATATGATGAGAGGATACAGGCTTGACACACATCCTTCGTGATTTTAAACCATGCAGTATCCCCTTGTTTTTTTAGAGTGACAGCTTCTTCTTGGTCTATATGTAGGTTCCCCATGAGGACAATTAAGGGTTCTGGAATTCCCATTCTTCACATTGTTACCCATAAGTTGTTAGGATCCACACAGTTGAATTCACCTTTTTACAGGCATCCTGTTTATTGATGGAAATAACAGTAATTAGTTGTGCAGCTCTACTGTGGTAGGTAAGGCTGTGTGTGAACTTGGCTGGGCCTGGTTTTGAGTGGGTGGGCAGCCGGATGCAGTTATTCCCCATAATGGGACTGGTCATCACCTCCATGGGTGGAATCTACTGTGAGCATTTGGGTACCTGCCTTAGGGATGTGGTCTGCTTCTAGCACGTAACAAAAAGCTTTGAGGACGGTCCCTAGCTTTTGGCACATCTGGACCTGCATTTGGCCAAGACTTCATCTCAGGTGCCTGCCATGTTGTCTCCCAATCTTGGGACTTCAGTGGAATTGAAATAGTGGCCTGCCATGTTGCTTTATAATTTTGAGACCGTGCCATTTTACTTGTCAACTTTGGTCAGCCTCAGAAGCCAGCAGATGTCTGAGTTAAGAGAAGCCTCCAGCTTTAGTGGGCTGGGAGCAAGAGGCAGGGCTGAAGCCCAGGGTCAAGAAGGGGCCTTCACCTGGCCCCTAGAGCCTGGCACTTTGAACTTGGACTTCTAGCCTCCAAAGCTGTAAGAGAATAACTCCCTGTTTGGTCAAGTCATCCACTTGTGGTATTTTCTGTTAGAGTGGCACGAGAACCAAGACACCTACCCTTTACTCAGTGATACTTTTCCATCACCACTTACCCCCCTTCCTACCCCTGGTAACCACCAATAAACTTTAGTCTCTATATATTTGCCTTTTCTTGCCCTTTTATGTCATACACTGTTTGTCATTTTGTGATTGACTTATTTCACTCAGCATAACGTTTTCAGCCCCATCCATATCGCAGCATGCATCAAGACTGCGTGTCTCCTGCTGGCCGAGCAGTATTCCACTGTGTGGACAGACCACGTTTTGTTTATCATTTGATTGTTGGTGGGCATTTAGGTTGTTTCTGCCTGTTGGCTGTTGTGAATAGTGCTGCAGGGAGCATTGGTGTGGATGTCTCTTTGAGTCTCTGCTCTCCAGTCTCCTGGGTCTGTGCCTAGGAGCAGAATTGCTGGGTCACGTGGTGGTTGTCTTCTTAGGGTCTGAGGACCCTCCACACCGTTTTCCCTGACAGCTGCACCATTTTGCATTCCCACCAGCAATGGATAAGGGCTCCAGTTTCCCCACATCCTTGACCACAGTTGTTATGTATTTTTGTTTTTTCAAACCTTAGCCATCCTGAAGGGAGTGAAAGCGTATGTCATTGTGGCTCGATTTGCATCTCTCGGATGGCTTACGATGCTGCATGTCTTCCCATGTGTTTGATCCTGGATAGTGTGGGAAGGAAAACGTGGAACAAAATCCAAAAACTCAGTAATGATCAGAATCACTGGTCAGATGAAATGTGGTGAGACTCCCAATACTGTGGCCCTGGAATACATTCTGAGCCTGGAATGTATTTGGTGGACCCCAGAATGTCTTTTATTATTATTTTAAAAGCTTGTTTCCGATAAAACATAATGCGTACATTTAGTTTCATTCCCCATTCGCCGTGTCCAACCCTAACCCAGTCTCCTCCCCTCCCTACCCTCTGACCCTCCCCCTGTGCCCCTCACATTTATGCGCTCCTATTGGTCCTGCATTTCCTCAGTTTGAATGTTGGTCCTCTGGTGTCCCATGGTCCATTGCCCTAAGGGATGTATTGCCATAGAGTATGTGGGTGCGCCATCCTGGGTTGAGTGGTCTGCGTGTATATCTTGTTAACTGAGAGCCCGCCCCTGGGGGTGCGTTTTATTCCAGGCTCAGAATGTATTCCAAGGCCATAGTATTGGGAGTCTCACCACATTTCATCTGACCAGTGATTCTGGTCATTATTGAGTTTTTGGATTTTGTTCCACGTTTTCCCTCCCACCCTATCCAGGATCTCCAGATTTGATCCTCTCCTGAGTGGTTGGCATTGGTAGCCGGGCACCATCTAGTTCTTCTGGTCTCAAGGGCCATTGTGTCCTAGGGCTGATTGCTTCTAAATGCCCGCCCCTTTTTTGTTCTTCTTCACTTCCGGGGCTAGGAGACTGTTAGCTGTATCATAGATGGCCCCAGGATGTCTTTGGTAAATGTCTGTCCTGGTGCTTGCCCCTGTCCTGACTGGGTTATTTCTCTTTGGTTGTTAAGGTCGTGGGGTTTGTTTCTTCTCCTCCTAAGGGCCCAGGACCCCGCTGCACTCGGTTGGCCCTGACCCGTGGCACCCCGTGGGTCAGAGCAGAACTGTCCGGAGCGTTTTCAGGGGCGGATTTGTAAGGAGTTAAGTCATAAGGCCCTTCTTCTAAGGTGCCTTGGTCTGGCCTTGAACTCCCACCTTTCAGACAGCAGCCAAATGCGTTAATGATTTGTGCGCCCAGGGACTCCGAGGAGCTGTAGAAAGGGATTTCCTTCAGACCGCCCTTTGCTTGACCTCCCTGCCCCTTAACGGGATTAATTTCCTGAAAAAGAAAAATCAATACCCGTCCCCCGTGCACTCAATATTAAACTATTTTGCAGGACTTGAGCAGGCAGGCTGCTAATGGGTGGTAGGGTGATGTGGCCTCTGATTTTGGGGGTGGGGGTGGAGGTGGGAGGCTTGCCCTGCCGCTCCCTGCCCGCACACCAAGCTTTGTCATTGAGGAAGCCAGACAGACACACAGGCCCTCAGATACCATTTGTCTGCCCTCATTTGCAAGTGCTGAATGAAGTCGGCCTGCCCCCCGACAGGGCCAAAAGCAGCCGCTCCAAAGGCGCTATTTATGGGCCATTTTTGTCAGCATTACTTGCATATTATAATTAAGAGATAATGTCAGTGGAATAGAACATTGTCATCAGGTAATGGTCTCCCGCTGCTTCCAAAATGTCAAGGCAAAGTCACAGCATTTATCAAAAATAAATGTTGGTGGGAAGACGTGACGTTTGTTTTCACAGTGGGGACATCAATCCGGGGACAACAACATGACAGTGTCTTCATCCCTCTTTCCCTGGGTGACGGGTGCTGGAGGCTCTGTCTGAAGGAAGCAGGGTCCTGCTGGTGGGAGGGGCCGAGCTGGGGCCTGTGCGGCTGCTGGTCCAGGTGGCAGCACTTTGACGAAGTTGGCAGGAGGCTGGCGTGCCCAGGCATTGCCCAGATCAGCACATTCATTCTCCACCAATGCGCCATAGGTGGCTTGTGGGGGTGTCCTGGCCTCCGATTGGGCGGGGAGGTTTCTGCGGCCTGCCAGTTGGGTGGGGGGAGGGTAGGCGCGCTTGGCAGGGCCCCCTGGGGAGCTGCACTAAGGATGAGCGTCATGCCCTTGGACAGCCTGGGTTTCTGCATCGCCGCCCAGCAGGCAGGGACATCCTCAAGGGCAGCAGAGACAGCCAGCACCGTGGCTCCCGCGATGGGACTGTCCTCACCGCAGGGCGGCTTGGCCCCTCGGAGCAGCAGCCTTCTGGTCAGGGAGTGACCTTTCCTACATGCGCTGTGAAATTCCCGGCCCTAGGATAGAGCACCAGCTTGGAAAGGGGTCACCCTGGCTCAGGAGAACCTATTAAAAACCTCCTTGCAGCCCCACTCACTAGCCAGGCCTTTTCCCTTCTGGTACACTCGCCCCTGCTCCTGCCTACACTCAGTCACAATTTGGACAACTCCTCCAGGAAGCCTTCCCTGACCTCCTAAGCCTAGTGTCAGTGCCCTTCCCAGGTCTTTTCCTGCTTCCCCCAAGCTCATCGGAGCACGTCCCACGTGGTGTAGGTGCTCGGGCCTCCGTTTCCCTACTGGGCTGTAGGCTCCTTGAAGGCCTTGGCCCCCAGCTCTCACCCTGATCACACACTACGTGCTCAGTAAGTGCATGTGTGAACAGTTGCAGGAGGGAGTGGAGAGAACCTTTTATTTGCGTTAGTGTCCCTTGTCTGTTGCCAAACGATGCGGTGGAACAGATCACCCCAGGCATCAGTCACCTGAAACCGCAGGCGGTTATTGGCTCCTGAGTCTGCCGGTCAGTGCTGCAGGCTGGGCTTGGCTGAGGGGTTCTTCCGTCCCAGCTACGTCGGGGGTGGCTGGCTACTAGTTGATCTAGGATGGCTCAGCTGGGGCTGCTGGGCCAACTCTGCTCGGCTCCCTGTGTGTGGGCAGGGGCTGAAGTAGTGGCAGCAGGGTGAGGTGACAAGCAGACACATGAGGCCTGGGCTCAGAACCACACTGTCAACTTCTGCTGCACTGTAGTGGCCAAAGGCAGTCACACGGCCACTTCCGATGCACAGGGTGGGGAGGTGAGCACGATTGTAAGGACACAGAGCAGAGTGGGGGGCCACAGAGTGTAGCCTTGGGAGCCTCAATGAACCTACTAGAGAGTTCACGTCCGGTCCTTACGGCAGTACGTCGGGCACCTCAAGCGGTGTGTTGGTGGGCTGTTCCTGTGCTGAGGGTGACAGAGATGATAGTATGAGATCAGGCTGCTGGTTTGAATCCCAGCGCTGCCTGACTCACTGAGCCTCAGAGGAGAAAACGCTGTACAATGGGAGTAGTATCAGTATCTAAGGAGCTCTGGTGCCCTAGTCCCTAAGGCATTTGACTGCTAACAAGAAGGTTAGTGGTTCAAACCCACCAGCCACTCCGTGGGCAATCTACCTCCGTAAAGATTTACGGCCTTGGAAACCCAAAGGGGGTCGCGATGAGTCGTACTTGAATCGATGGCAGTGAGTTTGGTTTTTTTGGTTTTATTAGTATCTATTCATAGTGTGTGAGGCTTGAACAGTGAGGTGTAGATAAGGGCCTGGCCCATGGTGAGCAGTCCCTCCTAATGGCCACGTGGTGTTTTACACAAAGAGCTTGGCCAAGGGTCTGTGACTTGGACTTTGCCTCACCTCACTAAGGGTGAGTGTGTTGGGGCTATAGGATGATGCTGTGAACTGTGAACCCCGAAAGACAGTTGAGGTCCTAACCTGTATACCTGTGAATGTGACTTTGGAGGTAGGTGTTTTTCTTTGCAGCTGGTCTCAGTTAAGGAGAGGTCATAGGGGAGGGAGCAGGCTGGGTCCCGGTCCCTTCAGAACGGCCCTGTAGGAGGGCAGAAGAGATCCAGGGACAGAGCCGGGTGGGGTAGACACGCCTGGGAAGCAGCGTCTACAAGGGACTCCCAGGAGCCCCCAGCTGCTGGAAGCTGGACGGGACGAGGAGGGGTCTCTGCCTACAGCCTTTGGAGAGAGCCCGGCTCTGCTAGTATCCGGTTGGGCCGGCTAATCCTCAGACCTGTTTTTTTCTTTAGGGACCCACGCTTGTGTTTGTTAGGGCAGCCCTCGGAGATTAGGACCGGTGACCGCGTGTGATCACGAGTTTGTCCCCGCCGGCGCCCGGCGCAGGGCTCCCCGGGCTAGGGTTTGTCGGCAGCTGGGGCGCGGCGCCCCCTCTGGTGGCCTGGCGGTGCGGCAGCGCTCGGCTCGCAGGGACGGGTGGGCGGAGCGAGGCTTCCGGCGCAGATGTTCGGCTCCCTGATTCAGGGGCCGTCTCAGGCCGAGCTGTCGCCCTCTTACCGCCCTGCGAACAGTGTGGTTTTGGCCACCGCAGGAAGAGAGAAATGAGCTTGCAAAATAGAGGAACATTTGGTTCTGTGGGGCCGGGCCTGGAGAGGGAGAAGGTTTTGTGCTGAAGTGTGCAGCGAGCGCGGGGGCAGACTGAGAGGTTTCCTGCACTCAGCCGCCGGGAGGACTCGCTTTGCTGGGTCCAGATGGGCGCGGGGGAGGGGCAGCCCCCTCCGGGGGGCGAGAGGCGGGGCGGGGGCTCGTGAGTTTGCTGTTTTCAAGAGGCAGGAAGGAGGCTGAGACCACACTGGGAGTGAGGGCAGCAGACCCTGGGGCCACTTCCTTCTCGCCCAGAGGATCTGGGCCTCTAGGGGGTCAGTCAGAACTGGGGGAGGACTGAGCGGTCAGGTGTGGCCTCCCCAGGGCCACTTGGCTGGGATGTGAGGGAGGAGCCGGCGCTAACATGGCCAAAGCCAGGTGGCGTATTCCAGGTGTGACAGCGCTCACCTACAGGCTGCCCCCGGCCTGCTCTGTGTCTGGGGACAGAGGTGGGCGCTTGCCCACCCTGCAGGTCTAAAGGCCAGCGTTTTCGTTGTGAGCTGCTTTCAAGCTGGCCTGACCTCGGGACCCAAGGACAGCGGGACAGAACACCACCAGTGCCTGTGCTGTCCCCTCGGCCTTGGGTGGGTTGGTTGGACCATTGCGATGTGTAGGGCTTCCATTGGCTAGTTTTCAGTGGGGGCTTGGACCGTTCCAGTCTGTAGGGCTTCCATTGGGTAGTTTTCAGTGGGGGGTTGGACCGTCGCGGTCTGTAGGGCTTCCATTGGCTAGTTTTCAGTGGGGGGTTGGACCGTCGCGGTCTGTAGGGCTTCCATTGGCTAGTTTTCAGTGGGTGGCCAGGCCTTTCTTCCTAACCCAGCTTAGTCTGAAAGCTCTGCTGAAACCCGTTCTGCATCCTGGCACCCCTTGAGTCACCCATGTCATCTGGCTGGTGGCTGCGCAGGGGGTGCAATGACCAGGAATCGAACCCGGGTCTTCCAGACAAAGATTGACTAGGAAGAAGGACCTATGATCTACTGCCCAGAATCAGCCCGGGAACCGAATGGATCCCAGTGGTCTGTGCACCCAGCCACAGGGATGGTGCAGGATTGAGTAGGGTTTGGTCCCGTTGTGCACGGGGTCCCCAGGGGTCGGGGGCCAGCTTGACAGCAGCTAACAACAGCCTTACGAAGGGACAACGGATACTGGGCAGACACAACAGCCAGTGTTCAGTCCTGGCCTCTGGGACACGGAGGGAGACCCCTCAGGAGCTCGGTGGTCCTGGGTGAGGTCCCGGGGGCCCACGGCTGCAGCCTCCCCCTACCGCCTGCTCCTGGCAGGAGCCCTGCCCGGCTCTCGGCTCTTGGAAGCCTCCGGCTGATTTATTCCCAGTGCCTGGGCTGCCACTCGTGGGGGGGGGGGGTGCTTTGCAGCAGAACAATGAGTTACAGGGTCATTTATCTTGTTGGCGGCTCCTGATAAAAGGAGCAGCCGGAGCAGACAGGGCCTTTAACCAACATGATCAGGGCTGTTCATTTAGAAACCAGGAGACCTTGAAATGGGCTTTAATTGAAGGGGTTAGCAGCCAGGGGCTTGGCTGGGTTTGCTGGGAATGAAAGACACCCCACCCGACAACCCCACCGCTAGAAGGTCGAGGCCACGGCCAGGCCCAGTTTTGCATCTTGCCTGCTCCTCTGCCCAGTGGTTGCTTTTGGCTAGAGGTGTGGCCTCTCTGAGACTTTGTTCCCTTTTCTGTGAACTGGGGACGCATTAGTCAGCGCAGGCTCAGTTAGGTTGCAGTAACAACTGGCTCCAAATCTCAGTGGTTAAAAATGGTGAAAGCTGAGGTCACCCTACACCCCCTGGGGGCCAGCGGGGGGCTCTGTGCCGCTTGTCTTTACTCCGGGATGCACTAGCGAGCGTAGTCTGCAGTGCTGTCAGGCGTGGGCCGTTTGCACGTTAGTTGTTAGAGCTTCACGTCACTTCTGCTCACAGCTCTTTGGTCCCAGCAAGTCATGCGACTGTTCCTGACTCCCTGGAGTGCTGGTGGCAGAGCGGAAAGACACTGCCATGCGACTGTCAGCAGGGAACCAGAGTGCAGTTACTACTAGAGAGAGCAGCCCTGCTGGGCCGTCCCAGGAGACGAGGACTGTTTCTTTTCCCTCCTGGGGAGCTGACCATCAGACTCTAGTCAGTCCTTTATTTCCCCGTCACCTCATCTGCTGGGAAGCTCCACGCCCACCCTGGGAATTGAGCCGTACAGGCTGGCATTCAGAGAAGCCTAGGCTGGTGCCACTCACAGAGCCCAGCCCAGCCCAGAGAGGGCTGGGAGCAGGCGTTTTTCTCATGCTCGAGACCCCCACTGTCTAGTGCCATGCTTGCACACGCTGCGTGCCCTGTCGTGATTTCTTGCAGTTGTGAAATGGCTCATTTGACGTCACACAGCCTGCAGAATGTCCGAGGCAGAATTCTAAGCTGGGCATGGCTCCCACTGAAGTGCTTGTGGGACTAGCACTGGGCTTCACAGACCAGCTGCTGTGTACACGTTTGCTTCCACAGTCCTTTGGGCAGCTCTCAGGGCAGGACGCCTTGCTGAGGTCTGTGTTTCTGCACGTACGAACATTTGCTCTCCTGATTCCAAAATCTATCCAACCCTCTGTATTTTCTTTATTTTTGTTTATGTCAGACAGAAAGTAGAAGCTTCTGGAAGGTAGCTTAGGTAG
>NW_006921635.1:1025837-1030098 GCF_000298275.1 Orycteropus afer afer
TCCAGGTTGGCGCGCGGGATGCTAGCCCGTCCTCTGAGTGTGACTCGGCGGAGCGAGAGCCAGCCCCTCTCAGCATCTACCTTCACTCTCTGCCTCGGAGCGCAGAGGCGCCCAAACCCTCCTCAAACCCAAAGCTCCAACTCCCTAAGACAACACGCCAGTAGTTAGCACACGCCACCGTGTACCCAGTGTTCCTGGTACCGTAGACCACCTCATGACCTCGCTTATGATTACTGTACCCGTTTTACAGTGAGGAAACTGAGGCATGTGACTGCCCCAAGGTCACACAGCTGAAAGGAGGCAGAGTCAGGCTGTGAACCTCTCCTAGGGGCTGCGGTCAGGGTGGAATTTATGGCTCCTCGTGTGAGGATGTGGACCCAGCAAGGTGGCCCTGCTAGGCTGTCTTTACCTTTTGGTAATGTCATCTCTCCCGGCTTAGCCAGCCTGGGCAGGCAGCTCCAAACAGCGCTCAGCCAGGCTAAGGGATGTCTCGGCGGCTGTGGCTCACTGGGCCACGGCTGGGGAGAGGGAGTGGCATTGTGGGCAGCCTGACCAATAGAAGACAGTTGTGTTTCCCTGGCTCCCGCCCCCAGCCGGGGAGGGACGCTCTGGAGCCCACTTACCCACTTACAGTGGATGTGTGCTGAGGAAGCAAGGTCAGGCTGGGCGCGGACCTGCTGGGGCGCAGTGTTCCTGGCGCCTTCTGCCTCTGCAGCGCCCCCCCAGGGTTCTCAGGGCCAGCCCCCCATTCAGAGCTCCGCTCTGCTCTCCAGCCTCTCCCTGCCTCAGACCCTTCACCCAGACTCCGGAGCCTGGGGAAGGTTCTGCCCTTCAGCCGTCCTTCTCTGTATCTTTCTCAGTAGTTGCTGACTTGGAGGTGTTTGAGCAGCTAGGCAATTTGACTTCCACGTGTTTATTGAGAACCTACTATGTGTAGGCACCAAGGATGCACTCATTAATTTACCAACTGCCTGTGGAATACCTACTATGCACTAGGTGCTAGGACTATGTTCATTCATTTACCAAGTGTTTGTTTAGCACTTAGTATGTGTTAGGTGCAGTTAACAAGATAGATGTGGCCTTGCCACGTGTCCAGCGGGGAGCAGAGCCGTAAGAACAACTCATTTTGATGGCCGTTTATTGCGTGGTGACTGCATGCAGAGTTCCTGGGGTCTCGGAGGGCAGGATGAGAGATGTGTGTTAATCAGTGCAGGTAGCAGGGTTATGGATCAGACCCAGGTTAAGATTGACGTGCTGCCTCCGCCATGAACTGAGTCTTCAGTCTGAGAGTGTGACCACCTTAACCTCCGACAACCTCACTCAGCTCAACTGCAAAATGGCTGGTAGGGAGACCCAGGAAGAGAGGTGTCGGAAGTATCAGTTTGCAGGGGACAGCTGCTGCTTCTGAGGGCTCCGAATGTGCTGCTTCTTCCGGTAGCTGCCCCCTGCCCCCCCCCATCTTGCTGGGGGAAAGCATTCTCATAGCGCCTGGGGTTCAGGTGGGGCTGGCCCCTCCCACCCTGACCCCGGAGGAGCACAGGACCAAGCTCTGGCCAATCAGAGATAATCCCACCCTCGGACACACCCACTGACTCAGAGCGGGGCCGCGGTCTGTGCGGGGGGGTGCAGTGAGATGCAGTGTGGGGCTTCTTTGGAACCACTGGGGAGAGAACCTTTCTGCTGGGGTTGTAAGTGGATGGCATGTGGGATGTGGTCCCATGTTGCTGGGACCATCTTGCCACCTGAGGGACAGCTTGCCTGAGCATGAGACCGATCCAGGAGAAACGGAGAAAATGAGTCCTGGTGGCACCATTTTTTTTAAAAAATTGTGATTTGGGTGAAAACTTACAGAGCAAATTCACTTTCCATACAGCAGTTCACATAGACTTTGTCTCATGACATTGACCACAATTTACCCCAATGCAACAGCTCCTCTCCCACTTCCTCCCGATAGTTGCCTCTTCCCTGTGTCCTTCCCTCCATGCACTCCTGCCCCCTGAGCTGTCTCCCTGTGCATACACAGCCCTTCTTTCTCCCATGATTGTTCTCTCCAAGCAGTGTATCTACCTCAGGTAAATGTTCAGCCTGTCTTGTTTGGCTAGAAGCCACAGGTGTGGGTTCAATTCCAGATCTGAAGGGCAGCTAGGGGCCATAGTCTCAGGGGTTCCACCAGGCTCTGTCAGACCAGCAAACCTGGTCCTCTCCTTTTTTTTTCCCCAAATGATTTTGAGTTTTTTTCCACACTGTTCTCCCTCTCTATCTAGGATCTCCTACATAGATCCCCCTCTGGGTGGTTGACAGTGGTAGCCGGGCACCATCTAGTTCTTCCGGTCACATAGTCATATAGGCTGAGGATCACATGGTGTACCAGTCGCTAGGACTAATCGTTTCCATGAATTTTTGGTTTTCTTCATGCTTCTTTTGCTGTGGACGAGGAGAGAGCCATTGTTGCATTTAGATGGCTGCTTGCAAGCTTTTAAGATCCCAGTCACTACTCACCAAAGTAGGAGGTGGAACCATGTTTTGTGTAGTATGTTATGCCAATTGAGCTTGATGTCCCCTGTGACTATGGTCCTGAGCCCACAGGTTCAACTACTTGTCCCTCTGGGTAGTTGGCTGTGACCAAGAAGTGACTACAACCTTGTCCTTTGTCAGCTCGATTATACACCTGGGAATTCACATCATACAAATAAAGTTATCGGACCACTGTCTGCCAACCCTATACATGGTTTTGGGTACACTTCTGCTTCATAGACATATCTACTAATTCAGCCTGTCCACCCATCTATGCACCCGTATACCCATGTTTGCCCTCGCTGACAATGCAGTATTGTATGTGCAAAAGGGTTCATCTTTGTGTCTGTACCTCCCATGCACCTTTCTATGTCTTTCTCTTCCTCAATGTGGTGGCACCATTTTTGAGCCCCTGGATCCATCTATTCCTGAAGCTAGTTTAACTCTTGCACTTTTCAGTAACATGAGCTGATAAATTCTCTTTGGGGCTTTAGCCACTCTAAATAGGGATTTTTATCACTAGTAACCAAGAAGACTGATGAATCGGCTTTCCTCTCCCCTCGTTTCATGGAGTAGAAATCCCGCTCTCTCACACGTGGAACAGGGAAAAGGAATCGCCCTGCTTTTCTAAAAGCTGACGAGAAACGGACAAGCGGAGAGGGCGCCCAATGCCTCCTTTCTCGCAGGGCTGTGAGAGCTTCGTTCTCTCGCCAGCCCTGACCTCGCCTCACTGGAGCGGAAATCACTTAACCTTCTGGGCCTGTGCCGTTACAGATGCGTGATGGACAGAGATCGGCCTCATGGGCAGAAATGGAAAATCCTCGGCTGTCTGGTCTGTCCTTTCTGTATTTCACTGCTGCCCCGAGTGGGAACAGAGGTCGGGGCTAAACCAGTAGGACTCCCCAGGTGGCACACTTTTCCTGGCGAGAGCAAGGGAGTGAACATTTGAGGCGGTGGGTCAGAAGGTCTTGGTAGGTTAATCTCCCCCCACCAAGCTTTAAAAATGTAACAAACATTCTTAGCTCACAGGCTGCACTAAATAGGTCACTGGATTTGGTCCAAGAGCACACTTTGCCGACCCTGGGATTAAATGGTAGTAAAGGGGACTACGTGGTCCTTGTTTTGTTTTCTTAGGGCAGTTTGAGGTTTACAGACAATTGTGCAGAAAATACTGAGGCTTCCCCCCTCCCCGATGCCCTGTCCGCATTTCTTCTCGAATTCCCGCAAACACGCCTGTCCGCCCCTGCCCTTCTCTTCCTGTTTTCTTCTCTCTTCCTGTCCCCTTTGCTCTCCCTGCCTCTCTTCCCCTCTCTGCCTCGGTCTCTCTCTCCTAGAACAGAATCCCCCTCCCCCATACTTGGGAATGCCCTGGAGATGGTCATATTTTGGTGTAAAAACTCAAGTTCAGTGTGGCCCCTGGCCCTTTGGTGCCATTTCTATCCAGGGCACCTAGTGCATGCAGTCAGTTTAGTTTTAATTTGATTACTTTTTGGTATCTGACTCTTCACTATAGGCTATGAGCTCCGTAAAGAAGGACGGCCCTGGGAGGCCCCGGGGGCTGGGTCTCTTGGCATTTTGGGGCCAATTTCAGCAGCTGCCGGGTCTGGGTCTTCAGTGAACTTGACAAAGCCCAGAGATGCTTGGATTCGCAGCTGTGCGGGCAGAGCTGGGCAGCTGGGCGACAGAGTTCCCTCTGCCTGGGTGACCTCCGGACGGGCTCCCTGCTGAGCCAGCTTGTGGACGTGGC
>NW_006921635.1:1031358-1032853 GCF_000298275.1 Orycteropus afer afer
TACTTCTTAAGAGCTAGATAAGCCTGATTATTTTTATTAATACTAGTTGAATAAATGAATGCAAAGTGACGTTTCAGCTCAGTCTTTGAGCGTCAGTGGAAGACAGAAGCCAGGCAAAGACAGAAGGTGCAAGGAACCATGTTCCAGGTAGAAGGAACAGCATGTGCAGAGGACTGGATTCTTGCTCTACTTAAATGCATTTGGAACTCCTCACAGAGCTGGCAAACTGAGCCCTGCCCGCTGGCATTCACAGGACACACCAGCCCCTTCAGTGGGACGTGGGAGAGGAATGGGCAGGTGTATCCAGCTGGAGGGAGGCACAGACAAGGGGGAGGAAACGGCCCCCGGACGCCATTTCTCAGGCTTTTTGTGTGTATGATACACCTGGGAGTTTATTAATTCAGATGCTAGCTTAGGTCTAGGCAGCTGATGTGTTAGTCCCCCTGCAAGACTGTCCTTCTCGCAGGGCTGGGGGGAACCAGGAGTCTACCTCCTCCGGGTGTGCAGAGGGACCATGGTGCCGCCCCTCCAGGGGCTGGCGCTTCCTGGCCAGGAATGACTCGGATAAATCAGCTGGCGGAGGCAGCAGCTGCCACTGGGGATTGATTTGGAAGTGCTGGCTCAGGACGGCTGCCCACGAAGGTCAGCCCTTCACATGCCTCTGGTGGGGTCACTCTCGGGGCGTCTCTGGGAGGAAGCTGCCACCCCTAGAGGGGCCGGGCCAGCCTGTGTCTGCCGCCGGAATGGTAGTCTGAGGCGCTCTCTGCCCCTTTGTTCTGGCCGTGTCTGGTGAGGGAGGGCACGAGAGGTGGTTTCTTCAATTTTTCAATCAGCAAATTGTTACTCAGTCAACAGCCATTGGTTCAGCTCCTCCTGTGTGCCAGGTATTGTTGATGCAGCGTTAAAAGTCATCTCCTGGCTTTCAAAGGGAAATGCAAGCTGCTGGTCGTTGCCATCAAGTGAGCCCTCAACTCGCGGGGACCCGCCGCACAGTGGAACACAACGGCGCCCAGTCCTGTGCTGTCCCTGTGACTGGGAGGGGATCGGGCCCGTGTGGCTTTCCACGGGCTGAGTTTTGGCGGTAGATGGTCAGGTCCTTCTTTCTAGTCTTAGCCTGGATGCTCCACTGAAACCTATTCAGCATCCCAGGAGCACTCAAGCCTCCACTCACGGTCGGTGTGGGCCGCGCGTAAGGCGCACTGGCTGCGGGTGGAATCCGGAAGGTGAGAGTTCTACCACGATGCCCTCAAGTTGCTGAGCACTCCTTGTGAAATTTTTGTGGACTGGGATTTGTTTGGCCAGGCTCTCTGTTCGCAGGTAGTTTCAAACAATCCAGAAAACCAACCACCCTCAAACTAGCTTGGGCAAAAAAGAGTATGGTTATCATGTAGCTGAAAAGTTAAATCTGTAGCTTCAGGTACAGTTTGATCCAGGAGCTCAGATCATTTACCCAGCTTTAGTTTCTCAGCATCTCAGCATCTGCCTTCCACGGTTT
>NW_006921635.1:1033273-1034749 GCF_000298275.1 Orycteropus afer afer
CCAGGGTTTGGTTTCCGTGGTGTTGCTGTATCAGGGTGTTAAATGGATTAGGCATCTGGTGGCCAACCTCAGAGGAGATGCGTGAGCTCCAAGACAAGCGCTCAGGTCTGCCCCTTCCGTTGAGATCTTGTGGCTGCTGACCCGGGCTGTTTCTTTTGTTGGCACTGTCACCAGCCCTCCTTTCTGAGGCATGTATGTCTGCCAGAGCAGGAACACTGAGACTTCAGCCCGTTTGTTGAGGGCCGCTTGCTCCCAGGTTTGGCTCAGAGAGGATTACAGGCATCACAGGGCAGGTTCCACCAGGACCTGCTGGCTTCAGGTGACGTGAAGATCAAATCACACGGCCTGCTTTGAGATCCTGGGAGGTGGAGGGCAGGCACGCCTCTCTGCGGCCTTGGACTTCTGATAGCAGCTGCGCCTCCCAGGCACTCTTGATTCCTCTGCTGGTTCGAGGATTCATTGCAAAGGCCACACAGAACTCACAGACCATACTTTTATGAGGGAAGTAAAAGGTGACAGTTTAGGATCAGGAATGACTCAGGATACTCTTCATCAGGGCGCGTCTTCTCAGCCGTCCCGGCGGGCCGGCTCCTCTCAGCCCCTGGCCCCGGCCTCTGCCCTGCTCTCTTTAGCTCTGCCGTGTGCCCGGGGACACCCAGTCTGCCAGGAAGCCTCCTGCGCCAGGTGCCCAGCTCTCTCGTTCTGTGGCTGAGCACAGCCGCTATACCCCTTGCTCCGTGGCCTGGAAGCCCAGAGTCCCACCTCGTGCCAGTCTCCTGAGTCTGCTGCCACTGGTTTTCTGCCACCACGTCTCACCATCTTGGGCCATCTCCAGTGCCACAGCACTCTCTCTGTCCCCCGGGTCTCGGAGGTTCTCAGTACAGGGACTGTGGGTCCAAAGACACACTTTGTTCCATCTCTTCTTGGTAGTAGTGAAGTCCCCCTTTCTGCATCTGGGATGGCTCATTTCAAGCCTAATGGAATGGCAAAACTGACCAATCTCCATCCTTAGGGTTCCGCATACTTTATTTGCATGCTCCCACCCCCACAAGCAGCTGGGGACCACAGGAGCGGCAGGATCCAGGTAAGGGGTGGGAGGCAGGCAAGGCCCTAGCCCCCCCCCCCCAGAGCCAGGAAAGGGAGGGAGCAGCTGGGGCCCGAAGGAGCGGCAGAATGCAGGTAGGAATTAGCCAAGGGGAGGGGGCAGCTAAGGGAGACAAATGTCCTGTCAGTTTGTCATCCTGTGGGGCTTGTACATTACTGTGAGGCTTGAGGCTCTGCCACTGGTGTTGCAAATGCCAGCAGGGTTGCACATGGTGCACAGGTTTCGACGCAGTTTACAGACGGAGACAGTAGGAAGAAGGAAGAGGTCATCCACTTCTCAAAACTTGGCCACAGGGAAAGCCTTACAAATAGCAGAGATACACTATCTGATACATTACTGGGCAACTTTATGAGTAGCCTGGAAACATTGTC
>NW_006921635.1:1036804-1038040 GCF_000298275.1 Orycteropus afer afer
TCCTTACACCATACTTATTCAATCTGTATGCTGAGCAAATAATCCGAGAAGCTGGACTATATGAAGAAGGAAGTGGCATCAGGATTGGAGGAAGAATAATTAACATCCTGTGATATGCTGACGACACAACTTTGCTGAAAGTGAGGATGACTTAAGGCACCTACTGATGAAGATTAAGAATACAGTCCGCAGTATGGATTACATCACAATATAAAGAAAACAAAAATCCTCACAACTGGACCTATAAGCAGCATCACAATAAATGGAGAAAAGATTGAAATTGTCAAGGACTTCACATTGCTTGGTTCTACAGTCGACACCAATAGAAGCAGCAGTCAGAACACCAGATGACGTATAGCACTGGGCAAATTGGCTCCAAAGACCTCTTTGAAGTGCTGAAGAGCAAAGATGTCTCCTTGAGGACTAAGGTGTGCCTGACACAAGCTATGGTATTTTCAGTCACATCATATGCATGTGAGAGCTGGACAATGAATAAGGAAGACCAAAACAGAATTGATGCTTTTGAGTTGTGGTGTTGGCAAAGAATGCTGAAAGTACGTGGACTGTAAAAAGAACTAACAGGGCTGTCCTGGAGGAAGTGCAGCTGGAGTGCTCCTTGGAAGCGAGAATGGCCGGACTTGGTCTCACTTTGGTCATGTTGTCAGAAGGGACCATTCCCTGGAGAAGGATGTCATTTTGGGTAAGGTGGAGGGTCGACAAAGGAGGGGAAGGCCCTCAACGAGATGGATTGACATGGTGACAGCAGTGATGGGCTCAAGTATAGCAAGGATCATGGGGCTGGCTCGGGACCAGGCGGTGTTGCGTTCTGCTGTGCAGAGACAACTTGATGGTACCTAATAAGAACAACAGCAGCAAACCCCACAAGGGTCCCATACGTCTCATTTCCAATGCGAGCAAACTGTCCAGTCCCTTTGGTGGGCCACAGCCACCTCATTTGCATAGTTCCACTCAATCTTTTGGTGGGAATTACAAGACCAGGATGAGAAAGGCCATATAAAAGTCATCCATAACATTGCACCAAGTGCCATGGCTTAAATTTTAAAACCATTTAATTATCTCATGTGATGAGAAGTCCAGAGAGAGGAGGTTCCAGGTATGCTTAGCAGCTCAGTGACGTCATTGTTGTTGTTGTTGTTATGTGCCGTCGAGTCAAACCCGACTCATAGCGACCCCTCCTTGGGTTTCTGAGGCAGTATCACTACGGAAGTAGTATTG
>NW_006921635.1:1038710-1040325 GCF_000298275.1 Orycteropus afer afer
CTGCAAAAGACCTCTTTAAAGTGTCTTTAAAGAGCAAAGATGACACTTTGAAGACTAAGGTGTCCTTGATCCAAACCATGGGATTTTCGGTAGCCTCGTAAGCATGTGAAAGCTGGACAATGAATAAGGAAGACCAAAGGAGAATTTATGCCTTTGAATTGTGGTGTGGGCAAAGAATATTGTATTGACTGCTAGAAGAATGAACAAATCTGTTACAGTATAGTAAATGACATAGCTTGGCTTTTCTAGCCATAAGTCCTTGTAAACTCCATGGTGGAATTTGCTGTGAGCAACTGAGTAGCTCCTGATTGTTAAAGTTACCCACCTGGGGTATTTCTGTTGAACCAGCATGAAGCAATCTTCTGGGAAGTTCACTCTCTGTCAGGCCCTGTGTGTAGAGTATTAGGGGTTAGGCAGAAAACCTGAGCCCCAACCAGAACTACTGAGAGAACAGAAGATCTGCATTTGAAGACAGGACCTACCTACCTACCAAAAAAAAAAAAAAGATTGCTTGGCTTTTTTTGCGCTTCAAGGAAGCAGTTAGGCTTTGGGTGCATGCAGGAAAGTCATGGTCCATGAGAGAAACCCCTTCCAGGACCAAAAGTTAAAGGAAGCCAGCGAGCAGTAGGCTTGTATGCTACTGGCTTGTGACCACCTGGGTCCACTTGAGTGGAAATGGGGGAAGAGCAGCAATAAAGAAATGGGCTGAGTTTGGTACTCTTTGACCTAGGCCACGGAGGCTGGGGATGAGAGGAAGGGCTGGTTGGTCTGAAATGCAAGGAGTTGTGAGCCTACAGGCATTGAAGTAGTCCCCGAGGACTGAGGATATGAGAGAAGGTGCTGGCTGGTCTGAAATGAAGGGAAGAGTGTAACTTCCAAACTTGGCAGCTGGTGCCCATGACCTGGCTGGGATGGCTAGGGCTGAGCTGACCAGAACCCAACCAAACGAAGAGAAAGATGTTTGACACTGAGCTGCTTCTAGCTTGTGAGAGGCTGGACTTCGCTTGTTTGTGGATGCAGATGCCCAGAGTTTCTAAGCAGAACAGAAGATTCTCCAGAGAAAAGAACATACTTGTCTCCTCAGAGTACTGGTTTCATAAGCATGGGCAAATTAGAAATTAGCTATCTAAAATGGGTGAAGATAAAGACATGAAGTGGCTGGCTTACATGCTTTCATGGGTCTGGTTATTCTTAAACTGATGGTAAAGGGGATGTTAATTTTTGAAATGTAAAAGGGATAATAGGGCAATCTACTTCCGTAGTCATACTGCCTTAGAAACCCAAGCAGGGGTTGCTATGAGTTGGATCCGACTTAAGGGCAGTGGGTAACAGGGAAAATGGCTAGAAAAGCCAGGGAGGGGTGGCCTGCAGTGTAGTAAATTACATAGTGTGGCTTTTCTTGCCATAAGTCCTTGTAAACTTCATGGTGAAATTTGCTGTGAGCAACTGGGTAGCTCCTGATTATTAAAGTTACCCACCTGGGGCATTTGTGTTTGGAGCAGCACAAAGTAATTTCCTGGGAAGTTCGCTCTCTCTCAGGTGTGTAGAATTCTCATGTTGGGGCTGGTTAGTTTGGCCACTCTGCCAGGTTCAAAAGGAGCCCTCTTTGAGGCAG